>NC_140538.1:5944167-6544167 GCF_057382185.1 Mchenga conophoros
AATTTGAATTGTGAATCTCACAAAGTTACTCTAATATAGACCAAGAATAAAAACATAGAGCTGAAGATGTGAATAATAGGTCTTCCAAAAACTGGTCACGCACTGTGACAGTTTGCTGCTTTTTTAAATATAATATCAGCTCTTATCTGTGGTTTTCTTTTTCTTTTTAAGTAAAATAAACAGAATAACAGATAATTGATAGTTGCAGCCCTCGTCATCTTAACATCTTGCCATCATGAAAGACCCCCAAAATGTCAATGTACTTTTATACTGTCTCTTTTTTCTCTTATCAGGTGTTAGATTTTAGCTTTCATACTCTGAAATGCTCTTTTACACTTGACCTTCTCACCAGCATACAGTGGGGCAAAAAAGTATTTAGTCAGCCACCGATTGTGCAAGTTCCCCCACTTAAAATGATGACAGAGGTCAGTAATTTGCACCAGAGGTACACTTCAACTGTGAGAGACAGAATGTGAAAAAAAAATCCATGAATCCACATGGTAGGATTTGTAAAGAATTTATTCGTAAATTAGGGTGGAAAATAAGTATTTGGTCACCTCAAACAAGGAAAATCTCTGGCTCTCACAGACCTGTAATGTCTTCTGTAAGAAGCTTTTCTGTCCCCCACTCGTTACCTGTATGAATGGCACCTGTTTGAACTCACCATCTGTATAAAAGACACCTGTCCACAGCCTCAAACAGTCAGACTCCAAACTCCGCCATGGCCAAGACCAAAGAGCTTTCGAAGGACACCAGGAAAAGTATTGTAGACCTGCACCAGACTGGGAAGAGTGAATCTACAATAGGCAAGCAGCTTGGTGTGAAAAAATCAACTGTGGGAGCAATCATCAGAAAATGGAAGACATACAAGACCACTGATAATCTCCCTCGATCTGGGGCTCCACGCAAGATCTCATCCCGTGGGGTCAAAATGATCATGAGAACGGTGAGCAAAGATCCCAGAACCACACGGGGGGACCTGGTGAATGACCTGCAGAGAGCTGGGACCAAAGTAACAAAGGTCACCATCAGTAACACACTACAACGGCAGGGAATCAAATCCCGCAGTGCCAGACGTGTTCCGCTGCTGAAGCCAGTGCATGTCCAGGCCCGTCTGAAGTTTGCCAGAGAGCACATGGATGATACAGCAGAGGATTGGGAGAATGTCATGTGGTCAGATGAAACCAAAGTAGAACTTTTTGGTATAAACTCAACTCGTCGTGTTTGGAGGAAGAAGAATACTGAGTTGCATCCCAAGAACACCATACCTACTGTGAAGCATGGGGGTGGAAACATCATGCTATGGGGCTGTTTTTCTGCCAAGGGGACAGGACGACTGATCCGTGTTAAGGACAGAATGAATGGGGCCATGTATCGTGAGATTTTGAGCCAAAACCTCCTTCCATCAGTGAGAACTTTGAAGATGAAACGAGGCTGGGTCTTCCAACATGACAATGATCCAAAACACACCGCCCGGGCAACAAAGGAGTGGCTCCGTAAGAAGCATTTGAAAGTCCTGGAGTGGCCTAGCCAGTCTCCAGACCTCAACCCCATAGACAATCTGTGGCGGGAGTTGAAAGTCCGTGTTGCTCGGCGACAGCCCCAAAACATCACTGCTCTCGAGAAGATCTGCATGGAGGAATGGGCCAAAATACCAGCTACTGTGTGTGCGAACCTGGTAAAGACCTATAGTAAACGTTTGACCTCTGTTATTGCCAACAAAGGTTATGTTACAAAGTATTGAGTTGTATTTTTGTTATTGACCAAATACTTATTTTCCACCCTGATTTACGAATAAATTCTTTACAAATCCTACCATGTGGATTCATGGATTTTTTTTTTTTTCACATTCTGTCTCTCACAGTTGAAGTGTACCTCTGGTGCAAATTACTGACCTCTGTCATCATTTTAGGTGGGGGAACTTGCACAATCGGTGGCTGACTAAATACTTTTTTGCCCCACTGTATACACCCCATAACATGTGAACAAATCTTAACAAATAGCTTCTCAACTAATGTGTGCATTCAGAGCTGAACACAAAATAACCATACAGCCATTTAAGTGTATGTATTTTTTCAGAAAATCACTTAATAGAGTAAAGGCTGAAGTACAATTCAGTAAGAGCCTTGCGTATATATTGAAAATGTGCACACAGAAATGCACACAGAGGCTCCTTTTAAAGACGTAATCCACAGTGACTGAAGTGTGACATCTGAGCTGAAGCTCTACAGATGACAGTGCAGGGCTCTGTCTCTCATTTAAGTGCTGTTTATTCATCAGGTTTTTTCTTCCCCCTTCAATAATAAAGAAAAGATAGGGAGGTGATTTCAGTCCTGCCCGCCTTTAAGTGTAAAAAAATAATTGAGACGAGATCCCAGAAAGTCAGAAATAGACTTGTGAACGCAGATAGTGCTCCCCAGAAACATCAGCGAGTATGACATCTGTGCCGCTCGCCGATGTTAATGATGACTTATAAAATGGATACTTCTTGTCCTAGGCTCTGATTGGCTGAGCTGAAGCCATTTTTAAATACCCAATAAACGAACACCTGTGACCGCATGAATGTTAATTTAAATGTTAATGTGCCAAAAGAAGATCAGCCTTCAAACCCTGACGGGAGCTAAACTGCTCGATGGAAGGAGAAGAGGACAGGGAGCGAGGTCCGTTTATTGAGCATTTCTGTGTTACAGCCTGTTTTGTTAAAGAAATAACAGCCAGCTTGGTGTGAGGCTTCACATCTCCACCTCAGCATCTTGGGCTTTCATCACTTCAAGCCTCGTCACATTAAAGGGGAAAAGCGAGAGTATGCCTGCATTAGCATTGGGGTTAGTATAGAGAAGTGTCTTTACAGTTCCTGTCTGTTGTAGCCTTGCTGAAATGAATGTGATCTGGTTGTCAGGAGCTCAGACAATCATTACGAGTCCACAAAGTCAGTCTTTTTTCTAGCATCTATTGCAGTGCTGTAAAGTGTCGGCTGTTGACATCACTGATTAGACGTTTCTGCTCACTGGACCCTTGGCTGTGGGGGAGAACTGCACACCACCTCCTCCTCAATTACATCAAAACACAGAGCTGAGGAGGAGGAGAGCAAGAGGGAGATGTAGGAGGAAGAAGAAAGGGATCGAGTTGAGAGGAGACTGGAGGAGCAGAAAATTAAAGAATAAACCACGAGAGGCCAGAGTGATTTCAGAAGAGAAGTCTCTGCCTTTTAAAAATCCTGTTAGCTGATTTAACATCAGAGTAAAGAAAGCTGTCAAGCAGTTTATTGCTCTTTTATTGCTTGTATAAAATAGTCTTATCACCAGTGTAATAAAAAGGCTACAGTGTTATATATGACAAAGCTGGAATCTAAAATTTGATTGGGCGCAGTGTTCCTATGGCGTAATGCGTCTTTACTTTCTAAATTTTGCCAGTGTATACATACAGATAATACTATTTCATGTGTTGTCTAATAAAACAAGGGTGACAGACAGAGCTGAAGAAATGTGGTATGGTGAGAAATGACTAAATGCATGAAAAATGGGAAAAATATGTTAGGCAGCGGCACATACAGTCAGAGGTCTAAGAGTGAAATTGCAAAGTGCAAAGTCAGAGTGTGGAGGCTGAGCTGGTGGATCAAAGTGTGTATTTACCTTCAACTCCAGTGACCTGACTCAAATCCCATCGCATGCCAAGGTTTCTACTGTCAGGGAAGTTTTCATTTTAAATCAAAGGTTAAACTCATATGACTCCATGCAGTCAGTCTTCCTCTTCCCCTTCCTCATCCAAGGATTTAGGAGTCTAACTTCATCTGAGGGTGTTTTACGTGCTCAAAGTTACTTCAGAAAGGACTACGAATGTCAAACGTGGCCCTTCACCCCCAACTGGTCACTGCAGACAGTCATTCCTCCCCAAGACTGGTTCTGCTGGAGATTTCTTCCTATTAAAAGGGAGTTTTTCCTTCCCACTGTCGCCAAGTGTTTGCTGATATAAAGTACAATATCAAGTATAAAGTGCCTTGAGGTAAACACTGTTTACCTCAAGGCATGAGGCATGATATGCCTGCCCCCTTGAGAGTCTTCTCTACTTGAGCTAGTATTATGATGGGATTTTTCTTAAGCAAGGAAATAATTCTACAAAGACTTCATCCACTTTTGGTCTTCCTGGCCATTCAGTGTTAGTGAACTGGCTAGTGTATTAATTATTTTAAAGAATGCAGAAGATTATTTGGCCACTTAAGTTTTTCCTATTGCTCTGACAGGTTTCTTTTTGGTTTCCAGTCTAATGATAGCTTCCTTCCACTGCATTAGCATCTTTTTGGACCAGAGAGTTCAAGTAAAAATATCAAATGCAACACTCAAGATCTTTTATTAGCTTAAATTGTGTAAAAATGTTTGTAATTTCTGAACATAATTTCCAATACTTATGCCAAAGCCTTTTGAAGTAAATGCAGTCACATATTTGATTTTCTTATTTAGAGTCTGCTGTGGTGGTGTACCAGGGGAAAATTCCAAAAATTGTCGCATTACCCAAAAAGCTAAACTAAAAAAAACCTATGATCCTAAATGTGTTAAATAAAATAACAATAATTAGGAGATCAATGCAAATAAATCAATCTATATTTTAATAATTCATTTAATGGAAATCATTTTTCAGACATTATATCTACTCTGTGACAACTTGCTGCTTTTCAAAGTTAAAAAGCAGTGTAATCTGACTATCTTTGTGATAATGACGGATGTTGGAACAGAACAAACAAAAGAGTCATTCTTGGGCTTTTGAAAACTGTAAAGGTCATTCAAAACAAAACCAGAACAATTAATCGATATGCACGGCACATTGCTATAGTATTACATGATGCATGTCCAAATGTCTAAGCTGTATTTGGAGGTCGAGTTTATATCTTAAAAAGCACCGAAGAGTTAGCATGCCCTGAAATACCACATACAAAGGGAAAAAAGGGCACTCCTGTGGTCGACAGATTATCCACAGAAAGAAAAAAAAAGACGTCATAGCACTGGCTGCGCTGACAAATGATTTCTAAAAACCGCAGTACAAAAATAGCCACAGAGCAGCATTGTTGCAGAAAATACACATAACGAAAAGAGAGGAATGTAAATGTCAGCATATAATGTCAAAGCGAGCCATTGAAAACAGTGCAAACTCCATCTACCAATGAGGGTTGTATGATATTAACAAAAAAAGGAAAACAGAATCAGACTTTAGTGAGATTACTTTGTCACATGTCAAAACAAGTTAGTGGTATTATCACCATTTGTTGTAAACCTTCATTAACAGATTTTCAGTACAGATGAAATACACAAAAAGGTTTACTCATTTTATTCAAGCAGGTTTCCTAAAATATTAAATTAATGATTGCATTTTAAAAACAACAGTGTGCTTATCTGCTTCACCGTTTATCGTCTTTATCAGACAAAAATCAAGTTCACATGAACTTTCGGAAAAAAAAGTCTTTTCTTATTGTCTATAAATCCCATGAAGATATCAGAACCTAAAATGAAATGATTCAACCCACAGATGTTACATTGATATAGTTTTGTGACACCAATTCTTTCATCATTACATTTATAAGCCCATATTGGCCTTTCTCTCAGTATACTGTAAATGTGTTTGTTGGCTGATATTTTCCAATATTTTTGTATAGAAAAAAGCTGTTTGGGTGTAATGTAGAAATGGTATCCAAGCACTCTCTGCAGCAGATGTAAGTGTAGCATTACAGCTGCGCAGTTATAGCTGGAAGCAGTCGCTTTTTTGTGAGGAAGGAGTAATTTTGAGTTAACTAATATGCAGTATGTATTTAGTAATACTGGTTATTCTAATTCAGTCCCATCACCCCGCTTCCATAAATGTACAAATTTGTACTGTCCTCGAACAGATGAGCATTCAAACTCGGCACACAGGTACATCTTACGACCCCGAATAGTCTTTTATATCACAAATTATGATGGCATCATGTCGCCTAGCAACTACCTACGAACAAGCTAAAAGGACCAATTTGTATAACATTTATGCACTTATAACACCTTACAAAAGGACTGTATCATTTCAATTTCACAACAATGACATCTCATTTATATCCACACACTTGAATTATGCATGATACTGCAGCTTGGACCTGTAGTGTAGATTCATTTGCATGGAAAACAGGCCCCAACATTTCCTCTTGACTGATTTACTGAAATATTTTTTAAACTAAAAATATTAATAAAAACAATAAGTTATTAATAAAAATGTACACATTCATTAGAAAATGCTGGGTTTTGTGGTCAAGGTGTGCCAGGATTATAGTAACATGAAATCCAAACTATTTTAATAATAAGATGTTAGTAGATCTGTGGGGGTACTTGATATCCTCACACCCTCATCACAGAGACTGTGCTGTGGTTATTATTAAGAAATTGGCGAATAAATAAAATTGCTCATTAAAGAGAGAGTAGAAAGCTGGTGAGATTTGTCATTTTTAATAGCATTTACATAGATTTTTAATAGTATTATTATTAAGGTACTGTAAGCTCTGGTTTTCCCTTCCAATGACGGCACTTTTACACAACTCTAGACAGCAGCGTTCATTTTCAAGTCTGGAAGGGGGAGAAAAAAAAAGATTTATCTGGTGCTTTGTAATAGCTTCTAACGCGATTCGACCAATCAAAACTGAGAACCGCAACTAACCACTATATCACAGAGAGTTAATGGCACGAGGAAGATGGAAGAACAGGGTACTACGAGGCATGAAGAGGAGAACACATTACACTAAGTGAAGAGGAGAAGGAGGAGTAGGAGGAAAAACAGCAGCACAGGCAGGGGAGCTGAAGAAAGAAGAAAATACTGAAAATGGAGAAAGGAAACAGAAAAGGAGAAGAGGGAGGCGAAGCAGACGGGTTTGAGATGTTCTGCTGTCTCCACCAGCAGATGCTGACGGTCCAAACGCACACACAGCAAAACTCTCCCAGTCCACTGCCAGATAAATAGCTTTACACACACACACACACACACACACACACACACACACACACACACACACACACACACACACACACTCGAAACTAAATAAATAGCTTTATACTCAGCAACAGCCAAAGTGGGTCAGACATCAAAGTAGCCACTAGAAAAGCTGCTGGAGCTGTCGACACACACAGTCACACACAGACACACACATACCATGTGCACACACACTTGCTTACTCCAAATTGCTGCTTGAACTGTCTGCACACACAACGCACAAACACATTTGGAGACACACACTTGTGCTTACTCCAAATTGCCATACTCTTCTCTTTCCATTCACTCCTCCTCTTCTTCTCTCTCCCGCTTCTCCTCACTCACTCGCTCACACACACACATACACACCCAACCTCTCGCATCTTTTAAATTGCAGTGAGCGAGTGCCATGGCTGACCAAATAGCAGCAATCAGGAAGTCTGAGTGCTGAGGGACAAAGGCTGTCGGCCACTTTAGGTACATACACAAACTCTGTCACACACCTTCAGTGACAAGGACAGTGTCAGTTTACTGAGAAAAGGGCGACAGGAGGTCAAATGATGGGAAGTACAGTATCTACCTGATGTCTGTGGAAATTCAACCTCTAAGGATATTAAAATACTGTATATCTTTAACCAAACTTAAATGATGGTCATGGGGTTTTTTTTCTTAAAAAAACGAAGACTCTCTTAGCAAACCACTGCAGCTCTGTAGAAGTTTTCAGCCACTTTCAGCTCAGTTTAAATTTTAAGGCACAGTATGGTTCAGCCTCAGTGCTCTCAGAAACCTCGTTTACCAGCAGCAGCAGCAAGCAGCCCTTTTCAACAAACACACTGCGATAAACCACTGTTCACTACCTGTGCATCACCAAACAGACACAGTAAAGATCACACTGAAGATGAGTACATAGGACCTATAGAGTCAGATGTTTTCATCCTGAGTTTGTAGAGAACAAACTTACATCCAAGTGTGCAAAAAAAATCTCCAATAGGGAGTTAAAGTTACTCTGTTTGCCCCAAAAAATTATTAAGAAAATCCCAAAACGTTTCGGTTAACAAGCTGGTTCAAACAAGATTACTTCAGCTTGAAATAGAACAGTTTTCTTTGCTGTGGAAACATTTCCATTATTAACTCAACTAAAGATTATTAAAAGTTATTCACTTTAATCTTTCCAAATACATATCTGCAAATGGATATACTGAATTTGAACTGTCTGTAGGCAAGGGACAAGATTTCAGTGCTGGGAGCTTTTTGGGATTTCATTTGTTGTACACATTCAGTCCCAGCTCCAGTGACCAATAATGTTTGAGCAAGCTTTGGATGCATGCAGGTAAATGGTCTATATAGAAAGAAACAGTCATGACATTTTTCAGAATGCATCAGGTAACCACAGGCCAGAGTCTGAGAATGATTTGGCTTTTTAAAAAGTCAGAATTTTCAAAAAGTGATCTCTCTCCAAAATTGACCGTGACTCATGAGGAGCAGCCAACAGGTTGTGTTATGGGTGGGCTGAAAGGACTCACAGTCAAAAAGCTGAAAGCTCAACAGGTATTAATGAGGCACTCAGGGAGGTGTTATAGGTCAAGATTGTGCACTGTGCATTCAAGAAAGAATTAATCAATAGATTTTTTTCCTTTAGGATACTCAAGTTCAGTTTTCAAGGCCTCTACGGCTTTTCCAGATCTATTTGTACCACAGCTTTCACCTTTGCCTGGCAGGTGTGTTTCTTTCCAGAATACGGGCATTAATTTCCAGAGGCGGGGATGCTGGCATTTTATGATGGAAGAAGACAAGTAAGGAAAGTAAAAGTTTAGAACCAGATCAAGGCAACTAATTTCAAAGTGGCCAGAACGACTGTTCTGCACTGAGTAGGAGAATGGCCAACCCTGTAGAAGCTAGTCTTCCTGCGGATTTGTGCTTCTATACACTATAGCTACATCATAACTGCAGACCCGACATGCAGCCCCCAAGTATTGCGATTCATCTGTTCAGTACTGTTGATTCCTCCTGTGCATTTCAGGTTACTTTTTTACTGCATTTTTTTTCATTTATCACTGATAGAACAACAACAACACACACACACACACACACACACACACACACACACACACACACACACACACACACACACACACACACACGAGACAAAGATAAAGACCAGGAAGAGGAGAAGAGAGAGACAAAAGAGAGACAGAAGACTAGTAATCACTCAAGCAATTAGTTAATATATATATATTACAGTCATGCGGTGACTAATTAACTACTTAAATAGATATTTTAGAGTAAAAATAATTTTATTTGCCAGGTAAGAAAGATCATTGTTCTCTAAGAAACAGCCTTGACACAGGACATCATGATAGAGAAATACCAAATTGTATAACAAGCCTTCAAAATATTGTTTTTTAAGTGCGCGCACAGATCGAGCAGCATGTTAATGACATTAGTTGTACTAATTTTGAATGTCACACCTACCAGCAGGGAGGACTGTCTAATGTCACCACGAGCAAAAGCCAAGCTATTTATGTGTTTCAAATGAGGCAATCTGAATGATTGCCTGCAGAGTTTGCAAGTTACCTTCTTGGTGACTCCAGGAATTATCACACACTTTGGATTTTCTTACATACATTATGATTTTTCTTACTGATTGCTGTTGCAATTACAAGCCATTAAAAGCAAGGACCAGCTGTGTAAATGATAGCCACTGTTCATAACAGACTGTGTGACTGAGCATTGGCCCTTCTTGTGAATCTATTTTTTCCCCTCGGACCAAACAAGTGAATAAAGTTTTTCACCTAAGACTTTTCTCAGGGATTAGTGTGTGGCCAACTATTAGAGGTCATCCACATTACTGTAAAATGTCAGAAAATTGTGAAGAGTTACATTTATATAAAGCAACAGGTGTCCTGTTTTGTCCAAAGAAGAGTTCACAGCCACAGTTTGTCACTTAAAAAAGGGAGCAAATAATCACAAATCACAAAACAAAATGTTTTGCATGTTTGTTTGAAACATTACTTGAAAGATTAATTAATCACCCATCAAAGCAATTAATTAACTTTCCGTTAATCAACTAATTGACTTTAAGCTCTACTGTTCTCTGTGAAGTATATTTTAGAAAGCAAACAACAGCACATTCACTTCCATTCTTAATGTTATTCTTTTTAATTTCCTTTTATCTGCTTATGGATAGCAGTAGGTGGTGATTTGCAGACATGATTTGCAGACAAAACACTACCAGTCTTTGTTTTCCTTTGCAGTGCAGTAAAACAGAAAGAGTACCACATCTGAACAGCCTCTCACACAGTCAAAACACTTTGAGCTGCAGATGTGAAAGCCGGTTTGAGTCGGTAAATAAGAGCAGCAGAGAGCCGCCTGCTTTTTCTCATAATATCAAATTCTGACTGTGACAGTGGTATAAGCGCTGAATGAAGCAGGTAGGCTGCACAAAGAAGAGAGGAAAACTGACAGTCGCAGTATGTGCCTATTTTTGCAAGGTCGAGTGTAGTTGGTATATAAAAAAGTAATAATTGCACAGCTTAATAGCAATCTTATAAGTCATAAACTGTGAAGAAATAAACCGTGTAAATCATGTCTTATTTTATCATCATATTTTCATACTTATAGAACAATATAAATATGTTGTTGTCCAACTGAATAAAGTTGTGTCAAGGAATCTTATTAAAGACTTTACTGAAAAATGTAGACATTTCCACTCTCTACATACAGACGCCGAGGCATCTTACAGGAATGGTGGTTATTTTACAGTAGGCAGTGCTTTCATAAGTGCTGATCTCTAATATGCTTCTGAGCAAGTAAAGTATACAGAATAAGTTACCACGGCAATGGACCCCAGTAAGAAGTGAATCATCCTTGTAGTGCAGAAAACCTAAAGTTAACCCCAAAGTTACCAGGATAAGTCCAAATCCTTTCTGTAGTACAGGTCTCTGGTTTTCCACTCAATTCTTTTTGTGGAGTATTAGTTTGAGTTATTCAGTTTTTGATTTTGTGCATTTCAGTTTTATCTTGTAAATACCTCAGCTACAGTTATGTTTTTATGGCTCAGATTGTGTGTTATCATACTTTTTGATACCTGTTTTGATTTTCAGCCTCTAAAGTTTACCTTTATTTTAATATGCGTGTGAATTGTCTCATCTGTGTATTTTGCTGGGTTCTGACTGTATTTCCTGTTTTGAAAGCTGCTGTCTCCTGTGCCCTGTGCTTTGAGCATTACATCCTTCCCAGTCTCATTCCTTAGCTGTGTCTCCTTTGCCCAGTCAGTGTGTCTGTGTGTATAAATAGCCCTGCATTTTTACTATCAGATTGTTTGTTTAGTCTGCATTGTCTGTCAGTACTACTATGTCGAATTCTTTTGCCCCTGCTATTTTTGGTCTCCTTTGGATTGGACTTTGGATTTTGTTATACTCGAAAACTGGGCATCAGCACTAAATGCTTATGTGGTTTTTTCATGGTTCAAATAAACTCTGTCTTCTTATTTCCACACTTTGGGGCCCGTTGAAGTCTAAAGTTCACACAGCCTTCAAACTGTGACACCTCAATAAGAATTGCCAGCTCTTTCTTCTCCATGACAACATGACCCCAGTACTATGTTCTCTGAGGTCTGAGCTTTGAGATGACACAGAAACACGGGAAAAGTGCATTTGAATCTCATACAATGCTGTAGTATGTTTGGGGTTAAATAACAAGCTAAACCTTTTAATGAGCTGTTAAGAGTCACCACTCTTTTTATACTGTATACTGTGTTAACTAAAGGCTGCTTAATGTTTTATTTCAGGTTAAATATTTACTCTGGGACCAGTAACAATTTGATAACCCCAGAACGTTGACTCGTTTCTTCATTTTGCTCTTTTATAGTCATTTCAGAGGCAAATATCTTACCTTGTTGAACACTTTATAAATCTGTAACGTGTGCATGTAATGGTGTTATATTGATTGAAATAACCCAAAGTAAACACTGCAGTAAAAACTCCACTCGACTTCAGCCAGATATTAAAACGTTAGCTTGTTTATTGTCCTTCCATAAATTTTTGTAGTGGTCAGGTATTTAAATTATGGACATACATTTAATCTAAAAGTGTTGTATTTAAAAAGTACAACAAGCTACGAGTGAAATGCACCTCTTAGTACCTTATGTTTAACACAGTTGCTCTGGACGTTATGAAAGCCCTGAGAGGACTTGTATCTCTGTCAGTAATTCAACTTAATTATAGAGAGAGATCACTTTTTAAAAGTACTGTTTACATGTTAATGCATCAATAATAATGACCCAGCTATCTAATTATAATATAGTTAGAACACTTTGCGCTCTTAGAGAAGCCATCGCATTTGAAGAAGAACTCCAGCTTTCATTTTATTAATGAATAGCGCATAGAGTACCAATGATGTGCCATAGCATAGCACTTATTTCAGTAAAACTTAGGCTTGTACTATAAAAACGATGGACATTCTTGCATACAAAAACATTGATCTTTTCATACACATTTTATTACACCAGCCATCTTGCTGCTCTTTTTCCTTAATTGTAGATTGTGCTATATTATGAAGATAAGAAGAGAAGAATCTATGGGTTACACTGGCTTGATATTTTTTATATTTATAGAATTTTAATTAAAAATGTTTATCCATCCAGGGATAATAAATGCCATGGTAAATATATAGCTAAGTTAATAAATTCTCAGCTGCCAGTCCAAAAAAAATAAATTAGACTGGCTCAGAATGTATAAATAAAATGGATTTGTACACTCATATTATTGTATAAACAAATGATTTTAGCCACATAATCTTTAAAAAATAGATGAATGTAGTAGAAGGTAGTCGATGTAAGATGATGCAAATCTTATGCCAAGTTAATGTTTATATGTCTATTTATTATTGCATTTGTTTATTTAACAATTTACATCATGACTCTGTATTTATGTCAGTGGCATATTTATTTGATTTAAATAAAGGCACACTACTGTTTTTTCTCCAAAACAAACACACACACACACACACACACACACACACAAGCTGAAGTCTCACTGTACCTAGATATTGAATGCCACTGCCGAAAGATCTCAGTGACAAGTCTGTCACATGCTGACGAGCCTTTCTTCTTCTCTTCAGACCTGCTTCAGTGGTTCATGCAGTTATCAGAGAGTTTGCATACATGGCAGGAGGAAAGAAAAGCAGTTCCTACCAAACAGGTGCTCTACAGTATTCATATTCCCCTCTGTTCCCCTTTATTAATAAAATTATAAATCATCAAGTTTGAAATGTCCTTAAACTGTAGGAATCCATTCCCGAAACAGAAACATCTAGATCAGAAGAACTGATATTTCGACACATTGTGTCACTTCATGTAATAATTAACTCATTAATAGTCCTGGACACAAATGTTGTCCTTTGTCCTCTTTCCATCAAAATCACACACACCCATGTAAACAGAAGGATTTTTTTTTCCAGGTTTGAAAGTGGAAAATACTGCATTTGGAGGCTGGGAGGGTCAGAGGTAGCATGAGTCCCAGATAGAACCAATCATTTTTACACTCTCTTTGGTTAATCTTTCACACTTCAGACACATTTTCATTTGTGCTTTGGTTAGTTTAGGTGCTGAAAACTTCTTGGTTCACTTCTCTGCCACTTTTGAAAAGTTTGTTTTCTTGACTGCATGATGAGACTCTGAGGAGAACTTACATGGTACAGCATCCTTCCTACTGACAAACACTGTAACAAAAAAAAACCTACAGTTTGTGTCCATGCACGCTACAAACTTGTTTTTTTAGTTATTATATCTTTACCTAAAGCTTGCGTATTTCCTTTGTGAATCACACACACCATCTACAGTGCTGAGACCTAAGAATCGGTATGACATATTTATTGGCTAGCATTGTGAAACAGCTGGAGGCGTAAGCTATTTGGTAGCTATCAATCTTAAATTAATAAATTACATTTATGTAGTTCACTTGATGTTGGACTATTACTTCAGAAAATTAGGAAATAAAAGCACCATTAGCATGCTTGATATGCCGGGGAGCTACTTTCACAAAAACACTTTATGATTTCATTATAGCTTTCAGTATTACTGTGGTGCAATTTAGAAATGTTAATGTATAGAAGATTACCTGCGTCGCTCAAATGCACCCAATATCGTAAAACTGACTTTCTGATTCTCAGTTAGGTTGTTCTCCCAGATCCAACATGGATGATTGATACAGCAACTACCAATCATACATGTTTTTATTGACCTTGTCCCCAAAAGTTGATTCTGTTCATCTGGACGTAGCGTTTTCAGTGGGAGAAAGATTTCGTCACTCATCCAAGTGACTTCTTCAGTCTCAACTGACTACAGGTTTCCCCAATCTTATAAACAGTACATTACCATAATGAATGAAACTAGCACCACTGAATGCATGCATCAAGAAGTTTATTGACCTTGCTTTGTGCGTTAGTGTGCAGACATGTTAGAACAGGAGGAGGCCGTCCCCAAACTGTTGCCATAAAGTTGAAAGCATGAAATTGTCCAAAGTGTCTCTGCATAATGAAGCATTAAGTTCCTTTCATTGTAACTTAGGGGCCGAGCTCAACTCCTAAAAATAAAATAACCTCACACCATAATCATCCCTCAACCAAACTTTACACTTGACACAGTACGATCAGACAAATACAGTTCTCCTGGCAACCGCCAAACCCAGCGTTGTCCATCAGATTACCAGACAGAGAAGTGTGATTTGTCACTTCAGAGAACACGTCTCCACTGCTCTAGAGTCCAGTGGCAGTGTGCTGTACACCACTGCATTAAACTGATGCTTGGATGCAGCTGTTCAAGAAACTCACTGAATGAAGCTCTCGATGCACTGTTTTTGAGCTAATCTGAAGGGCCTGTGAAGTTTGGAGGTCGGTAGTGAGTGACTTGACCTCTGTGTACAATTGCCTCAGCATCTGCTGACCCCCCTCTGTGATTTTACTTGGCTGAATTGCTGTCATTCCCAGTTGTTTCCGCTTTGTTTTAATACCACTAACAGTTGACTGTGGAGTATTTAGTAGCGAGGAAATTTCACAAATGAAGCTCACGCATAAGTACAGTATAGAAGATCTGTAATCGCCTGCTTTCCAAGAATCTTAAAGACTTTAATGACTGCTGTGAACTGTAAAAACAAACAAACAAGAGTTCCTCAGTGTATAGTTCTGAAATCAGTTAATGTTAATGCAACTTTCAGTAATTTTCACCCTAACATTCTCAAGTAAGGATCTGCCGTTACTCCACTGTGGTTGTATTTTCATTGAATTTTTACTGAAGTCCAACTTGTGCTGATTCTCTCTGTTTGTGTGTATGTGTTAGTGTGTCTGCAGTATATTTCTGAATTTAGCTCTCACAAGCACAGGCATCCCATAACACAAACAGAGGATGATTTATTGTAGCAGACAGCCAGTGTTTTCATTGTCAGGAGGTTGGTAATGGGAGCCAATTGAAGAGTGAAGGAAACATTGTGTTGCTTTGAGTGTAGGAACTATAGTGAGGAGCGCTTTGGGAATGTACTGTTCTTTTCTGTCACCCTTCTCAAACCGCTCGGCTTCCTCTGCAGAGCTCGGCACACCTCCACAGGATCTGGACTCGTACCTCCCATACAACTGGCTCACAGCCTCACATGCTCAATGTTAACTGTGTTATGCAAAATGAAGGACATGAATTTAATTTTTTTTTCTTTAATCTGATTGTCAGTAGGATGTCGGTCCTTTACCCACCTACCAGTCCACCCATGCAAAGTACAAAATAATACAACTCTGTTATTTTCAGCAAAAACACGTAATAATCCAATAATTTTTGCCCCAAGAGATGTTAAATTTCTGCTTTTCTGACTGAAGACTTGGTAAGAGTTGATAAATCTTTCAAGAAATGTACTTTGAAGTTTTTCAAGTATTGAGAATTTTTTTTTTAAATTCATGAATATGTATATGTATGCATAAAAATAGTTAAAGAACTGTTTTCTGTGATTTCTCTATATCCAGCACCTACTTTTTATCAAACACTGCTTTCCTCTCACCTTGACCGCCTTGGGAAGAATTCCTTCAGCCATAAGCAGAGACTCCCACAAATTACCTTCTGCTGGGCTGCAAGGTAAAGAAGTGGCACTCATGCATGAACACACTGTACGACAACTCAATGAATAAAATGAATAAAACGGATGCAGTGATGACTCAGGTGAGGTGGCTGTTCTGCCTGAGAAGTTGTAAAAATTTTTGGACTGCAAGAAGACTTATTGAAACAGCTTAACATTTAGATTTTTTTATACAACCTATAAATCTGGCAATACAGAGTAATTACATTTGTATACAAAATAAATGTGCTGAACACCTTTAAAAACAACAACACATTCAAATGGAAACATTTTTCTTGTATTCCTTTTTTAAAGGAATCCTTTTGAGTTTTTGACTCAAATACTGAATGTTAGAACAGCTTTTTGTGTGTTCATCCACCTATTCAGCAGTCTAATGAGTCACATCACAGTAAAAACATGACAGCAACATCCTTGAGACTTAAAAAAAGCCCATAGCTGCTGGAGGTTCTGGATCATCACTCTGTATGCTCTTTTGTTGCCATGTCATTGCAAATTGCTTTTAGTGTCTAAACAACTTTTGCTTTGGCTTGTAAAAATGAGTTTCAATTAAAAACAAATGAACACACAAGTATTTCTAAATTACATGACATTAATATTAAAAACATAAAATCTTAATTCATCTCAGATTACCTGTGCACCTATAATATACCTTGCCTTTTAAAAAGTGCCTTTTCATCAAACTAAACTTCATTGTCAGTAAAGAGTGTTTACTACTGTTAGTTCCTTTTAAGTTAGCCAAACATATTACACATATTAAATGGACAGGTTTTCATCACTTGAAATGTAAAAGATGCTTCTGTGTGGTTTATTGTTTTAATCCAGCCTCTCATCTTTTCCTAAACCTAAGAAGTTTGGGAATCTAAACCTAACTTAGAACCTTAAAAGTCATAAATAATCAGAATAAGTCAAAAAGAAATTTTGAAGGCTGTTGATGAAAGACTCCTTATCAAAGTCATTTGAGTCATTTCAAGCTTTGGCCTATTATCGCAAGTTTGAAATATGTCTCAAGGGGGCTTTACAATCTAGAGTTTATGATATTCAGTACAACTCGCATATATCTATCATAGAAGACTCTCCCAAACTAATTTTAACATCTCTTTTTCTCTGTTACAAAACCATTATTTCAACAGCATACCCATCTCCATGAGTAACTATATGTGAGTCACTCTCACCTCTGCACACTATCTCATCCAAACCTCCCCATTAGGCCTGTAGGATTAGCATTTGCTGCACAGCTGTTGTTTTGTTGTATCGCACATTATAGACTGAATGATATTCGTGTTATTGTGTCCACCCCCCTGCAGCAGTGCTCCCCTGCTGTTCTTTGCTATTGAGGTAGTAATTGCACAATATCACTTTGCTTTACATTGTGTGCACAACCTTATATTACCCCAGCATATGCTCACTGTGCCCTTTTAAGGCCTCAGGAAGTGTGTATAATGCTCTGTAACTTACCAGAGAAGTTTATGGTTCTCTATCATATCGAGACTATCTCTCCACTCCGTTACATATTCCATATACGGGGTAACTCTACTTCTTTAAAACACTCTGGCTTGCCCGGCCACGCCCCACTGCTTATCTATAAAACAGCTGTGCAGACGTGAAACTGGTGATCATTTGATCTCCACTTGAGTATGTGTGTGTGATTGACTGTCTGGTACCTATGTGTGGTACTGCATGACGGTGTGTGTATGGCAGTGGTGTCCGCTTGTGGGAGCCTGTCTCCACAGCCTCCGCGCTGCCTATCCCCTAGCTCCTCTCTCACTTATAAGGCAATAAGAAGCTCCAATGCTCGAGTGGCTAACAGTTGACCCTTTTTTTTGAGCTGGAGTATGGCGGCCTCTTCATCCCAAAATTGTGTGGAGTGTGGCATTACCATGCCATTTCACTAGCTGGGACCACATCCTCGGAAACGATGAGCGAGAGGGAGGAATGAGGAAGTACGAGTTGGTGCTGCGGTTTGGGGAAGGCCTTGAAGGGGACTGGCAACGGCTCCCGGGCCAGGCAGGTCCCCAAAGAAGGCATCCCCCAGTTATGTGAATGTATAACTGGTAGGCTTGTGATGACCATCGGCCGAGGAGCTTGGTTATGTCGTCGGGGATTCCTTGCGGGAGGCAGGAGTTGTGGCACTGATGCAGAAGGAATGGCCAGAGAAGAGATTGGGACGAATGCGAGAAATGTGTGCAGGGTGGCCGGATTCGGTGAGCAGTTTGGCGAAGAAGTTGATGCCGCTGAGGTATGTCTTTATCGTGGGAATTTGATACATGGAAACCGGAAGGTGTAAGGTTTGATGCTGGAACGATTCCGATGTCGAATGACGGGAAGGAAAGATTGAAGTTACTATGGAACGAACGGAACGCGTTCCCAGCGGTCCAGTAGGTGGACGATGTGCTTGCTGCAAGACTATTTATTATCGCTACTTGGAGATGCTGCTGGGTTCCGCGATGCGGGGCGGGAATGGCCGGCACCGCAAAAGGAGCAAGAGTGGAGATAGCGACAATGAGACATAGAACAGCTACAGTTGTTAAAGTTATTGCAGATGGAGCAGCCTCCTAGGTGCATGGTGGGCCTGTCCCACTTGTCCGAACCTTGTGGCAAAGGCATTGAGGGAGTGGAAGTCGTGGGATCGGGAATTTCTGGTACTGGAGCCGGGGGTGAGCGGGTAAGAATGGAAAGATGGCGTGAGAGCTGAGAGTCGTTTTGGGCTGGGATGATGCAGGCGGAAGCAGGATGCGATGGAGCACCGCATGACTTGCAGGAGAGAGAAGAACGAGCGGCAAAGACGCAACAGTAGAGTTCCTGATCGAGACTGCCCCAGAAGGCATCTTGATTAAACTGCGAGAAGCTGCCTGAGAAGCAAACTGGATGTGGTACTGATAGAAGCCAGTGCCGCCGAATCGTAATGCGAGATAGAGTACGATCGACAGGTAGGAGTTGAACTCTTGTCTTCGGGATGGAAACGCGGAGAAGAGAACATCTCTGTCCAACAAGAAAGCAAAAGCAAACTCAAGTGCAGTGAGCTCTTTCACCCTAGAAGGGGCCATACCGTGAATGATGACGACGCCGTCATGGCTATCAATCAGCTTGGGAAGAGCAGGCTGCGTGAGAGGAGGAATGAGCTCGGCTAAATCTATGTATTTACCGCCAATGATTTGTTGGCGAAGGTTAGCGGACACGGGAGAAGGAATTGGGGCCGTTGGGTTGGGAGGAGGGATTGCCGAGGCCAGCGAAAACTGGGTGGTGTTAGCTTGAAGAAGTAGGGCCTGGGCTAAAAGGCTCGACCAGGGGTTGCTCCCAGTGTCTAAGAGCTTGCAGGCCAGGGTAGCGCTGTACGTCACACGTACCCAGCCGTTTTGGATGATGGACCAGCTGTTGTTTCATGGTCCTCAGCTACCACCTTTACGTGGTTTTACTGCTTGAACGTGGCAGTCAGCCCTTCTTTTGGGGAGCGGATGTTGGGTGCCCATCAGCGGTAGGCATTGTTTCGTGGTCAGCCTAAAGACTTGTGAACTGACCATCAGCGGCCGCTCAGTTGCGGTCCTTGCATCTTGTGGGACTCGCTCAGGCCAGTCTTGCATCTGGCAGACTGATGTCTCTGCCCTTCGGCTCAGCCTTTGCATCTGGCGAGGCCTTGATCGGGGTGGCATGTATATATATGTATATTTGTAAAGAGTTCATTGGTACACTTGGGATTTCGGTTGTACTGTCTCCTCGCGGGGTGTCTTAAAGAGTTACCCCATACATATGGAATATGTAATGGAGTGGAGGTGAGGGATAGTCTCAATATAATACAGAACATACAGTCACATTGTAACCTTGGTTTTCTGAATGAGAGACTGTTCGGATTAAACTATAACCGGTTTCACGTCTGCACAGCTGTTTCATACGTAAGCTGTGGGGCGTGGCCAGTGTTGGTCAAGTTACTTGAGGAAAGTAATCAGTAACTAATTACTGATTACTTCCCCAAAAAAGTAATCCCATTACTTTACTGATTACTTATTTTCAAAAGTAATTAATTACTTAGTTACTTAGTTACTTTTTAAAAACACGATTTAAAACCTGAAGAGGTGATAAAGCACAGATCTTTCAGCCCAATTCTACTTTTTCTGCATAATCCATCATACAAAATGTAATCAAATGGAAAAGTCTCTTTTTTTTAACTTGTTTTATCAGTTTTAATCTTAACTTTATGCATCAAGCAAAAATTTAATTATATGCAACATTCTCTGACTTGAATAAATTAGTTTAACATTTAAACCTATTTTCTGCACATTCCAGCACATAAAATAAAATATTTTTTGTGTTTACACTCACTCTTTCAAATAGATGCAAGTAAAACACAGCAGAAAATAAATAAAGTCAAAGACTCAGCGGTCCTGTTGCTCTATTTTCACCTGTAAAGCAGGACTGGGTAGGCGGAGGTTTACCCTGGTGCAGGTGTGCTGCGGTCAGTTGAAGAATCCGCGAGTTTCTCTGTGAATTTCTCATTACGTCGTTGCGCACTCGGTGCTTGCTTGGAAGTTTAGGGGTTTTTTTCGTTGTAAAAAGTTTTCTTCCCACGCACAACGGACGCTAATGTTTTTGTCACTTTTTATGGAATCAAACTCAAAATAAGGTCAGTACTTCCACGCTTTAAATGCTGCACGCTCATACTCTCTCCCACAATCGATATATGATCCATTGTTGATCTGCACACAGCTGTTGTCACCAACGGCGCACTCGCTTACGCCACTGTCATGAGACATTCTGGCAAAAAAATCACGGTTTTAGTAACGCAGTAACGCAGCGTTCCTACGGGAAAGTAACGGTAATCTAATTACCGATTTTGCAATAGTAATCCCTTACTTTACTCGTTACTTGAAAAAAGTAATCAGATTACTGCCCATCTCTGGTGGCCAGGCTAGTCAGAGTGTCTTAAAGAAGTATCCACACACCACGACCGGGGCGGGGGGGGGGGTTTATACCCCATACATATGGAATATGTAACGGAGTGAAGAGAGTCTCTCACTCAGAGAACGAAGGTAACGATGTAACTGTACGATCTGTATGTTGTCATCAGTGAGATTTAAATCAGAACAGAGTGATAAAAGAAAAAAAGATAAAATAACTTTTATGCAAAAATATAATTTCTCTGAAGTATTTATTCATATTACTATCAGTTACACTTTTTGTTCCTCATTGTTTCCAGTTTCTCATGTTATTTAGCTCTTAAAATGTCCGCAACACAAATTCCTGTAATTGTGCAGTGAATTAAGACTCAAGGCGAAAAATTAACTCTTAACAAATCTGATGACTTCTCTTCCTCAGCCCCATCTGTTTTGCCTCCTCTCTCATTCTGTAACTCCTCCTCTTCTAGTCTATTTTCTCTGCAATCGCATTCTGTTGTTTTGTAACTGCTTGAACCCTGACCGACATTGTCACAGTGTTGTCATGACGACAGTACAGAGAAGTTTAAGTATTGCTAATTGTTGTGCAGATATATTTTTAAAGCTGTCACATATCGGCTGGCTCTGTGGCAGGCCCTCCATGTCTTTAACCCATACTAATGTATTTCTGCTCAGAAATGACAAAGGGTTCGAGTATAAGCCAGAAGAAATCAATCTCTAATGAGCTATGAAATTCTTTTATTCCTTCTTTAGTATCTATTCCTTATTTAGTATTTAGTAAGACGGTTTAATCAACTTGACCTTATGTGTTTGGTTAATATGCAAACTGCTTATATGTAATGTAAAAGATAATTACCAAAGGTTCTGACAGATTTTGTGCTCCATGATATTAAAGTGTAGACACACACACACACACACACACACACACACACACACACACACACACACACACACGTTAACTAAAAGTTAGAAGCTTAATAAAATGCATGTATTTTTTTCTTCTAGTTCTTTTCCTCCTAATATAATAATTTTTATGTTAAAAAAAGAGATTAGTTTAAAAAAAGGAAAGAAGAATTTTTTTTTAAAATCACGAATCCCATGCAGTTAGTTTGACATGCTATTTTGTGAATTTCCATCAGAGTATTGTTTTCAACAACTGGGCGAACTTCTCCTCAGTGGTCTGGACATGCACTGATCAAAAGAACCTTTTGACAGGAGAAGTATTGCACACACACACACACACACACACAGTAGTGGTGTAATGAATTTAATGGATGAGTGAATTTATTGTGTTGAAATTGTGTTTGTGTTGAAAAACAAATTCTTTTTTCCTTCTGATTATTGTTTTTTCTGTCTCATGCTTTGCTCCCCCTGTCATGTGTCTTTCTGTTTGCCAGCATGAGTTCATTTATTGCCCCTTTTTTAGTTTATTTCCTGTTATATTTTGAAGGTTAGTTCCTAATGTGGCTTTTTGAGTCATTTTTTCCTTTTTTCCTGCCCTCATTATTGCCTTGATTGAGTTCACCTGTGGCCAATTACCCCTCTCTGGAGTGTGTATTTAGTCTTCTTTTTCTTCCTTTGTCAGAGTCGTTTAAGCTCCCTCAGCTTTCTTCTGTTTTGTTCCACATTTTCGCTTAGTGTGCTTGCCTTCTTGAATTTAGCTTTATTTGCTGTTTAGACATTCCACTGTCTAATGTAATAGATGTGAAAATTGTTCTTTTGTTTTGGTTTCCTTTGGACTGGGTTTGCAATAGGAATGAAAATACTGCAGTGATACCAGAAAACCAGTGACTGGTTTTAAGACTGCCACTACTTTCTAAAATAGATCTTTTTTTTTTAATCATTAACCATTTGCTTGATTGACTAGTACCAAAACACTGTAAATAATCATATACATTTTTGCAAGTGAGACAGTTTAAAGTTGTTATGTTGCAAACAGAATCCTGCTAATAAAAATTTTTTTTGGTATGAGTCTTGAGTCATGGTGGGCACAATGTTTTCAGCCATGAAAACACAGGCAAAAGATGCGGATTATGTCCCAGCCACATGGGGAGAAAGGAAAGGATCATTTCATCATTGATGTAAGCCTTTTCTTTAATTCAAGAGTACATTTTGTGTTGCTGTAAAGCATAGGTGTACATATAGATTGAAAATAGCTTTGGTAATATGTGTATGTAATGTTATGCTAATTAGCAGGAACAACACTTGAGTTGTTCCTGCTAATTAGCCATATGGAGATGTGGTTGTTAATGCCTGGTTAATGCTCACCGGTCTGGTGAAAGTTGTTTGGTGTTAAATTGTTAACCTACAGGTAACAAATGAATTAACACCTTCAGGTAACGAGTAAAAATTTGAACCTTAAGTGTTTTCTGTGCCACTTTGTTGGGTTTTTGGAAGCAAAAATGATTATTTTTGGTAGGAGAGTGAAGAAAGGTATCAGCAAACACAAGCTGCACCCATAACTTTACAGATGCGATGCACTCCAATGCAACTAACTAATTAGTGTGGATGTGAGTAAATTATTAGAATTTCAACATCAAAACTGAAGCACAGGCCACTTCGATGGTGTGTATTATTAGTCAGGTCATTTCATTACGATACTCTAGGCATCTCTCACTATGACATGCTAGGAGATGACATCTAGAATGATAAATGAAACCTCATCATTCTAGATGTCTCTTGGGAAAACATCTTTCCACAAGTACAAGTAAATTAAACATTTTCCAGATATCTTCTGTGGAAAAAAAAAAAGGTCTTTCCACAGACTAAACAGATAACACACTGATCTTGTGAAAAATAAAACAAGCTATTTCACAGAAATCACACAAATGAAATTATGTAGAATAGAATAAACAAAGAAAAAAAATATTGCATATTTAAGATTCCATCAGAGTACCCACTCTTTGATTACCACTTTCACTACTGACAATATAAGATAAGATAAGATAAGATAGAACTTTATTAATCCCTCGGGTGGGTTCCTCTGGGAAATTCGACTTCCAAAAAGCACAGCAACGACCAAAGTTACAGTTACAGAATTGTTTTATATATATATATATATATATATATATATATATATATATATATATATATATATACACACACACACACACACACACACACACACACACACACACACACACACACATATAAATACAGAGACAAATATAAATAAAATATACAAAGGGGATAAATAGAATAAATAGGAATAAAAAATAAAAATACAAGTGAATTGCACATTTCAAGTATTGAGTCTATTGCACCGTTGACTATTAACAAAAGTATTGTACAGTGAGGTGAAGAGGCACTACAGCTTAGTTGTTCCCCCCTCCTTTGTCCTCCTGTTTCCCCTCCCTCTCCCCTCCAGAGAGGAGTTAAACAGTCTGATGGCGTGTGGGACAAAGGAGTTTTTAAGTCTGTTAGTTCTTGTCTTGGGGAGAAGCAACCTGTCACTGAACAGACTCTTCTGATTGTTTATGGCCGTGTGCAGAGGATGCCCAGCATTGTTCATAATGTCCATCAGTTTCTTTAATGTCCTTTTCTCTGCCACTGTCACCAGAGTGTCCAGCTTCATGCCGACCACAGAGCTAGCCCTCCTGATCAGTTTCTCCAGCCTGGATGAGTCCTTCTTTGCTGTGCTGCTCCCCCAGCACACCACAGCATAGAAAAGTACTCCAGCAACCACCGACTGGTAAAACATCCTCAGGAGCTTCCTGCAGATGTTAAAAGACCTCAGCCTCCTGAGGAAGTACAGTCGGCTTTGGGCTTTTTTATACAGGTGCTCTGTGTTGCATGACCAGTCCAGTTTATTGTCCACCCACAGCCCGAGGTACTTTTACTTGTTGACCACCTCCACCTCCTCCCCCTCTATCTGAACCGGCAGTGGACCTTCTCTGGACCTCCCGAAGTCCACAACCAGTTCCTTAGTCTTTGAGGTGTTGAGTTGCAGGTGGTTTGTGTGACTCCATGCGACAAAGTTCCTCACCAGACTTCTGTACTCCTCTTCCTGATCATCCCAGATACACCCCATGATGGCCGTGTCATCTGCAAACTTCTGAATATGGCATAATTCAGAGTTGTAGCAGAAGTCAGAGGTGTACAGGGTGAAGAGAAGAGGGGACAGCACAGTTCCCTGTGGTGCTCCTGTGCTGCTGACCACAGTGTCAGACGTGATGTCCTTCAGCCTGACGTACTGTGGTCTGTCGGTGAGGTAGTCGGAGATCCAAGCCACCAGGCAGGGGTCCACCTCCATCCTGTTCAGTTTTTCCTGAAGCATACAGGGCCGGATGGTATTAAAGGCACTGGAAAAGTCAAGAAACAGTATCCTGACTGTGCCTTTTCCCCCATCCAGGTGTGAGTGGGCTCTGTGTAGGAGGTACAGGATGGCATCCTCCACTCCGACACCCGCCTTGTATGCAAACTGTAGTGGGTCCTGGGCATGTTGTACCTGTGGTCGGAGGAGGTTGAGGAAGAGCCGCTCTAGAGTCTTCATAAGATGTGACGTCAGTGCCACCGGTCGGAAGTCATTCAGCTCATTGGGCCGGTTCTTTTTGGGGACCGGGACGATGCAGGATGTCTTCCATAGGGCGGGCACTCTCCCCAGTCGCAGACTGAGGTTGAAGACTCGTTGTAGCGGCTCCCCAAGTTCAGCAGCACACGCCTTTAGCATCCTAGGACACACCTTGTCTGGGCCTGCTGCCTTTCTGGGGCGAAGCTTCCTCAGTTGCCTCCTGACCTGATCCACTGTGACACTGGGAGATGTTTGGGAGGAGGGGAGGGGGGGAGATGTCTTGCTGCTGAGAGAGGGATTGGAGGAGGGGGGTGTCATGGTGTCAGGAAGGGGGGGAAGCGAGGGAGGCAGGAGAGTGGGGGGAGGACTCTGTAGTGAAGGTGAGGGTGAGGGTGGGGGGGTTGTGGGCTGGTCAAACCTGTTGAAGAAGTTGTTGAGTTCGTTTGCCTTCTCCACAGTCCCCCCCACTGTGCTTTTCTTGGTGTTGTGGCCTGTGATGGTTTTCACACCATTCCAGACCTCCCTCATATTGTTCCTCTCCAACTTCTGCTCCACCTTCCTCCTGTAGGTGTCCTTTGCTTCCCTCAGGCAGCGTTTCACCTCCCGCTGTGCTGCTTTCATCTCCTCCTTCACTTTGCTCCTGAAAGCCTTCTTCTTCATGTTGAGGACAGCTTTGACTTCCTGTGTTACCCACGGTTTGTTATTAGGATAACACCGTACCGTCTTAGCAGGGGCGACTGTGTCCACACAAAAGTTGAGGTAGTCTGTAAGACAGTGTGTCGCCCCCTCTATGTCCTCACCATGTGGGCTCAGGAGCACATCCCAGTCTGTGGTGTCATAGCAGTCTCTCAGAGCATCCTCCTTTTCTGGGGTCCATCTCCGGATGGAGCGCGTTGTGACAGGCTGCCTTTGGACGAGGGGTGTGTATTGTGGCTGTAGGTAAACCAGGTTGTGGTCTGACTTCCCTAGTGGGGGGAGGGGGGTGGCTCTGTATGCATCTCTCACATTAGCATACAGTAGGTCAATTGTCCTGTTGCTCCTTGTGGGACAATTCACAAACTGGTGAAAAGCAGCCAGAGTAGAATCCAGTGTGGCATGATTAAAGTCTCCAGATATAATAATGAAAGCCTCGGGGTTTTGTGTCTGAAGTCTTGCTGTGACTGTGTGTATTTTCTCACAGGCAGCTGTTGCGTCGGCCCTCGGAGGGATGTAAACACACACACAGATCACATGACTGAACTCCCGAGGTAGATAATATGGCCGCAAGCTAACAGCTAGCAGCTGCATACCGAAACTTTAACGGAGACGTGTCCAGGGTTACAGTATCTGTTGTTGACGTAGACAATGAGTCCCCCACCTCTGCTTTTTCCGCTGGCCTGCGTGTCCCTATCGGCTCTCACGGATGTGAAACCGCATAGGTCTACGTTAGCCTGCGGCGTTAGCTCGGTTAGCCACGTCTCCATGAAGATAAACAAGCTGCACTCACGGTATAGTCTGTGGTTGTTCAGAGCGCACAGTTCGTCAATCTTATTCTGTAACGAATATCTTATGGCTAAGTTTCATAAGGGTAAAAAAAAAAAAAAAAAAAAAAAAAAAAAGCATAACAACGTCATGTTAAGGAAAAAAAAATTAGGGATTCGATTGATTTTATTTTTGCAAATATATCTGTAGAATCCAAATATTCAGTCAGAGGCTGAGCACGCAGGACCCTTAACACTAGGAAGGCCCAGGCTTCTACCTTTCTACCTTTAAAACCCGGAGAGCAGCCAAATGGCTGGTAGGCTTTTAGCTAAGCTTTAGCTTCAGGCAAGTGGAAGCTAAATTGGCTAGTCATTCATATGTAAATTGGGTTGTTACCTGGGAATTCTGGAGGGAGGGGAGTGGGGGTGTGTGGATGAGGGGGTGGGGGAGCTGCTAAAAGCGGTGAGCTTCCTTTTGTTTCATCTTGATGCATTCTCAATCATCCAGGGAAACAAATCTCCAAAAGTCACCAACTTGGAGTGTTTCAGTTTGCCATCTTAGGGAGAAATCAACACACATGGGTGTATGTCCTTTGTTGCTGAGATTTATTGATAAAAACAGTACAAAAAATCAACCATTTGTACACATTTTTACAAATAATTATAAAAAGTGAGTGAGTACATTTCGACATTTTCAGCAATCACTCACAATCCTGGCACTGCCATGGTATCTGTAGTCTGCATTTACCACATGTGTATCTGTTGCAGTGAACACATCGCACAGTGGCATGATTGTTCTTGCAATTGTGTTTGACCTGACACATGGCTCTTTTTCCAGGGCTAGGTGTGGAGGGTTGTGTCAAAGGCAACTGTTCTTTTCTTGCCTTCTTCGCAGCTACATGAGAGTGAGCTAACTCCCTTGCAAGCTCCACCAGGAAGTCCACCCGTCTTTCCTTCGTCCCGGAGCATGCTTGATACAGCACATGTGCATTCAGTGCTGCCATGTCAATCATGTTATAAAACACGGCAACTGGCCAGCGCCGTGTTCCTCTGCGGACAGTGTACTCCCGAACCATCTGGTCCATCACATCCACGCCACACTTTGTTTTGTTGTAAAGGGTGACAGTGTTTGGCTTCCTTTTGGTAGTGTTATCAGTCTGAACCACGCCGTGCATGCTGCTAAGAATATAGACTGTCTTCTTCCGTTTGGCCGCATACGCCGTCAGCGTGGCAGCAGATGTTGAAAACACCTAAGAAATAAGATAAATTGTTATTTCCATAGCACTTTTACACACAATGAAACACATAAACATAGAACCAGAAAAGACCTGCAACATACCTGAGTGGTGAATTCATTGCGATCTGTCTGTCTAGTGGATTGAGGAATTTCCCTGCGAATCTTGTTGACTGTGCCGAGGATGGTGGTTTTCCGTCTAAGAAGTTTTTGCGCAAGTGAAAGCGATGTGAAAAAATTGTCCGTGGTAACATTTCTGCCCTTGTCTAGGAATGGTTCCATCAGCCTCATTACTACATTTTCAGAAAGTCTCTCCCCAGTGGGACGACTGGGGTCCTTGCCAAGATATGGGAAGACATTGCAAATGTACTTGGATTTTAGGTCGCAAGCCACCCAAAACTTGATCCCAAACTTGTCCGGCTTACTTGCAATATACTGCAGGAAACTGCACCGAGTCTTTGATGGGAAAAGCTGTTCATCAACGGTGATATGTAGACCAGGGTTGTAGCACGTGATGCAGTTGGTGACAAATGATCCCCACAAACTGGAAATTGCAGCGAACTTATCAGTCTTTGCTCGATCACTGCGGGTGGACTTGTCATCAAAGCGTAGGTGTTGCATGATTTCTTTGAAGCGGTTTCGTGCCATAGTTCCAATTATCTGTGGGTTTCCCAGGTTTGCTGACCAGCAGTCATTTAGAGATGGAACCCTGGTAACCCCCCGCAAGATGACAATTGCAATAAATGCCATTAGTTCAGGGAGGTCCATGAACCAATGAACATGCTCCGTTTGCTGTGCATGTTGAACAGTCCATTCTTGAATGCTACGAAGCATGTCAAGAGTGACAAAACACAGGAAGCTCTGAAGGCGACTCGTGATATTTCTCCTGGCCTTAGCCGTTGGCTCTCCATCTGCAGCGTACGCTTCTATTGGGGTGAAAGGGAGACAGGTCCCCACCTGTTCTTCACGCCACACTGTGCCATCTTTCGCTGTCTCAGTCCCCAAACAAGCTCTCTTTTTAGGTGCAGAAGCAGTCTCCTCATCTGCAGTGTGAACAAATTCAAATTGTGAGCAATGGGAAGGTCCAGTATCTCCTCCTCTGTATCAGAATAATGTCTGAAATATCTTACTTACAAACTACATCCACTTACTTATTTGAAATGAAATAGGAAATAACATGAAATGCAACTAACCGGAAGACTGATCAGACAGCTCTGAGTCCGAATCCGGCTGAACTTGTAGGTCTTCTCCATCCGAGTCACAAGGGTCGACTTCCCTCAGGATCATTTCCAAGGCCTGCTGAGTGGTGAGTCTTCTCTGCATTTTCTTTCCTTGGAGAGGAGGTCCGTACACCACAGAATTCTTCAGGGCAATGAAGGATTAGGCTAAGTGTAGTGAGATTGTATCATATATATAGGGCTTGGCTTCCTGATCAATGCTCCACTACCAAAAGGAAGCCAAGCCCTGCCACCCTTTACAACAAAACAAGGTGTGATCACATTGATGCCACAATGGACGACTGATCAATGCTCCACTACCAAAAGGAAGCCAAGCCCTGCCACCCTTTACAACAAAACAAGGTGTGATCACATTGATGCCACAATGGACGACTGATCAATGCTCCACTACCAAAAGGAAGCCAAGCCCTGCCACCCTTTACAACAAAACAAGGTGTGATCACAGGGCTTGGCTTCCTTTTGGTAGTGGAGCATTGATCAGTCGTCCATTGTGGCATCAATGTGATCACACCTTGTTTTGTTGTAAATGCCACAATGGACGACTGATCAATGCTCCACTACCAAAAGGAAGCCAAGCCCTGTGATCACACCTTGTTTTGTTGTAAAGGGTGGCAGGGCTTGGCTTCCTTTTGGTAGTGGAGCATTGATCAGTCGTCCATTGTGGCATCAATGTGATCACACCTTGTTTTGTTGTAAATGCCACAATGGACGACTGATCAATGCTCCACTACCTTTTTTTTTTTTTTTTTACTTTGATTTTTATTAGGTTATTTTATCATTGTGGACATACAGTAAAGAAAATAACAAACAGACATACATATAAACAAACAGAGTCTGGAGTTTACATATCTTTCTCCATTTATCACATTGCAGAAAAAAAAAGAAAACCTATTATGTTATTTCATTTGTGTCACTTCTGAATGTTTTCCACTTCCTCCATAGTCTGTCGTATTTACCTCCCATCAGTCTAATGTTGAGTGTTATTTTTTCCATCTCTGAGATATCCTCTACAATACTGATCCAATCCCGCTGGGTGGGAGGATCTGGATGTAACCACTTCTTTGTAATTGCTTTTTTTGTTGCGGCCAGAATTATTTTGACTAAATACACGTCCTCTTTTTGTATGTATTCTTTTATGTTTCCTAGATACATCACTTGGCAAGTATTTGGGAATGTATAACTCAAAATATTATCCATATTCATTTTTAAGTCTTCCCAATACTTTTTAATTTTAATGCATTTCCAGAATACATGAGAATGATCCGCTTCCATTTCTCCACACAATCTCCAACAATTTTGTAAACTTGAGGTCAGTTTGCTTTTTATTTTGGGTGTAATGAAAAAACGTGTCAAATTTTTCCAACAAAATTCCCTCCACAACGGCGAATTAGTTGTACTGTGTTGCAATTCACACATATTGAGCCATTCTTTCTCTGTTATTTTTATGGTCAGTTCAACTTCCCATTTCTTTTTAATATAGAGTGTTGAATCTTGTCTATTTTCTTCTAATGACCTATAGAAGGTGGAAATAGTTTTAAATTGTTTATGTTCATAGCAATCTTTTACTTTTCCGACAACCCCCAGTGGTTTCCCAAGCCAGTCAGATTTTATTTGTTTTGCGTAGTAGTCCCTAACTTGCAAATATCTAAAGAAATCTCTATTTTCCAATTTGTATTTGTTTTTTAGTTGTTGGAAACTCATTAGTCCTCCGTTTTTCATAAGGGTACAAACTGCTGTAATCCCTTTTAGTTCCCACTGTTTGAATGTTTGGTCCAATTGTCCTGCCTTGAAATTTTTATCATGTCTAAACCATCTGAGTATAAATAATTGTTCTTTTAACTGACATTTTTCTATTACTGTGTGCCATATGTCTAATGTAAATTTCACAATTTGATTCATTCCACTTTTATTCTTTGTCATTAAATGTTTGTCAGAGATAAAAATCTGAATGTTGTTTCCCTCGATTTCTTTCTCAATTTCCTTCCATCTTGCCTCATATTCTGGTCTACACCAACCAGCAAGTGGTCTGAGTTGGGCTGCATAGAAGTATTCCCTTAGGTTCGGCAAGGCCATCCCTCCCTTGCGCTTCGGGAGTTGCAGTGTTGTTAGTCTTATTCTGGGCTTCTTCCCACCCCAAATAAACCTTGATATCAACACACATGGGTGTATGTCCTTTGTTGCTGAGATTTATTGATAAAAACAGTACAAAAAATCAACCATTTGTACACATTTTTACAAATAATTATAAAAAGTGAGTGAGTACATTTCAACATTTTCAGCAATCACTCACAATCCTGGCACTGCCATGGTATCTGTAGTCTGCATTTACCTTGGCTTGGCTTCCTGATCAATTGTCCACTACCAAAAGGAAGCCAAGCCCTGTGATCACACCTTGTTTTGTTGTAAAGGGTGGCAGGGCTTGGCTTCCTTTTGGTAGTGGAGCATTGATCAGTCGTCCATTGTGGCATTTACAACAAAACAAGGTGTGATCACATTGATGCCACAATGGACGACTGATCAATGCTCCACTACCAAAAGGAAGCCAAGCCCTGTGATCACACCTTGTTTTGTTGTAAAGGGTGGCAGGGCTTGGCTTCCTTTTGGTAGTGGAGCATTGATCAGTCGTCCATTGTGGCATTTACAACAAAACAAGGTGTGATCACATTGATGCCACAATGGACGACTGATCAATGCTCCACTACCAAAAGGAAGCCAAGCCCTGCCACCCTTTACAACAAAACAAGGTGTGATCACAGGGCTTGGCTTCCTTTTGGTAGTGGAGCATTGATCAGTCGTCCATTGTGGCATCAATGTGATCACACCTTGTTTTGTTGTAAATGCCACAATGGACGACTGATCAATGCTCCACTACCAAAAGGAAGCCAAGCCCTGCCACCCTTTACAACAAAACAAGGTGTGATCACAGGGCTTGGCTTCCTTTTGGTAGTGGAGCATTGATCAGTCGTCCATTGTGGCATCAATGTGATCACACCTTGTTTTGTTGTAAATGCCACAATGGACGACTGATCAATGCTCCACTACCAAAAGGAAGCCAAGCCCTGCCACCCTTTACAACAAAACAAGGTGTGATCACAGGGCTTGGCTTCCTTTTGGTAGTGGAGCATTGATCAGTCGTCCATTGTGGCATCAATGTGATCACACCTTGTTTTGTTGTAAATGCCACAATGGACGACTGATCAATGCTCCACTACCAAAAGGAAGCCAAGCCCTGCCACCCTTTACAACAAAACAAGGTGTGATCACAGGGCTTGGCTTCCTTTTGGTAGTGGAGCATTGATCAGTCGTCCATTGTGGCATCAATGTGATCACACCTTGTTTTGTTGTAAATGCCACAATGGACGACTGATCAATGCTCCACTACCAAAAGGAAGCCAAGCCCTGCCACCCTTTACAACAAAACAAGGTGTGATCACAGGGCTTGGCTTCCTTTTGGTAGTGGACAATTGATCAGGAAGCCAAGCCAAGGTAAATGCAGACTACAGATACCATGGCAGTGCCAGGATTGTGAGTGATTGCTGAAAATGTTGAAATGTACTCACTCACTTTTTATAATTATTTGTAAAAATGTGTACAAATGGTTGATTTTTTGTACTGTTTTTATCAATAAATCTCAGCAACAAAGGACATACACCCATGTGTGTTGATATCAAGGTTTATTTGGGGTGGGAAGAAGCCCAGAATAAGACTAACAACACTGCAACTCCCGAAGCGCAAGGGAGGGATGGCCTTGCCGAACCTAAGGGAATACTTCTATGCAGCCCAACTCAGACCACTTGCTGGTTGGTGTAGACCAGAATATGAGGCAAGATGGAAGGAAATTGAGAAAGAAATCGAGGGAAACAACATTCAGATTTTTATCTCTGACAAACATTTAATGACAAAGAATAAAAGTGGAATGAATCAAATTGTGAAATTTACATTAGACATATGGCACACAGTAATAGAAAAATGTCAGTTAAAAGAACAATTATTTATACTCAGATGGTTTAGACATGATAAAAATTTCAAGGCAGGACAATTGGACCAAACATTCAAACAGTGGGAACTAAAAGGGATTACAGCAGTTTGTACCCTTATGAAAAACGGAGGACTAATGAGTTTCCAACAACTAAAAAACAAATACAAATTGGAAAATAGAGATTTCTTTAGATATTTGCAAGTTAGGGACTACTACGCAAAACAAATAAAATCTGACTGGCTTGGGAAACCACTGGGGGTTGTCGGAAAAGTAAAAGATTGCTATGAACATAAACAATTTAAAACTATTTCCACCTTCTATAGGTCATTAGAAGAAAATAGACAAGATTCAACACTCTATATTAAAAAGAAATGGGAAGTTGAACTGACCATAAAAATAACAGAGAAAGAATGGCTCAATATGTGTGAATTGCAACACAGTACAACTAATTCGCCGTTGTGGAGGGAATTTTGTTGGAAAAATTTGACACGTTTTTTCATTACACCCAAAATAAAAAGCAAACTGACCTCAAGTTTACAAAATTGTTGGAGATTGTGTGGAGAAATGGAAGCGGATCATTCTCATGTATTCTGGAAATGCATTAAAATTAAAAAGTATTGGGAAGACTTAAAAATGAATATGGATAATATTTTGAGTTATACATTCCCAAATACTTGCCAAGTGATGTATCTAGGAAACATAAAAGAATACATACAAAAAGAGGACGTGTATTTAGTCAAAATAATTCTGGCCGCAACAAAAAAAGCAATTACAAAGAAGTGGTTACATCCAGATCCTCCCACCCAGCGGGATTGGATCAGTATTGTAGAGGATATCTCAGAGATGGAAAAAATAACACTCAACATTAGACTGATGGGAGGTAAATACGACAGACTATGGAGGAAGTGGAAAACATTCAGAAGTGACACAAATGAAATAACATAATAGGTTTTCTTTTTTTTTCTGCAATGTGATAAATGGAGAAAGATATGTAAACTCCAGACTCTGTTTGTTTATATGTATGTCTGTTTGTTATTTTCTTTACTGTATGTCCACAATGATAAAATAACCTAATAAAAATCAAAGTAAAAAAAAAAAAAAAAAGGTAGTGGAGCATTGATCAGTCGTCCATTGTGGCATTTACAACAAAACAAGGTGTGATCACATTGATGCCACAATGGACGACTGATCAATGCTCCACTACCAAAAGGAAGCCAAGCCCTGCCACCCTTTACAACAAAACAAGGTGTGATCACAGGGCTTGGCTTCCTTTTGGTAGTGGAGCATTGATCAGTCGTCCATTGTGGCATTTACAACAAAACAAGGTGTGATCACATTGATGCCACAATGGACGACTGATCAATGCTCCACTACCAAAAGGAAGCCAAGCCCTGTGATCACACCTTGTTTTGTTGTAAAGGGTGGCAGGGCTTGGCTTCCTTTTGGTAGTGGAGCATTGATCAGTCGTCCATTGTGGCATCAATGTGATCACACCTTGTTTTGTTGTAAAGGGTGGCAGGGCTTGGCTTCCTTTTGGTAGTGGAGCATTGATCAGTCGTCCATTGTGGCATCAATGTGATCACACCTTGTTTTGTTGTAAAGGGTGGCAGGGCTTGGCTTCCTTTTGGTAGTGGAGCATTGATCAGGAAGCCAAGCCCTATATATATGATACAATCTCACTACACTTAGCCTAATCCTTCATTGCCCTGAAGAATTCTGTGGTGTACGGACCTCCTCTCCAAGGAAAGAAAATGCAGAGAAGACTCACCACTCAGCAGGCCTTGGAAATGATCCTGAGGGAAGTCGACCCTTGTGACTCGGATGGAGAAGACCTACAAGTTCAGCCGGATTCGGACTCAGAGCTGTCTGATCAGTCTTCCGGTTAGTTGCATTTCATGTTATTTCCTATTTCATTTCAAATAAGTAAGTGGATGTAGTTTGTAAGTAAGATATTTCAGACATTATTCTGATACAGAGGAGGAGATACTGGACCTTCCCATTGCTCACAATTTGAATTTGTTCACACTGCAGATGAGGAGACTGCTTCTGCACCTAAAAAGAGAGCTTGTTTGGGGACTGAGACAGCGAAAGATGGCACAGTGTGGCGTGAAGAACAGGTGGGGACCTGTCTCCCTTTCACCCCAATAGAAGCGTACGCTGCAGATGGAGAGCCAACGGCTAAGGCCAGGAGAAATATCACGAGTCGCCTTCAGAGCTTCCTGTGTTTTGTCACTCTTGACATGCTTCGTAGCATTCAAGAATGGACTGTTCAACATGCACAGCAAACGGAGCATGTTCATTGGTTCATGGACCTCCCTGAACTAATGGCATTTATTGCAATTGTCATCTTGCGGGGGGTTACCAGGGTTCCATCTCTAAATGACTGCTGGTCAGCAAACCTGGGAAACCCACAGATAATTGGAACTATGGCACGAAACCGCTTCAAAGAAATCATGCAACACCTACGCTTTGATGACAAGTCCACCCGCAGTGATCGAGCAAAGACTGATAAGTTCGCTGCAATTTCCAGTTTGTGGGGATCATTTGTCACCAACTGCATCACGTGCTACAACCCTGGTCTACATATCACCGTTGATGAACAGCTTTTCCCATCAAAGACTCGGTGCAGTTTCCTGCAGTATATTGCAAGTAAGCCGGACAAGTTTGGGATCAAGTTTTGGGTGGCTTGCGACCTAAAATCCAAGTACATTTGCAATGTCTTCCCATATCTTGGCAAGGACCCCAGTCGTCCCACTGGGGAGAGACTTTCTGAAAATGTAGTAATGAGGCTGATGGAACCATTCCTAGACAAGGGCAGAAATGTTACCACGGACAATTTTTTCACATCGCTTTCACTTGCGCAAAAACTTCTTAGACGGAAAACCACCATCCTCGGCACAGTCAACAAGATTCGCAGGGAAATTCCTCAATCCACTAGACAGACAGATCGCAATGAATTCACCACTCAGGTATGTTGCAGGTCTTTTCTGGTTCTATGTTTATGTGTTTCATTGTGTGTAAAAGTGCTATGGAAATAACAATTTATCTTATTTCTTAGGTGTTTTCAACATCTGCTGCCACGCTGACGGCGTATGCGGCCAAACGGAAGAAGACAGTCTATATTCTTAGCAGCATGCACGGCGTGGTTCAGACTGATAACACTACCAAAAGGAAGCCAAACACTGTCACCCTTTACAACAAAACAAAGTGTGGCGTGGATGTGATGGACCAGATGGTTCGGGAGTACACTGTCCGCAGAGGAACACGGCGCTGGCCAGTTGCCGTGTTTTATAACATGATTGACATGGCAGCACTGAATGCACATGTGCTGTATCAAGCATGCTCCGGGACGAAGGAAAGACGGGTGGACTTCCTGGTGGAGCTTGCAAGGGAGTTAGCTCACTCTCATGTAGCTGCGAAGAAGGCAAGAAAAGAACAGTTGCCTTTGACACAACCCTCCACACCTAGCCCTGGAAAAAGAGCCATGTGTCAGGTCAAACACAATTGCAAGAACAATCATGCCACTGTGCGATGTGTTCACTGCAACAGATACACATGTGGTAAATGCAGACTACAGATACCATGGCAGTGCCAGGATTGTGAGTGATTGCTGAAAATGTCGAAATGTACTCACTCACTTTTTATAATTATTTGTAAAAATGTGTACAAATGGTTGATTTTTTGTACTGTTTTTATCAATAAATCTCAGCAACAAAGGACATACACCCATGTGTGTTGATATCAAGGTTTATTTGGGGTGGGAAGAAGCCCAGAATAAGACTAACAACACTGCAACTCCCACACCCATGTGTGTTGATTTCTCCCTAAGATGGCAAACTGAAACACTCCAAGTTGGTGACTTTTGGAGATTTGTTTCCCTGGATGATTGAGAATGCATCAAGATGAAACAAAAGGAAGCTCACCGCTTTTAGCAGCTCCCCCACCCCCTCATCCACACACCCCCACTCCCCTCCCTCCAGAATTCCCAGGTAACAACCCAATTTACATATGAATGACTAGCCAATTTAGCTTCCACTTGCCTGAAGCTAAAGCTTAGCTAAAAGCCTACCAGCCATTTGGCTGCTCTCCGGGTTTTAAAGGTAGAAAAGCCAAATGGCTGGGCTCTGGGCCTTCCTAGTGTTAACATCTGGGTAGCATGTTTCAGGCACATTATGCTTGGCCGGGTGGGAGACAACCTGTCTCCAAACTCTTGCGGAACAACTCTGACTGACTGCAGCACAACTCAAAATAAAATAAATAAATAAACTCATGTAGTCGCAAATGGACGTAATATCTAATTTTGCAGTTAAATAGCTGTACTACCACTTCATTTTCAAATTTATTAGGTTCTGTTAATTTCTCTTTAATGTGATTTTTTTTCTATACATAGATACAAGAGCTTTGTTTTTCTGAAAATAACTTACTACAAATACAAAAACAAAACTAGAAACAAGAAAACACAAGAAACTAAACCAGGAACTGAGAATTAGGAATTAACTCGGAACACGGAGGGAAGAAACACATCACCGTGAGGGTACAATGCAACTAACGGAGAGAAACACAGGACTAAAATATACAAGCAGGACAATGAGAGGATGGGGAACAGGTGGTAACACAGCTGGGACAAATCACACCTAACGAAACAAGGAAGCAAACTGCACACAGGACAGTGTGTCTGCTATCAGGAAACTATCAGGAAACACATGACAGGCACAGACTTGACACTGAACAGAGCAAACACGGAGCACAGGGACAGGAGTGACAATCTGCGACATGAGACGCGACTGACAAGGGAACAGGAAAATAAACATGAAGACAGAACTCAACCTACACTAAATATGAGGTGCACAGGAACAAAACCCGAGAACTAGAAATCACAAAACAAAGAAGAGCTAGAGAGCTAGACATACAGAACCATTAACCAAAAAGAGTAGTAGTGATAAACCATGATGAAATCAAAGATTCTTAATAACACAAAACACTGAATCACCGACCCAGGACTGTGACATTTTTTGCTTGATGAACCAAAATTGCTGTGATGCATGCAAGGTTGCAGACCTGTTAGACTTGTCGTCAAGACTGCCTAAACCAAGACCAAGACAATACCAAGACCAGAGGGTATCGAGACCAAGACAAGACCAAGACCAAGACAGACCGAGTCAAGACCAAGACCGAGACCGAGACAAAAAAAGTCTTTAAACTGCAGCCAGATGCTGCTTCGTTTACGGGTGTCAGGCATATTTATGTGTTTTTGCGATGCACTCGCACAGCCCTCCTCACCGCTGTCTACTGTCTCACTCACTTACTGAGAGGAGAGATGCACGCTCCACTTGACTGTCGCGTCTCTCACCCTCTCTGTTTTTCACATAATGATATTATCCTATATCCTTGCATGTGATTGGCCACAATATGGAAGGATTGGAGCATAGCTGAAGCACTGTGAGAGAGCTGAGCAGCGAAAGGAAATTAAGTGAGGAGCCGGCTCCCGCTCAATGGGAGTCGACTCTTCTGATTCACTACAAAGCACTCTGTAAGCACAGCTCTTAGAGCTGATGCTTTTGCACATGACACATTATCGAACGCTACGTTGTGTGTCATGGATACTGTTGTCTCCAAATCTCCCGACGACTATGTCGATCTGAGATGGCAAGACCGAGACAGCAAGACCAAGACAAGACCAAGAGATCCGAGACCAAGACAAGACCAAGACTGGGTGGCTGTAGCTCAGGTGGCAGAGCAGGTCAGCCACTAATCAGAAGGTCGGTGGTTCGATCCCAGGCTGCATCCTGGCTGCATGCCAAATATCCTTGGGCAAGATACTAACCCCGTGTTTGCCTACTGGTGGTGGTCAGAGGGCCCGGTGGCGCCTGTGTCCGGCAGCCTCGCCTCTGTCAGCGCGCCCCAGGGCAGCTGTGGCTACAATGTAGCTTGCTATCGCCAGTGTGTGAATGTGTGTGTGAATGGGTGAATGACTGAATGTAGTGTAAAGCGCTTTGGGGTCCTATGGACTAGAAAAGCGCTATACAAATGCAGGCCATTTACCATTTACAAGACCAAGACCACGTAAAAGTGGTCTTGAGACCTCGACCGGTCTCGAGACATCCAACTCTGAAACCTGTTTCCCCATCTTCAAGGTAACCATTTGATGGTGTTTGAGACCATCGGTTTTGTGGATTAAATAGCAAAGCATCATTCAGATATATAGAAAAAAATCTGCCATTACTTGAAGAAATTAAGTTTAATAAAAACACTGAAAGATTTCTTCATACGCAGAGGTAAAAAAACCACATAACGTTGAGATGAAACTGACCTTTGTGAGGATCCCAAAGGAAGACCAAGAGTTTTCTTTGTTGCCAAAAATAAGCTCATTAGAGGGACCTGCCTCAGGAGGTAACAATTAATAGCACCTCAGATTAGAATCCACATCAGTGCTTTGTAGAGTTCAAGTAGCAGCAGCATCTCAATATAAACTGCTGGAGGAAAATGTTTGAATCCAGAGATTGCCATGGCTGTGACTTGGACCAGTGTAGAGCCTATGTGCAACCTTGAAGACCATCGTGTAGATGTTTACTTTCACCAGGGAACAATGTCAAAAACATGGTTGCTCATGCTTTAGATTACTTCCTGCTATCCTAGCTCCTAATGGACCAACAAATCTTCCCAGTTTGCATGAATCATAAAACATTGAATATGAAAGCCAATCCTATTTGTGTATTAATCACATGAAAATAAATTAAAGATGCAAAACCGTGTGCCACAATCAGGGGTTTATGTTTTGGGTTTTTTTTTAACACAACACAGGAATGACTGCAAATGTCCATAAGTTGCGGAACTTCAGCAGCCAGCTAACCCTACAAAAGCAGAGCGAGCATAAAGGGAGTAATATTTTTTTAAGTGGCAGGCAGTTTCAAATGCAATGTTTCTACCAACTCAACAAACTTCAGCAAACACACAAACTGTCTGTGTTTACAGTTTGTCGCACAGTGTGTGACTAGCTAAACGTCCAGCTGCTGTGTTATACAGGCAGAAGAAAGAAAGAGAGGTAACTTTACTCAGAGATGAAAAAAGATAAGAAAGACAGGAGAGGAGAGGAAGAAGAGAGGTTATATTTAAAGGTAAGGACTGCTCAGCGGTATTTGATAAACTGCAAATTTAAAGCTTACATGAGTGCTCATGTTTTTGAATCAGATATTGAGCCTTTTACATGTGACATAATATTTTTTCATAATGTGAAACATGCCGCAAGACAAGTTAAGTTAGACTATGTTATGTAAGATTGTATGAAAATACTTGGAGTTTAGTGCAAGACAAACAGGTTACATTGCTACATTCCCATCTATTAATGCATACATTATACGTTTTCCACTTTTACTTGAGAAAATATGTTAAATTGGTAATTCAACTTTCACTGGAGTATTTTTTTAATGCTAGTATCTGTACTTTTGTCACCTTTGTTAACTTTAAAGTAAATTTAAAAGGATATGGGGAGCTGTGGTGGTTTGTGCAGGGCTTTGCTCTTACACTGTTGGAGATTTATCCAGAATTCAAGGTTATCATCTGATCTGCACTTAATCAAGACTTTTTTCTTCTTTTTGTTGAATGAACAATGGCCCCAAACACACATCAAGGCTCTATAGGAGAGGTTTGACCAAGAATCACGCTGATGAAGTGCTGCCTCTGATAATGTGGCCTCTGCAATCACCTCTATGTAAACCCAACTGAGATAGTTTGGGCTGAGTGGGACTGTCATGTACACAAAATGCAGCCAAGAAGTGCTCAGCATGTGGGAACTCCTTCAAGACTTTTGGAAAAGCTCTGGATGTCGACCTCCTGAAGCTGGCTGAGACACTGAAGAGTGTGTAAAGCTGTCATCAAAGCAGATAGGTTTTTTTAAGAATCTAACATCTAATTTGTCTTTTCTAAAATGCTACAAACTGTTATTATAATGATGACAGTGTATGTATGTCTGTACCCTGACATCCTCTACACAAATTATCTGGATTATCAACATTTCTATACCTTTTGGGAATCTTAATTCCTTACAAATTATGTATATTATGACTATTCGTTTATCTCAAAATGAACAGTGACATTATTTTTATATTATATAATATATAAAAAAGATATGTTGCTGACGTTACATATACAGTACGTGTATTTCACGTGTACACTGTGGTTCATACAAACTTTTTATTCGATCATTTTTGTTATTGAGGGTCATTGGAATATGTTCTGTAATGCATCTGTAAATAAATGTTCATTAAACAGTGATGATAATAATGATTACTTGATCTTATACAATGAATAAATGGATTTAAACACATTTTATATGTTAGCAGATTCTCATTAAAAAAATCCTCATACTAGATGAGATGAAGCTAAACACTGTTTAACATTTATGCTTTGGAAACCCTTAAACTGTTTTGAGCCTTTTGAGCTTTGCATATTGCTGCTATTTATATGCATATGATGTGGAAAACAAACATATTATCTATATGCAGTTGACACCATTGCTGCATACTGTATACAGCTGTAAGGAGTGTGGCAGAGGAGACTGATTCATACAGTCAGTTATGTTTCACTGCAGTCATGGCTGACTAACTGCAATCTGCACGTGTCATTAGCAGTTTAAATCAGATGTCATTTCTATGGATGCATGCTTTTCATCTACACAGAAAAATACAAGTTGCCAGCATGAGCATGATGTCATGGAAACTGTCAAATTTTAACTTGTCATTTTTCACAACATCATTTGGGTGGGAAAACAAAATTCCTCCAAAGAAACGGACTGGGGTGTAGATTCCTGCAGTGGTAGTTGCCAGCATAGTACGGAGTATAATGCTGCCACTTGACAAGTTTTGTTTTAAGCTACACGACTCACACAAATCTCACTTTTCTTGACAAGAAAAACAAAATGTCCTGCTGCAAAAGCTGAAAGCTAAAAGCAACAAGTTCACTTTGGAAGCCTGTCAAAAACTATTCTGAAAAATGAAAAGTAAATAAAGCAGAAAAGGCAAGTCAAGGAAAGATGAGACTTTTTTTTTTCTAACTTTGGCTTCTTTAGTGATATGAAGGTCGGCATACACTAAAATATAGATATCTCAAAGGTAAATACAGCCTAACGCTGATGGACTGACAGTGAATGAGCTTTGATTTTTTCACTTATCAAAACTTGAGCTGGAGCACATATCTTACCATCTCTTCCTGTCAGCTACACTGTAAAACCACAGAAAATGATAAGTTTGTTATGCTGTGAAGTGGAGAAAGTGAATGATAGCAGGCGTTATCCGTTCTTTGCATGTGCTCAAATTTGCAGAGTGAATATCTAACAGAAAAATGAACCAGACCCAGAATGGCAGCAAATCAGATTTCTGCCTCGCATGCACCAAACCAGTCCTCTTTCCATGGCAACCGTATCAGTGGCTGTTTGGCAGCCGCCTGCAGTGTACCAACCAAATGACAAATCAACAGCATTGATTCCATCACACTTCCACTGAGATGCCTTTCATTCCTGCCTTTGTGCGTGTGTGTGTTTTATGTGTGTCTGTCCACCAAGATATGCCTACTGTGAATCAAGATAGAGCCAAGCAACTAAAACCAGAATGCTAAGTGGGCCTGTGGGATGGGGGGAAAAAAATTAGAGTGTGGGTTTTATTTCAGCTTTGACAGGAAGGACACAGTCAGGATCACACGGACTGAAAGCATCTGGGTCCCTCCAGCATGACTGGAACAAAAGATACATCAATACTGTACTTGTAGTGGTGAAAGAAGAATGCTCATAATTTATTTAAATATAACAAACAATGCAACAGTGCAATAATTAGGGCAGGGATAGCTCAGTAGGTAGAGTGGTGGCCCCATGATTGGAAGGTCAGGGGTTCGATTCCCCTGAACAGCTACCCTGAGGTACCCCTGAGCAAGGTACCGTCCCTACACACTGCTCCCCGGGCGCCCAATGGCTGCCCACTGCTTCACTGAGTGAATGGGTTAAATGCAGAGAGGGATTTTCCCCACGGGGACCAATAAAGTACACTTTCTTTCTTTTTTAATTATTTTTGATTATTGGTTTGACTGTTTTGATAAGCACTGGCTGAGTAAAAAATGCAAACATATATGGGTTCATTCCAGCTTTTTGAAATTCGGGGATTTTGAGAATTTGTAATTCTGCAGTAACAAAAGTTCTGTGATCAAAACAATCAGTGGAAATTGATTAATGTAAGGGGATAGGAATCTTCCCTATAGACAGGGTGATGAGTTTAGTTAGTCGGGTGGAGCTCAGAGTATAGCGGATTCTGCTACTCTTTGAAAGGAGCCATTTAACTAAGATGTTTTTTGGAACTGCGGTGTCCTACTGGCTGGAGGACTCGTGTTGGAGAGATTTTGTGTCTAAGTTAGCTTGGGAATGCCTCAATGTCCCTCAAAATAGATATAGGCAGTACCCCAGGAGAGGGAGGTGTACTTGTCACTACTTGGATTGCTAATCTTGTTACCCAATTTCCCCTTCAAGGTTTCCTCCTCAAGGAGCACTGGACCACTTTCAGTACAGCTGTCAGTTTTGCCAGTGCATCACTGGATCTTTTCTTCTAAGTCACATCAAAGATCCTTCAACTTGAATTTCATTGTGGGGAAGAGGATAATGCTGAGCTGAGCCAAATCTGAGCCGTAAGGCGGTACATGAGACCAAAAGACAGTTAGTTCATTTCTACGAAATGTTCTCTCTCAGATGACTGAAGGTGTTAACTATACAAATCGATTAGACATTAAAACACTGCGGCCATTTCTAATGATTACCAGACATATGTATGTTTATTATTTGTTATTCATTTACAATAGCAGTTAGCAGTTGAAATATGTTACCACACCACTGGCCACTAATCGATGAAGCACTGACAGTATGTGAACTGTGAACTGATAACAACCATGCTAACCAGCACTACTCTGCAGTACTTCAGTCACTTTAATTTTAAAACTGTGTAATTTTAAAACTGTGTATATACTGTATATTCTGTGTATTTATTATCTCACTCTTATTGCCTGTTTATACCCTGTCATTATCTTCTACGTCATGCTGCTCTGTTGTATCTTAATTGTTCCTTGGGGATAAATAAAGGATTCTGATTCTGATTCTGATTAAAAACATCAAGTTTTGGCTTTGTCAGAATACAGTGGAGTATAATCACGCAACTGAACTAAATGTGTCATCAAGTTCTCAACCAGAGTGTGGCTGTTAGCATGTACGAAGCCAAGGCTGCTAGCACTGCTGAGGTTAGCCAAAATCTGCAAACTAATTGGGAGGTATACAGGGTGCAAAATGCTACGCATTTCAGTGACATTTCAAGCATGGTCAGCAGTTTCATATAGGTAAAATACACATGCAGTATTTGTTCTGCATCTGTTCTGTTCTTGCACTGTTTTTACCACTGTTTCACTGTTTCACTGTTGACCCAATGCTGAATTTGAGTGCCCAGTAGGTTTTCTGTCTAAAACTGTAAGATTGCACTTCTGACCTGAACACTGCCAATTTGCTGTTTGGTCAAGAAAATAATATGTAAGTAAGATGGGTTTTTGGATTAAATATTCAAATTATGCACCTGAAAAGTGTTTAATTATATACAGTCACACTCTACCAGAGGAGGTATGACAGCAGCAATAGAAAGTGTTATGACTGTACACAAAGCAATTCAACTGAAATAAATTTGTCATTTGTTACACATTTATTTCAGTTGAGCAGAAGAGAGAATGAAATAGGTGAAATATCTTTGTCATAAAAAAGGCAAAGTTCAAAATGCCACCTTTGCCTAGGTGATCAACGACATAACAGCAAAAAAAGTTACAGCAGTTTAAGTTGACTCAATGATTATAACCAGAGGTGTGGACTCGAGTCACATGACTTGGACTCGAGTCAGACTCGAGTCATTAATTTTATGACTTTAGACTTGACTTGAAAAAATGTTCTAAGACTTGTGACTTGACTTGGACTTTTACACCAATGACTTGGGACTTGAATTGGACTTGAACCGGTTTACTTGAAAAGACTTGATATTTTACCCCAAATATAAAATTTAACATGCATATTATATAGAGATTGAAAATGTGACGTCATTCACGGGTAGAACCGCAAAGGATTCTGGGAACTCGTGGCAAGCGGTACTAGCGCACGCAGGCTTTCAATTAAAATCAGTTATACAGCGATAAAAAGAAACACAAAAATGTCAAGAAGCTGTTGTATCATTAACTGCAATAGCCGGTCGCATGACAGCCACGGGAAGCCGACGGGTAAAGAGATCGGTTGTTATCGGATTACCATTGAGGAGAAATTGTTCATGTTTCCGAAGTAACAAAGACGCGACGGATGGCCTGGATTGCAGCCATTCAAAGACCAAATATAACGTCCCAGAACACTCCAGCTCACAGGTTAGTCTGCTCCAAGCATTTACACGAAGGTCAGTGTTTTTTAGTAGTTAATACGTCATTTTCATAACATAATTGGTGATATAGGTTACAAGCAAGAACAGAAATTGTCACGCTATGCTCCTTTGTTTATTGTGCATAAATAGTGAATTGTCCTGACACAATATTGCGTTTCGCTTCTGTTATTATGGTACATTGACAAAAACATATACTTTTATTCACAGGATAAAACAGTTTTTTTGTATCACTAATTGCCCAGTACGATTACAGCATACAATATTGTTGTCACTGTAAAGTGTAGAAGTAAATTTAAATCTATTTTGATATACAAAGAGGTGTTTACAAAGGTTATAAAGCTAGTTATGTAGCTATTTGGTGGTTACGTGTTTTGATATTTACATGTTTACATGTTTGAATGTTTAGACATGCATGTTCAAACCAGTAATAAGTATGTGTTATATCTACCTGGTTGTTTTCCCTGTTTTGATCTGAGTATAAGATTTCCTGGCTTCTGAGAGGCCAGTGAAGTATTCATGAGGGCGGCACACAGGAAGTGTGGGTTGTTGTTGCAGGGTGCTAAAAGTAAAGAGGCTGCTAAAAAGTTATCCGTCTCCGTCTTGCTGTTCCTAATTATTCAGAGAGATTCCCAACCATCTAGTGAACCCTCACGTTACATCACTGCTACATTTCTGTGATGGGTACCAGAAATTATTTCCACTACTAATTAATTACCGTTGAGCTCAAAGGTCCTATTAATAAACGGTTAAGGAATGTGTATTTATGACGACAATTTGTGAGACTGGTAAACTTATGATACGTACGATGGTCTTTCGTTCTACACGGTGCATTTCAAGGTCCTGTACCCATCCGTCGGTAAACTGTACCTGGGCTTGTTGCAGTGACCTGAAGTTACTAAACTTCATGAGTGTATGCACTCACTCCAAGAACCGTATAATTATAAATATGCATATAAATATGCTAAGATGAGATAGCTGACTTCATCTAACTAGCAAATGTTGTCCAGGCTACGTTGGTGATACAGTTTTTTTTAATGTGTATGATATTTTTGTCATGTGATTTTAAAGCTGGTCCTACAACCGCATCCAAGAATAACATGCAGCTTATCTCAGAACTGTCGGTGAAAATTATTCTTGGAGCTAGGTTTAATTGAGCTGCATTTTAAAGAGGTGCAATTTCACAATTTGTGTATATTTTCTAAGTTCACTATTTTGTCATGTGTTGAGAAAAACATAGATTTAAAAATTACATGGTCTAATATTTACATTTAGCATATAACTGCAACATTATTTTTTCGTTTGTTTTTTTTAAAGACTCGAAAGGACTTGAAATTCAAAGTTTCAGACTTGTGACTTGACTCGGACTTTTACACCAGTGACTTGAGACTCGACTCTGACTTGCCTGACATTACTTGAGACTTGACTTGAGACTTGAGGATAAAGACTTGAGACTTACTTGAGACTTGCAAAACAATGACTTGGTCCCACCTCTGATTATAACTGCACCACACAAACAGGCAAAGAAATATATGAAATAACTGAGTTTTTTGATATTCAAACATTAAATCATTAATTAACTGTAAAAAGGAAAAATAATTCCGTCACAGAAAATAACCATCTGTTAAAACTTCAGTGTTAAAATTCAGGCAATCTGCTTTTGTTCTGTTTTTTTACACCAAAGGTTGCTGCTTATTGTTTAATGCTCAATTTTGCTGATTTTAGTACGTCAGTGAAAAGCTGACTCATCATAAAACTGTAAGAGTTTCTGACATTAAAAAGAAGAAAAAAGAAAGTTCTCGGGTAAACATCTCAGATTTTCTTGCAGTGTCAGTGTCGACCCGCCTGAAATTGACCACTCAGCTCAAACTTCCAGTAACTTTCAGCCTCTCCTATGGCTGACAATCACAGCAGCAGCTCATTAGTAGAGAAGCTGCCGAAGTGAAACGAGATCCAGACCAGGCTGATGACTGGTAGGTGGGAAAAAGCACTGAGGAGTAAATTGTTAAAACAACAGCTGATGAGATTTAAACTGAAAATCGGAACACAACAGATGCGTTTCACTTGCTGTTCATCAAGTATTGACTTCTCAAAGAGAGTGAAAGTTCACGGTTCTTTAAGGAAACCATAAAATATACTGTGCACGTCATTATCAGTGTTAAACACAGCATCTCCGGGTTAAATGTTTTTAAAAGCTTTAGTTGGTCTCATGGGCTTGTAAAACTCAAGTGTCTTATTTATTGCCAAACCTTCTAACATCGTTAGATAGATTACACATGCACATCTAAAATCAAAAATGAATGAGAAAGATGAACAACTGTTTCACTGTCAGATTTATTGGAAATTATTCATCCCACATGGGATCAATGAAAGGCTGATCTAAACACTGATGTCACATGTGCTCAGTAAAATCAATAGTCATCTCCACCTCCATCTAATCACAAGGCAGTGAGAACCACCCTGTTTTACGAACCTTGTGCACTTCATTTATCAAGCTCACGATGAACCTTTACATAAGATCAGGCCAGATTTTCATCTTGTAACATTATTTATTCACTCAAGTTCAAGTGCATTAGAGTGTAGCGTAAATACTAAATATAAGGCTTTTCAAATTATGAAAGAAAGCCCATAATAAAATGAATGAAGATATCGCTTATCGTAGGTTGATGGTGAGATTTTGTACTAAGACAAAAATGTAAACATGAAAACTGTGAAATGAAACTGACATTCATATTTATAGTTTCCCATATGCATTATAAATACAAATATTTCAGCACTCATGGGAAGGTTGCTTTTGAAATGTGACTCATGCCAACAGCATTATGCTGTAGACAGGATCCAAATGCAAAAAGAAGAAACAAACACAAGGGAAACTGTTGAGGGCGATTAAGAGAATCACGAACACACTAAACAAAAAAGCAGATAACAAGACAAACAGACAAAACGGAGAAAGTCAGAGATAAGAAAATGAAGGAAATACATCAACAAACAAGAGTTAAATAAGAACCAGGACCATGAAAACTCTCTCAGCAGGTCCACCCTTTTCCAGATTCAAGCTCCCACCTCCTAAAATACTCACAATACTAGTATTGAATATGCTATGCACATCCTTTCAGATTTTACTTTTGAAATGCTGACTTTAATTATAGGGGCAGAAACACAACTTCAATGTGTGACATTACTAGAAAAAATGAACAAGTGACTTGATGAAACCTCCAAGTGGTGCGCTATCTTGTTTTGCGTCATGCTGTCAGAAGGTCATATCTGGAGACCTACATCACATTGTGGTTTATATTCATTATCTGTCATAGAGAAGCTGAGGCTGAGATATGCGTGTCCTATTTTGTAGTCTTCATTTTCTAGGTGTGACATCTAGTGTAGATTATTAATATGCTTCAGGTTTAACTGGCAGCCCTTTCACGTATATCGTCCATCCACTGCTATCAGTGCAGATTAATGTGTCATGTTTTCTAGTCTTTTGCGCTGCCTAGTCATTGTAGTCTCAATCCAATCTGTATGATTTTCTTATAATTTTTAAAGCAGGTGAGTAGAAAGCATGCTTACAATAACAACCCAAATCAAGGATTGGCTGTATTAAAAAGTCACTGATAAATTAGCCACAGATAAGTTTGATACAGTAACTGAGGTGAACAGTGTTTAATGAATTATCAGTTATGAACAGATTTGCCAAAACTTTAATTGTAACATAAGCATTTAATTAGTGAGTTGATTCTATTGATATTTCCAGATAGTTAAGGCTTGATGATAATTACTGTCTCTTTTTAACACCGGTGATCTTATGTTCGTTTGGCGAAACTCCCTTGTGGGACTGAAACTTAATTTTCTGCCTTTTCCTCTGGGAACATTTAATTCTTCTTTTCAATGGGACACATAAACACGAAAGCCCTAAAGTCCTGCCGTAGCACCGCTCCTAGCAGCTGACTCATAACAATTGCTAATTTTAAATTAAGAAAAGTTAATTATTTTCTCTGTTGAAGGCCTTTATCTCCCGGAGATTCTGTTTTTGTGCAGCGGCGCTGACGGCAACGACATGCAACTCGCTCCAGTGTTGTCTGCACAAATTCTTTCGAGCTTTGCACTCGTCTAACAGCCAAATGCTGCCATGGCAACAGTGAGGGTTCAAATCCCACCTCTTCCTCTCCTCCTCCTCCAATCTTCACCCCTCTCTCTCTCCTCTCGATCCAATCTTCTCTCCCAGTGAAACCATCAAATTATCAATCCACAACCCCCTCAGGGTTCATATCGCTGGCTCATCTCTCTCTTTCTCTCTCTCTCTTGCTCTCTGTCAATATTTACAGAGTTTCTCATAGACTCTCTCAGGTAATAGTGTCTTATTCCCAAAGCCCTGCACGGTGCACACACACACACACACGCACGCACGCACGCACGCACGCACGCACACGCACGCACACACACACACACACACACACACACAGTGTGAAATGGCCATTCCATCTAAATGAGTGCTATTCAACTAACTGTCCCTGCTGACTGTTACAACTGCCTGCCTCTGCATGTGTGTGCCTCCAATCTTCACCCTTGTACATGCGCTCATTTGGGAGGACATTCTTGTGCATTCTTCCTTGTGAATGTGCGTGTGTGTGTTTTCACTGAAGTGAGCATTTCTCTGTCTGTGTGTGTGTGTGTGTGTTATACTGATAGCTTGCTGTCCCTTCAGGTAATCTCATGGTTGAGGAGAGAGATCGAAAGGAGGAAAAGAAATATTCAGTGAGAGAGAAATAAAGACAGACAGAGACATCCCTGCTGCAATAACAGAAGGGCCAGAAAAGACAATAAATATGTATATGTTTATAGATGTATGCATGTGCAGGTGGCAGTCTGATGTATTCTCAGTAATATTCACCTCTCTCTGCCTTTGCTTCCTTTCTTCACGACTCAAGTTTACTGACTTTTTTTTTAAATTGTTGTTGGTTAAGTTTATATGAATAACATGAAATCTTAAATTAACACTTAATTAACAACAATCATCTTAGACCACTAGGTGTTTCCTAGTGGTCATGTTCATGGCCTGAATACCAGTGGACAGATGAGCCACATTCCTGTTCATACTTATTACCATCGGGCCTTACCAAGGTGTCCAACTGACAACTTGTTCAGTTTTCATCACTCTCTACAGCACTTCTGCCAAATGTCAAGTAAAATAAAGCTGTGTTGTACCTTTAGGGATTCAAGAGCTTGTGACTGGCTCAGTACCTTTTGCATGGATTGCTTATTTGTACCCTGGTGGTTTGTACTTTACAGAAACATTCCTGTCCTCATGCCAGAGAGCCCCATGGAGGGCTGGGTGTGGCCCTAGTAACTGCCAGAGGAGACACAGTAGAAAGGGCAGGGCAAGCTTCAGAACAGGGGAGGGACCGCCTCCATGGTGATGGTACCGGCTGTGTTCCCTTAACTCCCTGAGTCACCGCAGAGTTGTCCCTCCCCTCCCCCCATGCACGGCGAGGTAGTCGTCCAGTATCCGCCATCTTCAAAGTCACCAGCTGGTGTGATTTCACCCAGTCTATGGTGGTAATCTTTCCATACACTTTCCTTTGATGACCTCCCACAATAGCTGGTGTTCTCCATCTCCCCCAGTTGCAGCCACCATGCTTCTGTGTCCGTCACTTGTTGGCAAAAGGGCAGTCGGCAGCCCCGAGTTTTATGCTCTGGTATCAGCAGCAATAGTCCTCAGAGAAGCAGCCCATCTGTTCCAGGACTGCCTTCTGAGTTCTAATAAATTCACTCTAGGAAGTAAAAGTACAATAAAACTCTCTCCTGTCCCTGCAGGGACTTACACAAATGGATTGTTTGATTATTCAACTTTTGGTAAGTGTAGGCACCTTTCCAAGGGCCACATGTCAGTGTTTGATATCAGGAGTCAGTCTGTGTTTTTCCAAGTGCAAAAAGAAATTTTGAAAAAAAAAATACTCATAGATTTTATACTTCAACTGAACAAAGCAGTAGTCCAAGGCAGTGGATGAATGTCCACTCAGCTCAGGCTCCAGAGTCAAATGAGGACTGCCACCTTCAGGAGATAGTTGCGATGAAGTTCATCTGCAGGAGCATTGTCTTATTGATGTGTTACAAATATTTAGACTTTCTAAGCAGAATCATTTAATAATTCATTTAAGGAAGACAGCGCACCTCCTTTGGTGTCACACACTGGTGTGCACATAATCCCCAGAACGGCAGCAACACCAAGAACACTGTCAGTATGTCCAGTTCCGCGATTCAAATCAGTGCACCTTTCATTCAAAGTAGCCTCTTCCTTAATAATGTATAACTGCCTCAAGTGGCCATTTAGGGATCTGCAAATTTTGGCAACTCTGCTTTTGTTCTGTTTTTTTACACCAAAGGTTGCTGCTTATTGTTTAATGCTCAAGCATCAACAGGAGAAAAAGCACATGATGATGAACAATGATGTGATTTCAAGAGTAGCGCTTTCTCATGCAGTATCACATGTAAAACACACAAATGTCCTTCATATGTTCACATACAGGTGCTGAAAAGTCTGGGTTATGCCAGAGATTGGTACAGACTAGAATAGGCCTTTATTGTCATTGTACGCAACAATGAAATTATGGGTTTGTTTTTTTAGAATAGAACAATCTGTTTTAGAATAGTATAGCATCTCTGCAAGTGAAACAGCACACAAATATGTTAATTACTCCCACGTATCGACACACTATGTTCGTGAACACGTAAACAAAAACAAAACCTGCAGATTGTTGCAAAAAATGCGCTAAAGTGTGCACACTCGAATGTATGAGACTGAGGCACAGCAGTCACGTATACAGACAGACAGAAGTGGTGGATGGAAGCTTGTGAAAATGATATCTCGAGATGTTAAATATTTAAATCCCCAATAGTTTCACAGCTGGTGCCAGCAGATAGCAAAATCAAACATGCAATATGGCGTGGGCTCACCGACACATACACACATTCACAGAAATAAACTGTAGACTCATCTACGCACGTAATACTTTATACACGAGGAAAAATTACAGAATGTTTGCATCAGCAGATGCTAATAAATATTTATGACTATTAGAAAAACATGGTGACCTATAGAAAGAAAGAGCAGTCAGCACAGAGGGAAATGAGCAGCTGCTGAGAACTTATGATGACAAACCAAACACTTAGAAGAGTTTATTAAGCAGATTTATGAGAAGTGGAAAAAAACCTAAACAGATTGTTAGATATCATTAAGTTCTTTCTCTGTTTCCCTCTTTTCCATTCTCCTGTTCAATTTTTTATTAACTTTTCTATCAAGCTGTATTAATGCAAGTCAAAACTCTCTGGTGCCTGAGCAAATGACTATACAGGCCAGTACCAAATGAGAGCAGACAGCTTGATGGGCAGAAAGTCAGCCATACTGAACATCATCTTGTCTGTGTCTCTTTTAAAAGGTGTCAGATGGCAATTAATGTTCAACTGCCTAAAACTGAAGCAGCTGTCAAAAATGACAAGACGAAGGTATTTTTTCTTTTTAGACCACAGGGAAGATGACAAAACTCTGCTGCCAGCCGCACGACGAGCTCTGTGATGGCCTCGCTGAGAGAGGTCCAAGTTAATTACATAAGAAATCCTTAAATCTCTTTGTTGCAGTGTTGTGACACGGCTGAAGGTTTTTTCGGTTGCAGCGGGGCAGCAGGTAGCTGTGAGTCTGCAGCGGCAGCAGCGTGACCAGTCAAATCCGCATTAATTAAATGAGCTGCCGCTCTGCTGCTGCCTGCCCTGCCAGCAACAAAACAGCTGATGAGCAGAACCTGATCACGGATCAATGCCCAGGCCTCTCTATAAGTGACGCAGGAGCAGGACTGAGACTCTGGACTTAAGCCGTGACTGACTTAATTCCAGTTACACGACTGATCAGTTTGACAGCCCTGCAATGACAAGGGAGTCAAGGGCAAGACCAAAAACACCCACTCCTCTCTCAGATTAAAGAGCACCATGTCTTCTATGGAGTTAAAGCTTTGCTGTACTGACCTCTGTAGACTGAACAGTAGAACGCTGCAGAAACTTTCCCTTGAGAACAGGAACCTTTTAAGGAAACTCAGTTTTTCTACCAGCATCCAATCCAAACCAAACCAATCCTAAACCCTCTGCCTACACCTTCTTTCACTCTGTTTTCAAGGTTGCATGGAGATTTTGCTACATTAAAGATAAATTTTGTGGAGACTAATTACAAAACATAACTGAAACTTTCATCGCCAGGGGCAGAATTTCACCAACTAATATGCTGCTGTTCTTTTAACTTCTGATATTTCTTTTTAGCTACCTGCTTTTTTCCAAGTAGGCTTTACCTTTTGTCAGGCTGCCATGTGAATGAAAATGTGCTCTTAATGACGGGCTTGGTTAAATAAAGGTTACATTGATCTTGTGGTACAGGTTAATATTATACAGCATATCCTTAGTTCAACTTCAGTTATAATCTGCTCAACATAGTGCAAAAATATTTTGGACATAAACACATAGATGTTTCTCTACATTTTGTTGATAGATTTAGTCACAAAAACCAGGAAAAATGAGTATTTGCACTGATTATAATCACTGATTGTGATTGTCTCAAAGTTACTTACCCATCACCCATCAAAATCATTGAATTTAGATGTTCCAATCACTTTGATGGCCACAGGTATATGCTCCTGAGAACCGAGGAAAAAGGAATCTTCCCATTGAATGTTTTTTTTTGTGTGATTTCCTTCTTCTTTGGAGCGAAAAGATGGCACCCAAACACATGAGAGATCAATGGAAAGCCTGGGACTTAATAGGGTAGCTCAAATAAGTCAAAATATATAGGCCAAAAACACATAGGAAGGCACATTTATGAAGGACATAAATGAATATGCTGGTTCTCAGTAGAATATAAAACCAAGCACCTAGACATGCATACATTTGTGAAAGAACAAGTCAGGAGATCAATGAATTCCATCATGGTGCAATGATAGGATGCCACAACAAGTGCAACAAGTCCAATCGTGAAATTTCCATGCTCTCAAATATTCCACAACCAGCTGTTAGTGGTACTATAACAAATTGGAATCAGTTGGGAATGATAGCAACTAAGCCATGAAGTGGTAGGCCAAAATCCCAGAGCAGGGTCACCTGATGCTGAGGTGCATAGTGCGCAGGAGTCGACACCTTTCTGCAGAATCAATCACAACAGACCTCCAAACTTCATGTGGGCTTCAGATTAGCTCAAGAACAGTGCGTAGATAGTTGCATGGAATGGGTTTCCATGGCAGCCTTACATCACCCAGCGAAATGCAGAGTGGTGGACTCCAGAGCAATGGAGACGTGTTCTCTGGAGTGACGAATCACACTTCTTCATCTGGCGATCTGATGGACATGTCTGGGTTTGACAGCTGCCAGGAGAACAGAACTTATCTGACTGCATTTAAGATTTATCACATTTAATTGTGATATTATTGCAAACAGATTGCATGTTAGTGCTAACTTGAACCCAGTTCATTTAAAAACTGATACCAGACCAATTCTGTGTTATTGCTGTCTTAGCACATGATAGTCAGTTTGCAAACAGCATTTGGGCTCGGGCCTAGTCACCAAAGACAAGGACATTGCAAATGGATTGTACACATTCACTATAATTCTGGTCATGCAGTGGTGTCCAACCAGTTTTTAAGTATTGTTATACAGCTACTCTACACTGTTGCAGGCTTGCTAATTACAGTCAGTAAAAGTGCAAAACTGGTTTTGAGCTCAATATAAAAAACACTCCACGAATAAAAAATTATTTTATGTGAATATTTTAGGAGTGACTCAGTAATAAACTGTCACAATCTGGTTGTAGGGACTCAGGCGCAGAGCAGTTAAACGTGTCCAAAAACAGTTTATTTACAGCACCAGTGCACAATATATACAGTGAAGGGAATCCAAAACTCCAGGGAATCACAGGGTAGCTCTCTCACACTCGCTCACGTTCACACGGCAGGAAGGTCACAGGTCCGGGGAGGAAGGTCTGACGCAGAAGAGAAGAAAAGACACAAACGAGTCACAAATCTCAAATTACTAAGCACAAGTTCACAGGAGCTATGAGAAACACTAATGTCAGTAGTACAATCATCCAGCAACGAGAGGATCTGTGTTCCAGCCTCAAATAGTGCTCCCGGTGATGACAGGTGATTGTTGTCAGGTGTGTGGGCCAAGGGCGGGAGCCCACAGTGAGCTCCGCCCAGGCAGAGATGGAGAGAGAGATGGAGAGAGAACCAAAACAGCACATGTAGCCTTGTGGGGCCGGCCGGGCAGGCACGGAGACCATGACATAAACAGAATTAAACCGTTTTCCTGAAAATTTCTAAAATTATACAATCAAAAATAAACGTTATAATGTATCCATGCCTTCTGTTTGCCCTCTCTGTGTCTTACCATTTGTTTGAGTAAATTCTTCGTCATTCTTTCAGTTACTTGCTTTATGTTCATGCTAGCTCCTCATGTGGCGTACTGTGTTTATACTTTCCTGCTTTTTACCTTTTTACCTTTTCCTGCTCTTGTTATTGTCTTGATATCATCTGTACCATCATTCTCCCTTTTGTGTGTATTTAGTCTTGGCCTAAGTTTGTTTTGGTTCTTTCTTTTATTGTCATTTTTTCCTTGTTTGTATCTTCAAGTTGATCTCCCGTGGTTTCTGCAGTTGGATCTACACTTTATTATTGCCTCAAGCATGACGACAGCTGTTTGGACATGTGGGAACATCCAGGTTGCATGTCAGTTGTCTCTCCTTTTTCCTCTCTATTTGTGTCAACATAGCATCTAGACATAATCTAAACAAACTCAAGAACAGATGAGAAACAAATACATCCATTGTTCTGGAAACAGTTACAAGACCATGTGTGACTCCAGTGAACCACGGTGAGAGCTGTTATCCACAAATGGAATAAACTTGGAGCAGTTGTAAAGCATCCCAGGAGTAACTGACCTACCAAAATTACTCCAAGAGCGCATCAACAACTCACCCAGGAGGTCACAAAAAATCAGAACATGTTAAAATTTGCAGACCTCACTTGACACAGTTAATGTCAGAGTTCATGATTCAACAGTAAGAAAAAGACAGAGTAATATTGGCATTAATGGGAGAATTCCATGGAGAAAGCCACTGCTGACCAAAATCATCAAAAAGGCGTATCTCCCATTTGCCAAAAAACATGTTGATGATCCTCAAAAACCTTCGTGAAAATATTCTTTGGATTCATGAGACAAATTGTGAACTAGTCCCATTACATCTGGCATTAAACTAACACAGTATTTCATACCAACAGTCAAACATGGTGTTGGTAGTGTGATCTGTGATCTGGAGCTGATTTGCTGCTAAAGGATCTTCCTGTAATTAATGGAACCATGATTTCTGCTCGCCATCAGAAAACTCTAAAGGAGAACATTGAGCCATCAGTTTTTACCCTAAAGCTCAATCACACTCGGGTTATGCAGCAGTACAATGCTATAAAACGAAGCAGCAAATCCACCTCTGAATGGCTCAAAAGTCTGAATGTAAATCTGATTGATATTCATTTTTTATTTACTTTAACTAATATTAACATTTGTTTCATGATCTGAAACATGAAACTGTAACAGATATTCAACACATTAGGAAATCAGGAAGAGGAAGAGAATACTGTTTTCACAGCACTGTGCAGGATAAGCATCACATGAAGGTGGTTATCGACCCAGGTTTCCCAGTCTAGCTAAGTGCATGTCCACACGAAATGGGTGGAACTGGCAGCATTAACCAGTCAGAAGCATAGTGAAGTTTTCTGGAGAAAAGTTATGAAGGAAGATAAAACTGTGATATTAGAAAATATGAAAAGTTTAAACACATAATACAGATTGCAAGCAGCACAGCTGCTGCAGACAAATCAGCAGTATGCGTGTCTATAACAGAGAAAGTGCTGAATGAATGTGTGTGCGCTTTAAGCACTTTGCTCAGTAAGACTGGAAAAGACCTGCTACATTAATAAAGTGTATGCTATTTGAAGCCAGGAAGGAAAGTCGGCAAAAATGCTGAGTGTGCAGTCTGAGTCTTAGTGCTCTTAATACACCAGATATTCTGATGGATTACAATTGTTATTAAATTAATATTTAGATGGGCGGGCGAGATGAACATTTTATTCTTTCAGCTCCAGCATCGGTGGTGTTTAAGGGCCAATCTTTCAAGTAGTCTAAAGATTAAACATGAAACAGAAATCAAAGACAGGCTGAGAGTATGTACAAATTTGATAGATGGTCCAAAAGTGTCTAATTTCTGTATATTAATGTGTATAGAATCATACAATTGTTTGTAAAAGCAAAAAAGAGGTCAGAGGGATCTTCTGAGAATGGCGATGCTGTTTTCCATAGAACTGACTGGGCAGCAGGAGTTGAGTTTATACCTGTTTATCTCTAATGGAACATAACCTCCTCTATAGCAGATCAGGTCTGCACCATGTGCTTATCATGGCGATGTACCCTGGTAGGAAGTGACAAAGTTTCCCCCAGTAAAGGTGCAATAAGGTGTTTTATGTTTCAGAAACCACTATTTATGAATACATTGCAAAATGCATTATGATGGTTGTCTGCTCTTCTGCTATAATCTATTGTAAATCAGTGCGACCATTACTAACCAACACAGCACATAATGGGAACCGTTATACACCAAAACATGTAGTGGAAGGCATTAGGAAAAACCCACAGCAAACCATTATGCAACAGATTCAAAGGATTATGAAGGTTTGTAATGGTTTATAATGTTTCTGTAACCATGGAAATACCAGACGTTCATCTAATGGTTTCTGATGTTTTCTCTGGCAGGGTAAGTACAATAAAAAGTTAATTACAGTGCTAAAAAATAACTCCTGGAACATTAACGATTGACATTTAACAGTCTAAGAGATGCAGAGGTTGACTTTTTCATTTAATTTGCTACCGAGATGATGCTGGAAATACTGTACATCCCCCCACTCGCCCACATGGGAATGAAATAAAAGCTTTATGGAGACAGTCATGAGGCAGTTTGCCTACTTTTTTAAGCTCTTACAGATCCAGCAGTAGTTAAGAAATTGATCTTCTATCATCTGCAATCGAAGCTCAAAAACTTGGCTGCCTTTTTTACAGTATTTTATGTAAATTGGGAAAACAATCACTGCGCTACAGCAGAAAAGCGTTTATGTTTCTTCTTCTTTTTTTTGATGAATTCATGAAAATCAGTAAAGCCACGAGGTGTATACTGTAGATGAAAGGATGCTGTTTAAAGATGAAACATTTTACCTCAAGGTTAATGGTAGATGTCAGCTAGCTCTGTCTGGTATTTCTTGACTGACAAGTTAATGATATCCAAGTCTGATGAAAAGATTTTGTCCATTTAACAGTCTAAAAGATATTACTACCAGACTGAGGAAAGTGTGGAAAAAATAGACAATCCTGTAAAGAAGAGCTAATCTCATTGAAGATGTTGAAACATCTCCCCTTTTTTTGTTTAAACTATTAAACTGCAGGAAAACCTAAAGAGTATAGTCAGAAAAGATGAATTATAAGTCTTCAACATAATATTTGGCTCCTTCCCACAACTGTAGATGGACAAGCAGTGCACCTTAAATAGGCGGTTCGGCGTTAAAGCTAAGCATGACTGTGCCATGATTACTGATTACTTGGATTTAACTTAATTAAGCATACACTGGCAATACTATTGCTGAAGTGTGGAGTTAACTGAGAGTCTATAAGGCATTAACTTTTATTTTGCCTTCTAAATTAATATAGATGAAAAGTGCTTTTGCATGGAAGTCGTCTTTTAAGTACTGCACAGCAGCTATATATATTTGGGTGATTGTTCAGGCGAGCACTATCAACCTATAGCTGCTAAAAAAGTTAGAGGGATATTATTTGTTTTCTAAAACTATTGTAATTAATTTAAAAAGCCTCCTTTTCAGCGATATATCTGCTAATTTGTCGCATATACAAATGAGAAAACATAATATCTGTACACAAATTCAGAATGAATCTGATACAAGCTGTTTGTATAGCAAGTTGTGCTCTCGGTGACTCTTTAAATAAAAATATAAATTAAACATCAGCTGGTTTATATTTGGACATAGGTCACACATTGCTCTAAGCTAGTCAGCTGGCCCACATGAGCATTTGTTATGTGCTATATTAAGCTGTAAAGTCCCTATGTATTTCTGCCCACTGAATAAAGAACTGAAATAAATTCATTTGAACATGCTTCTATTAAACAAGGTCAAATATCTGCATGCCCTGTGTACATGACATTTGGTATTGCTAGCATTTAACGGCAGCCTTTTGCTGTGTTTAGTCTTCAGTGATTCTTAAGGCAGTTACTATCATCCAAATAATTTATTTTGAACTGATATGAAATAGAAATAAAAATATCCTTTATTGTCCCTGATTGGTGAAATTCATGTTCATATGGATTTGTCTTTTATTTAAACCATACACATCTTTAAAACAAGATATTCTTCAGACATGAAATGTGAAATGGCAACTCGTGGTCCTAACAAAAAAATTTTGGAACACATCTGGAAAATATTCCCATAACTTCACGTATTGAAATAACAGCTTTCAGACTGTCAGACTTTTGAATTGTTTTTTGTGTGTCTGTCTAAAGCAAGTGGGGATATTCTTATATACACAAACTTGCCAGTAAGTTTAAACCAATCCAGTGAATGCAACTCGTCACAAAAATGTCCACGCTGGTCTCCTCAGGTCTAAGTGACGTAAATTTTGTTTTCAAATGAGGAGCGTGAGGGACTTTGCCGTCCTTTCATTTGTTTTCCTGTTTGTTGTGACTTGTTTGTGGAGAATTTACATTAGAGTGCACCAACTACAGGTTCTTCAAGCTGAATCACTAGTTGGCCTTTAGGTCTCAAGCTGTCCTTGTAAATGCCCATAAGATAGTTTAATCAAGGTCTCAGGGACACTTACTAGTTGTTCTATAATTACTTGGCTTTGAGGTAACGTAGTTGTATTCATAAGTTAAGCCTTTTTTCCTCCCGGTAGAGCTGATTTGTGCTAAACTGACAGACAGAAATATGTGCTACCATCAACATATTTGAGTCCCAGTTTGAAAAACAAAATTAGTAGAGCAAGGCTCCGCAAAAGCCTGTCAAATTACTTATTTTGATGCCAGCTAGGTAAGGTAATGTCATCCTGTTTGACCCAATTTCTCTAACATTGTGAATAACTGGCTTCATTAAAAGTTCATGAAATTATTTTATGTATGCAGACAACATACTCGAATATTATACGCTGCAGAAAACTTGTGAATTTTTCCCTGTAAGTTTAGTGTAATTAGGTTGTACCTCTAAAATATCAGTGTTAATACGAGTTTCATTTCTGTGTGTTAAAATCTGAGTTAAGCTTCCAAAAGAGAGTGTGTATTTTGACCTCCACACCTCCCCTTCAGCTCTCATGAGTCTCCCTGGGGAGGCTTTTTGCTTTTGTCCTCCTCAACGTCTATTACAGACCACATTCTGTAATTTCCAGATGGTTAAAATGCCATCCGGAACAACGAGTTAAATTACCGAGGAGAACAGTGAATATTTCATCCTCCTCCCCTCGCCCTGTAATGTTAATCCTGTTTGAATGGGGCTTCTGAGATAGTTCTGGTTCATTCCTCCCATCAGGAGGTGAGTGAGGTGACTAACGCTCCAAACTAAAGTTGGGGTAGTTGCTTACATCACCCACATTCAGGCGCCATGACACATTATGGCAACATCTAAACTACTGCAGAGAAATTTTTGACACACACTTTAACTTATTCACATGTTCACATACAGTATGAACACACTGCTAATGCACACAATATACCCTGCCCCATGCATCCTCCTGACACACACACGCACACACAACCGCGCGCACAACTCATTCTCTATTCCAGTAGCTTGCCGTCTGGAACTTATCGATGGTCAATCGATATTTCCTGATCGATTGACCCTATCACCATGGCAACCACCATTTAGCCCACTATCTTGGGCCATTCATTATAAAAGCCATTAAGCCCGGTGTGTGTATGTGTGAGAGTTATTGCTACCATTAGAGAAGAAAGTGGCTCCTGCTGTCTGTAAGCTATGCTTAGAGAATCCCAACACTGAATTCAGAAGCAGCTGCTACCCACTTACCACTCCACAGATACATGTTTTATTGTTCACATAAAAATTAAAGATCTGTTCTATCTTTGGACTTATGTGGTACTCGATTAAAGAGGAGTGAAGAAATTCAGACCAGTCGACTAATCTAAAAGTAAGAAACAGTCAAAATTGACCTCAAACTAATAGAGATTGAACTCTGAAGATTAGCTCTAAACTTTTAAATTCATTTTAATCACATTCAATGACCATAACATATTTTAACCCCTGTTGGTTATGTCAAAAGGCCTGTTGGCAATGTGGTTACACTTTTCTCTGGTTGGCTGGTTATATATGTCAGTTTGTGGCACAACTTACATACAACTACTTATTGTCTAAGTCAAAAATACTATAGAATAGATTAAAAAAAATACTATAGAAGGATGCTGGTTCGCAACTTGAGATAGAGGAGCCACTAGTGGCTCGTGGCTGCGTAACGATTGAGAACTAACAGTTAGCAGCTTTGTCCATTAATACAAAATGAATCATTAGTTTAACCAACTAGCAAGGGCAGCAACAAAAAGTATCAAACAAATGGCCCGTGTTTCTTCTTTGGACAGCCCGACCTTCATCCATTTTCCTTTCAGCTCCAGCCTCATATCTGGCTCCAGGCTGAGGTCTCAGTAGCACTATCCCGTGCAGGATAAAGTGATTTCTTGTTTTCTTCCTCAATAGGATTATCTGAATTGCTGATTGTCTGGTCTATCACTCAGGACCATATTGCCTTGGGAGATCCTACCACTAACTAATCTCCAGAGAATAGTCAGGGAAGAATTGCTGCCCCAAGTGGAGGAGAACTGTCTTGATCACAAGTTTGGAGAGTTGGGCCACTCACTGTCTCAACTGTGGGGGCTTTCACAATCAGTTTCACAGCATCTGCCAGCAACCACCTACAAACATCGATGTAGCCGAACAAGCTTGGGTACATAGGAAAGATTCACAGAATTGTGGTGATGTGGACTGCTAACATCACGGATGCATGAAGAACTCCAGAGATGATGGCACATTGTTTCCAAAGCGAGTCCCAGTGAGTGAAGTTTCTCAGACATCCTCTGGCTTTTGCATTCTTGGACCTGCTGTACAAAAGCACTAGCGCTTCTCCTGCCAAGCTTGTGGAGAATGGGACATTAAAAATTTACTCTGGGGCAAGCCAGTGAACTTCTTGCCAATTTCCTGTAAGAAGACAAGGCAGAAAAATAATTTACTACTATTGCTCTCATACGCTTTTCATATTTTATTGGATCTATCAAGTTCTCATTATACAAAGAGTAACTTGGAGGTATCTGTACAATACAAACATTTATAATTTTACAGCCAGACTTTTATGGTGGTAGTACAAGAACAAAAAACTCTTGTAGGGCCAGCTTGTGCCCTTTCCCAGGGAATGAGATATTACTATTTTATCAAGGAGATATATATAAAATGTTCTGATGATGCCATGATACAGACCGTGCAACACTGGTTCCTAAAAGGATTACTAACTGTGGTCTCCTGGCCGAAAATCTGGCTTGTCATTGAAAACACCACCAGCACTCCTCCTTCAGTGTGCCGCTATTTCAGACATGAGTTTTTGCCCTTACAGCGCAATATCGATATGGCTGGTGCAACAGCGCACAAACAATACACCTTGTGCATAGCCCATATGGCCAGTGATTTCAGACAGAACTGCAGTATCTGATGCTTTTGGATGAGAACAAGTTGTAGAGTCAGTTAACACTATGCCATTATAAAATTGGATTGTGGTTTATGATTATTTTCTAATAGAGATATGACTTTGATTTAAGCTTTACAGGCCAGAAATATTAGAAGCATTGCAACATGGAATTTCAATAAATGTTAAACTGTTTATCCTCTTTTCTATAGTTTTAGCTTTTGTACTTTCCAAAACATAGAGGAAAAAGATTTTTAAAAAGTGATGAAAAAAATACTGAGATTCACATGCCTTTACACGTCAATTTCTGTGTGGTTGAATCATTTTACTGTCAGTCATGTGTCGGTTGTGGTTTAACCTGCAGTTTTTTGTCTGAGTTTTCAGACCTGCAAAACAGGGAGTCTATTAGCATAATCAATACAACACCCTGACATTTTCGCTATATTTTGTGAACGCACAGCTAATTGGCCCGCTAAACCCTTGTCAAATTCTGCCTGCCACTACAGATCAGTAGGTATCAAACCATGGAGAATACAGAATGACTCAACCTGACATACACTAAAAATATATATTGGTTTTTCCCTTTTTTTGCCACAGTGAAGCACAGGCAGAGAAACTGAAGAAATGCTACCTGCTCCTACTCCTTTCCCTTCATCATTTCTGCCAGTTCCCCATTTTCTGTGTTCCTGTTTGTGCCAGTCCTTCATGTTTTTTTCCTGCTCTGCCTGCAGACGGGCCTGCAGATGTCACCAACAGTCGTTTGGTCCCTCTGTCAGGCTTTTGTCCACAAAAAGCAGACTGGCATTGAATACGCTCTGAATATTTACAATCCCCAGAGAATTATTCCTCATGATATTGGTGACCTTCTGACTCCAAAGCAATTGGGACAAAATTTCCACTTGTATATCTTTCAAGAAAAATGTAGTCTTTCATCCTATGCGGGACTTTGGCATGACACTTATCCATATCAACATATCCATTTTGGCTTAAAAATGACCCGATTCCATTTCAGCTGAGCTTTTACAACTATGGAAAATCATCAGATTGTCCACTGTTATTCGTGGCCAGTTTTGCAAATTGTTTTTAAAGTGATATAGAGTGCCTCCCTAAAATCTGAAGCTTAATAAATCACCCTAACTGTGTGTTTCATACAGGCGTGACTTTATCGAATCAAGCTTTTGGAGACAGGTTGAGATCTGTATTTGGATCTCTACTAACCAGCAAGTAAAAGCAAATGGTCCAAATGGGATGTGGACCACAGTCTCTTGGCTGATAAGCCCATCAGCCTATGAGACTTTCCACCCTCTAACCACCTAATGTGGACATTGTAGCTTTTTAGAAGGGGACCATCATCTCTTTGCTTCAAGGATTACTGCCAAAGGTCATCTAGTGAGTAACGGACAGTCACGAGCAGCATCTGAAAGAACAGCAGTATTTGACGCACTCGAATGAGCTTGCGTTGGAACACTGCGTGCATTTGTGTATGTGTGTGTGTCTACTTGTTTAAAACTCTCTGAAAGGACCAAAACATTGGCATGCTGCTATACTTGTGGGTACCAAATGCCAATCCTCACAAATTTGAAAACATGTTTGAGGGTCAGAAATTGTTTTAGGGTTAGGCTTACAATCAGGTTATAGTAAGGTTTTGGGTAAGGGGCTAGGGAAAGCATCATGACAATTCAATGTCCTCACTAAGATGTGAAAACCAGTGTGTGTGTGTGTGTGTGTGTGCGCGCGCGAGATAGAGATGGCATTTAGTCTCCACAGCAGATAAGGCCAAGTGAACAAGTTGGCAGAGACAGAGGAGAGACAGTGCATTTGTGTGTGTGTGTGTCACTGTGGGAGCTTGTCATGCCCAGTTGTCTATGTCCGGCAGATTTCTTCTCCCCGTGGGACACACACACACACACACCCACGCTCACGCACTAAAATACACATGCAGTGCCCTTCTTGCTGACACTGCTTTTTAATATTTCACTACATGCAGGGCTAGCCATATGCTGCCCTGTCATACACCTGCAAACACACGCATACGCACGCAGAAATAAGAACACTTGCACGTAAGCATGCAGCACTTTTTTTTAAATATTGTATCTATGAGACATTGCTTGTAACTGAAAACCACCAAATTCAGCCCCAAACCAAAACCTTCACTGTAATCCTCAGCTATAACGGCTTAAATCTGAAACTCTTCCTATTTATAATGAGATCTGCTCTTTTACTGTCTTAGTGAGGACACGTTGGGGAAAACAAGACCCCCTACAAACAAACGCACATACAAATGCACACAAGCACAATCCTAACACCTACTGTGTCTTTTGTTTGGCTCTGCAGAAATGGCTTTTTGCTGCATTTTTCAGTTCAGTTCTTATACATACACTCAGCCCAATTACCAGCAAACCAGAGCTTGTAAACAACAGAAAAATGATTCACAAGCAGCTACTCCTGTACTCAGAGAAACAAGAAAAAAAAAATCTGGTAACCTGTCATCTTATTTTGAGATTTTGGCAGTGGGGAGGAGGAAAAATGTCTTGAGGTCTTACCATAATTTACTGTTGTGGAAAAAGCTGAATATGATGATCAATTCAGACTCAAGTGTTTAGGATTTTGAAGCGGCTGTCCGTCAAATGCCACCATTAATTTATTTACAATCAAAACCTCTGTTTCAAGCTCTGTTTCTTGTAGGCCTGCAATATATTTGCACTTTCACTATCTCACTTTAACGTCACCATATTCACCTACCCAATCTAACCCAAAGAAGAGCAAATGTAGATTCAGAGAGTGTCTATGCTGAGTTGACCTTATCAGAAATGTTTTGGGGTTTTTTCCTGGTATTTTATCTCAATTCAAAGGAAGCTGATATTTTTCACACCCAAAAAAAAGCATTTTTTTGAAAACACACTGAAGCAGGAGACACTTGAGTACAACTGCTTATGCCTGATCAGTGGTAAAGTCATCTTTTCAATCAAAACAGTTCTAGAAATGCTATTGAGGTTTACTGATGAATAAATATACAACTGCAAATGTCCTGTAGAGCGTACAGTCATCCTGTAACAATTTCACTGTGCACCAATAGCTTCTATCAAGATAATGCCTCAATTTAAAGCCTGGAGTTTAGCCTGTTGGCCAAATTTGGTCTGAATGTTTACAAACAAGATCAGAAGAATGAGCTTCTTACTGATGCTCAGAGACACTGCAATTCGATAAAATAGGGACTTATCAAACACAGCCACACCCTAAAACATACCCTAGTGGCTTGTCTATTTAATTAAATAGACGAGCAGCTAATGTTTTATTAAACCTTATTTTAATGTTTTATTAAATAAGGCTTGAAATTAGGTCACACATCAAGTGAGGTCATACACCATTTTTTCATAGACTTCTATAAAGCCAAACGTCTTCACTGCAAGAGGAATTTCCCCTTCTGGTGATTAGAAAGACTGCAATAGTGTTTCCAACACACATATCTACTTCCTTAGATATAATACAGTTCAGGTTTTTTTCAGTTGCTTAAGTAGAATTTTGAAAACATCATCCATTTTATCAAAACAAGTGCAATTAGCATAAAGACACACCCAACTAGCAGAGCAGGATTGATCTTTTCCAAAATGAAACACTTCAGTCACAGCTAAATGAACATTTAAATGACTACTGTAATCAACCTAAAATACTTTCTGCCCTAATGATTAAAGTACAAAATCACAGTCACAAAACACTACGTGAGACAAACTCTCCATATGCTCAAGAGTGTCTGTTCTGAACATCAGACCACATTTTAACACTATTAATGGCCATACCATGACATGATAAAAGCTCGCTAGTATAGTTATTAAAAAAGATAAAAGAATGAATAATGCACGTTTGTTTGTTTTTTATTAACCTATACAATATTTACTGATGTCACAGGCTATATTCTCATTCAACTTTCTTGAGATGAATCCTTGTACAGGTTCTATATCAATTTGATCACAGGCCTCTTCCGTGGCTTGCATGTGTGTAATCTGCACATAGAGCTGGAGATCATAGACTTCCCACAGCTATGCTGAGAAAACCTCTTCATTTTGGTTTAGGAAAGTGGAGTATGTTTCAAAGTAACATCCTTTTTGGGCCACATCTGGTCCGTTTTGTTTGCTGCTGTGATGACAGTGTTTAATCTGTCTATAAATGGGAGGATGAGCAGTGTTGTAAAGACCCAAGTTGACATGTGCATGATGGTTTCTGTGTGATGGCAGCACAAAGAGCAATGTTACTCCTGGCTGCTCTGGCACGTAGATGCTGATTCTTCCTCGTCTTTTAGCACATCTCCTGCTCATCTTCCGGGTCTTCCTCTAGCTTGGCTGCAACCTCCTTCACCTTGTCTATAAACTCCTCCTCTCAGTCTCACTCCCCCTCTTCCTCTGCCTTGCATTTTTGTCAAAGACAGGTTTAAGCTCTAGGAAAGAGGCACAGGTGTGTTCACAGGATTGGTGTGTCTACAGTTAAATAACTATATGACTGCAGACCTAGTGGTCGTGTTTAGTTGGTTCATAGGAATGGTCACTTGAAATCCAATGCTTTTAACTGGCAAGGAAAAGACACATTTCTACCTCTAACATATTTACATTTATTTAGAACTGTAAATACCCCTTTTTTTAAGACATAAGGTGACTCTGCTTTTGAGGTTGAGGAGCCCAAGTTGTGGAACTTGATTCCATTTGACCCAAGCTCTGTGGACACTTATTGATATCTTAAAAAAGAAAAACCCACCCGTGCAGGCATGCTTTTATGGTTTTATCTATACCATTTTAATTGATGCATACCTATTTCTGTATTATAAAGCAGTCCGTCGGTTTCCTCTCAAAATGCGCTATATAAATAAACCTTACTTGTTTTCGGAAAGATGTGAAGCTGACATTGTGCTTTTAGTGGTGAAAATCTGGTCTGATGTTTTGCTCACTGACTGTAAGGTTAGACTAAGACTGTAAGACTGGACCAAAGTTGCAAACTCCAGAACAGATTCAAGTGGAACAGAACACAAAGTCAACAGCACAAAGTTGGGTTCTTGGAAAACTTTGTGATATCATGCTGTCTGTGCAGATGCTTGCGAGTAGAAGTAATGTCCATATCGTCACTGTAGACCAGTGGTCTCCAACCTTTTTTGCGCCACGGACCGGTTTATGCCCGACAATAGTTTTACGGACCGGCCTTTAAGGTGTCGCGGATAAATACAACAAAATAAAACTAGTACCGGTACCGAAAAAAAGAAGATTTATTCATAACACACGTGAAAAGACCCAGGAAAACTGAGTTAACGATAAAAACGCTAACAAAATAACGCTAAAAGCCAATAAAAACCCTGAAAACCATACATTTCACACCTGAGCCTCAACTTTCGCGGCCCGGTACCAAACGACTCACGGACCGGTACCGGTCCGAGGCCCGGGGGTTGGGGACCGCTGCTGTAGACAACTCCACCATTTTCCTACTCCAGCACACAAACTGAAATCAGCTTTGTAGCGCAAGTGCTTAATGAGTAAAAAAACATATTTATTTGATGAGTAAAAGTAACAACAAATGTAACTGTAATCTAATTACTGAATTTAGTATAGTAACAAACTGCATTACTCTTTTACAGAAAAATGTAATGTGATTATGTTATTAATGTGTAACGCATTATACCCAACACTCTTTTGCTTTATTGATATAATTTGCTTGTGTTTCATGTGCTTTGTGCTCTCGTCTTTATTTGTCATCCTATATGAGTGGATTCTTTCTACAATCAGTCCCATGTGTATATTCTTGTCTTTCCCTTTGTCAAGATGTTATTTTCTGCTTCCATGTCTTCCCAGTGTCTCTATTGCTCCCATTTGCACTTTTTCAGTCCCCGCTTTGTCTTCATTTTTGTACTTTATTACGACTGATGCAAAGTCAAATTATGACAAAGGCTCATTTTTTGTTATTTTTATCCGCCTTGGTGTCCCGCATTCAAATCTCTCCTGATCCCTGACAAATCGAGATAAAATGATTAGAGTGCTACATTCTCCTTAGCAATGATGCTCTCATTTTGTCAATCAGTACATTCCTTTCCATTAGTTTTTTCCTTCTCAAAAATTGCAAATTCAATCTCTCCTGCCAGCTGCACATTTATTAAGTAATTCATGAAATATTTAAAGTTCATGAAAATCTACCTGATTAAAAAGATCTTTTTTTTTGTTCCATTTTTAAAGTTCAATAAATCCACTATTTTTCTATATTCAGTGTGTAATCGTTTTAAATAACCATGCTCTCAGTCTTGATTAAAATAAATGAAGCTTATGCGTTAGTTCAATAAGGAAGATCTATATTCACTCTTCTCTCTGCATTCCTGGGTGTTCAGGCTGTGAGTCTATTTCTTATATCACTTCCGCTTTGCCAACTTTATTCTTTATTCTTTAGTCATCACTCCAGTCCAATCATTTTCTTGTTCACCTTCTGCGACCCAATTAGCCTTTGTCCAGTGTGCTTTAAATCTCATTGCTCTTCTGCCATTTTGCTTTTCAGACTCTCATTTATAGGAACTCTGTCCTCACTATCTCTGCCTCATCCTGGCCAGATAGAGATCCTCATCCAAATCTCCACCTGCTTCATCTCTGCTACCATCAGCATCTAAACTCAAGGGTCTCTGTCCTGCTTCCTACCACCATTGTGCTCTCCACTCTGCTGTACAGCTTGCCAAACAGCTTTTTACTCAAACTTTATATTTCCATAAATTATGTTTAGTTCCTTCCTTCTTGAACTGATTTTGTTTTGTTGCCAAATTAGAACGGCCCTACCACCAGGGTCAGCAAATCATTCTTGTGGCAGTTCTACGATGTCATTTAGCTGCCTCTCCAGTAAATTGGCTAGACCGCCTCTCCACCATCTTGAAATGTTAGTGACAGTAGTCCTTGTTCTCCTCTGGAGATTGAGCCCAGGGGAGCATGCATACAGGTAGCAATTTGCTTGCTGCACATCGCTTTGGAGCTGACGGTTGGTCGTTAGACGATCCAAGCTCCCTAGGCTTTGGTTGCCCACCGGGTACTCTGTCATATGTCAATCAACAGTATCCTCTCTCTCTCGTTGGTAGTCACTTTAATTGTTCACCTTGAAGTTAAAAAAAGAAAATCCGTCATTGACTTCCTATGGTCCCTGGGGGGTGCGTCATTGCTAGTCACTGTCTGTGTGGACACACCGTAAGGAGGTGAAGAACTACACTACATAAAGGCTAAAGAAGGAAAAAAGACCACTAACTGCAATCCATGATTCAGATTCTACTAGAGAAAAACCTGATTTTTAAAAAATCCATAATTTATTTTTTTACGATTAGTGTCACCTAGTCTGAGCAAATCAATCCTCCTTATAATGATGAATAATAGCCAGAAAAGTTAGAATATCATGACTATTCAACTAGGATTAAAGACTGTGTGCTAATGGAATATGCTTCCTTAAAAACTGAAATATGTGCTCTTTAAATATGAATTTCTTTGAATGAATATAAAGCCTCCAATTCTGAGTAAACCACTTCAGACATACTCAGTAAACAGTTCCATGTACATGCACATGGGCTTACAAGTAAGAAGAAAAGAGAAATCAATGAAAATGTACTTTAAACTTGAAGTGGTAGAAAGACTCAAAGAAAACAAGACGAGAATCAGGACTCATGTCTGATGCCAAGAGGAAATACTGCTCATCTAAAGCTAAAATTGGCCTTACCAGAAGTGCTAACGCTGGAACTAAAAGTTTGGAGCTCATGAGCCAGTTCTGATATTTTTTTTCTAGGCTAAATGAATTATTGATATGAGGTCATGGCAGTATGAGATTATACTAAGAGATGGTGGAGAATCAGGGAGCTTAAAACAGAATACCAAAGCTAGAGAGTGTCTATAAGATGTATGTTTGTGCTAGTTGGGAGGTGAACCTTTCTCCACTCTGCTTCACTCTGTGTAAAACAAATTAAAACATTCAAACAATTTCTGTGTTTTTCCTTCTGATTTACTCACATAAATCTGACCAAGTGGATTCAGTGTTTGCGCAATGAGACTGTGTTGACTGTCCTTAAAGAAATTACAGTTACCCTGCTCTTATGTAGATGCTGTCAACAGCAATTACAGATATGAATATATAATTGATTTTTAAAAATTGATTTGAAATTGGGAAGATTAATATTCAATTGTGGGAGGAGATGAAAGGAGCTTAAAACGCCAAGCCTGGTTACCACCAGAAAAATAGTGTTGCTGTGATAAAACGGTGCTGCTGGGGGCAGTTATTTAGTATTTAGTATTTATTTAGTATTTATTTATTTATTGTCATTGTCAAGAACAATGAAATTGCGTTTGGGGCTTCCATACAACCCAAAAAAAAGAAGAAAATAATAAATACCCCTTAAAACCCAAGTGTACATATTTAACCCAGTGTGACTCCAATGCAATAAGACAATCCTTAGCAATAATGTTCGTAGAAATTCAGACAAAGACCTGAGAAACATGACAAAATACAACAATGCAACCCATTCAATATTATTGTACTGTGAGATATGATATCAGATATGATAGTTATCTATTTAAGAAAGAGGGGGGGGGCAGGAGGGGGAAGAGAATAAAGATATGATGCACCAATGCAGACCAGTTCATTGCTATTAAGAAGTTGGATATGGTTATTGTCCGTGAGAGGGGGGCAGAGAGTTCAGGAGCCTCACAGCCTGTGGATACAGGCTGTTGGCCAGTCTGGATGTTCTGGCCTGTATAGACCTGTACCTTCTCCCTGAGGGCAGCAGATGGAAAAGGTGGCGCGCAGGGTGATGTTGGTCCCGCAGGATACTGTGCACCCTCCTCAGACAGCGAGTGGGGAAGATATTACTGATCTCTGGCAGACTTGTTCCAATAATTCTGCCAGCTTCTTTCACCACCCGCTGGAGTGCTTGCTGATCGGCCTTGGTGCAGCTGGGGAACCACACTAGAAATCCATACGTCAGAATGCTGCTGATGGCACAGTTGTAGAAGTTCAACATCAGAGATTTGGGAATGTGTGCGCTCCGCAGTCTCCTCAGGTAGTAGAGGCGCTGTTGGGCCTTCCGTGCAACTGAGGTGATATGGTTGCCCCAGGACAGGTCCTCGGTCACAGTTACCCCCAAGAATTTAAAACTGCTCACCCTCTCCACCGCCTCACTGCCAATGAAGAGAGGCAGATGGTTGTTATGACCCCTCTTCCGGAAATCTACAATGATCTCCTTGGTCTTTTTGGTGTTTAAGACCAAGTTATTGTCGTGGCACCATGACTCTAGTTGTTGCACCTCTGTCCTATAGTTTGTCTCATCATTGTTGGATATAAGTCCGAGCACTGTAGTGTCATCTGCAAACTTAACAATGAGATTGGACGCGCAGGAGGAAATACAGTCATGGGTGAAGAGAGTGTATAGCAGAGGGCTCAGAACACACCCCTGAGGGGCACCGGTGTTGACCACAAGGGTGGAAGAGGTGTTCTTACCCACTCTGACACTCTGTCTACGGTTAGTGAGGAAGTCCACAATCCAGTTGCACAGAGAGGAGTTAAGTCCCAGTTGGTGGAGTTTGGGACGGAGTTTGTATGGCCGGATGGTATTAAAAGCCGAGCTGTAGTCTACAAAGAGGAGCCGTGCATAGGTATTCCTGTGTTCCAAGTGCTTCAGTAATGTGTGCAGCACTGTGGCGATCGCATCCTCGGTTGACCGGTTCTCCCTGTATGCAAACTGGTGCGAGTCCAGGGATGGTGGAAAAGCAGCTCTGATGTGTTTAATGACCAGTCTCTCCAGGCATTTGGCGCACTACCTACCCACAATACTCGATTTAGTGAGGCAAAGTTGGAAATACTATGTGGAATAGTATGCTTCAAATCCCTTGTTGCTTTGAGGAGAGATTAGTTAATGAATGAGCTTTCCTCTCCTCAGGAACTCTCTGCAGGAGGGGGAGATACAGGAGAGGTGGAGGAAGATCTCAGCCTGGGCGTCTATTGTCTCATGTAGTCTGGAAGATGAGTGGATGGTGGGGTGGGTGCAGTTTTCTCTGTGGTGGGGTTGGGTGGGGCTGCTGTGCTGGGCCCCGGTCTGGATGGGCCTGGGCCCCCTTTCCCTGGCGGGTCGCGGCGTATGGGAGTGCCTACTGGGGTCAGCGGGGGAGCTGGCCCCAGGGAGGGGTCACCTGCCCCTCCCTTCCTTCCCTCCCCATCTCCAGCTGCCTCCCTCTTCCCGCTCCACCACAACCACCCACACATGCAGGGCCTTGGAGTAGGGGTATGTCACCAGGGTGCAGAGGAGGCTACCCCCCCCCCCCCCCCCCCCCTCTGTCCCCTTCTGGCTGCCTCTGCCTCAATTTTATCCCACAACTTAGACATTCACATTACTCACACCCTCATTACACATACATATAGGATCTTGGGGGTGGGCACGATACACGGAATCCAAAGTACCATCAGGGTGTACACCCCACCCCTGGCGTCGTTGCCCACCTCTCAATGTTAAATACACGTAGACATTGAGGGCCAGCAGGAGGGACCATGCGCTTACCTGCTGCTCTCTGGCAGGTAGCTCCATGCCCTCCTGGGTTTTAAATGCACCTTAGAACACACATGCATCAACATTACAATGAGCGGGTGGAGGGAGGTTTGGAGTCTTCTCTCACCCCCGTTCTCTGCGGCCTGCTGGAGCGGGGGGGCTAGGAGGAGTTGGCCGTCCGACTGCGGTCTGGAGTGTGGGGCCTCTCTGCTGCTGCGGAGTCGGGGCGGTCTGCCTCCCCCCACCGCAGGGAAAAGGGTAACACCACCTGGGTCTGGGTGCAGTTCCCCCCTCCAGGGGCGGGGGCACCTAGACCCGGTTTGTAGAGTACGCTTGGGGAGTGTGATCGTGTGTACAACGTCTCTTTATGTCTGTCTCCACGTTGGTTGAGTGTGGAGTAAGGGCATATGAGAGCATGAGGGTGGGAATGGATGTTTGTATCTGTGTGTGCCTGTATGTCTGTGTCTATATGTCAGGTTGGGTATCAGACGCCACCTCTCTGGGGACATCTCAGGCCCTCCAAGGTTTGGAGGCCTATCTCCACCCACCACCACTTCCCCTGCCAGTGGCGGACTCCCTCAGGTGTCGGTGCGTTGGTGGTTCTTTGTGTCTGGGGGTGGGCGTCCGGGTACACACTGGCTCACTCCTTGGTGGCCGCTTATGGGGGCCTGGAGCCTGGGGCTCGCTCGGGCCACTTCGGAGGTGGGGTGCCCCCGGCCTCTCGGCCTGGGGCTCGGTCACTCAGGCACGGCTGGCTGCCGGCGGAGCTCACGGGCGCGTCACTGCAACTCCCCCTGGCTTCTGCTCCGCGGCTGCTGAGTGAGCCCTCATCTGGGACTCTCCTCAGCTCTTACTGGGACAGTGGCGCGGCTGCCCCTCTGTTGGTCTTCCTTGGTCTCTTGTGTTCTGGGGGCCTCTGGATGTCTGGAGCTTTGATCTCCTCCATACCTGCTTCATACCCTGGAGGACGGGGCTGTGGCTCCCCACACCCTCTAGCAGATCGTTACATGGAGAAACCTTTGGAATGCAAGCATGCTGATCCACACAGGTATGCACACAGGTGTACACAGGGGTATTCACAGACGCGGACTACAGCTTTCTTGGCTGCTGCCTCAAAGCACGCTGTCTATCTTGCGTGCTGCACAATATCGTTTATTATTTAGTATCTACTGCTAGCTAGTTTATTGTGATGGTGCCGTTCTTTTTTTTTTTTATTATGTTGCTCTTTGTTGTTTGCTTTCTCTTCTGTTTTTTTTCTCCATACAGGTGACCCAGGTGTTTTTTTGTTTTTTTTTTTGTTTGTTTTCTTGTTTGTTTGTTTGTTTTTTCTCTTTCTTCCCCCCCTTCTCATCGTCTCTTCTCCCCTTTGGTTTTCTTTCTCTCCCTCTCTTTCTTTCATTCTTTCTCCCTATCCTATCTCCCAATCATGTCTGTCCCGTTTGTAGCAACTGAAAATAAAATAAATTCATAATTATAATAAAGGTCAATCAAATGGACCAATATGGCAAGGCCATGATGATCCACTTGGTAAAATAAATCTGCTTGGCATCTTTCTTGGCCTTAAGACAACAATTCTGATGGCTAAAGATCCAAACGGGACAAAAAAAAAAAAAAAAAAAAAGTCGCTCTTGTTTTAAATCAGTGATCTGATAGAAATCCTTCCTATAGCTAAATTTAAAGAGGAGAACTGGGAAAGGGTCTCTAGCAAAAAAAAAAAAAAAAAGAATGATTTCCCCAAAATATTTAGAGAACATATGTGGACAGATATCAGCTAAATAACTAAAGGCACTTGGTTTATTTATATCTTTATATTTACACAAACTTGTGAGCATTAACAGTGGACATACCTTAATTACATTAACAGCTGTTTGTGTTTAAAACATCATATAAACATACAATTCCTGCCATGGTCCACAGATCTGATCTGTGCTTTTCCTGGTTTGCTGGTTTGTTTCAACGTCATTTTAAGTTTTGGATAAATGTTTTTATTTCCTTATTATTCTTTTGTGACATCACATTACAAAGTCTCTGCTGAGTTTAGTTTGTGCTCTTCCTAGCAGATGAGTCTAGTTCTAGGCATTTTCTGGTTCATTTTCATTTGTTGTTTTTAAGCAGACTGCTCTGTCTTGTTCGTTCCCTTTGTGTTGCCTTGTTTTGTGCATTTTGCTAAGGATTAGTGTTCATGTTAGTACTAGTTTCCTTTGGTGAGTTCTTGTTTAATTTTTATTCAGTATTCCCCTGTGTTTTTTATTCCTCTTGAGTAATTAGTCCTTTATGTGTACATATACGACTGTGTTTCCTTTTGTCCTTTGTTGCGTCCTCTGCTTAATTCAGTCTGTGCTATAAATTATTCCTGGACTTAGAGAAGAATGTGTATCTGGACTTGTGGTATAATTTTGGGTGTGGGGTCTTTGCTATATTTTTGGGATGGATTTCAGTATTAAAGTTTTGCCTTCTGTTCTGAACTCCTGTTGAGTTGTACACTTTGGGTCTTCAACACTGTGACAATTCCCCATTGCTTTGACCAATGTGAAGGTCATTTTAGACCTGGAATAATTCAACAACAACTCCGTGGTAAAGATGGCAACCCCTCTCAGCTCGAGAGAGTGCCATCCAGTTTGGAAACACTTTGGATTTTGATCAGTAAACAGCAGAAATGTAACATTGCTGACTGAATAATGATGAAGCTAGTGGCAAAAGCTTCATGCACTGCAAGTCCCTGATAATTTGATTTCCAAGTTTCTTGTTGAGTAAAAAAAATTGTTGTTTTTCAAAGCAGGGGTTTTACAACCCAGTGGTTTTAAAACATTTTAAAAAATATTGTTGCCCAAGGCACACCGGAAGGCAAGACAAACATTATGCCATATTGCTCTAATAGTATCACGCAGTTGCTGCAGATCTAGCAGCTGAACATCTATGGTGCAAACCTCCTGTTCTACCACAGCCCAAAGGAGCTTTATTAGAGTTGGATCTGAGCTCACTTTGGTTACAGTGAAACCGTTCAGTCATGTTAAGGAAACCAATTTAAGATTACTTGAGCTTTATGACATGGCGTGTTATCCTGCCGGAACAGCCATCAGAAACAACATTTCTCAGGTAGGCTGTGGCGGTTAGATAATCCTCAGATGATACCCAAAGGACCGAAAGTATGCTAAGAAAATATCCCTAACCATTATACCCCCAGTACCCTTGAACATTCATACAAGGCAGATGGATCCATGCTTCTATTTTTTGTATAGATTCTAACTCTTTCATTTAAATCTGTTTTTAGAAGTAGAAACTCATGACCAGGCAACACTTTTCCAATCTTCTGGACTCCAATTTTCTAAGCCCACGTGAATTATAGTCTCAATTTCCTGTTGTTATTTGACAGACTCTTCTGCTTAACTTGGTTGTAAGAATTTGAGTTTCTTTTGCATTCTTATTAATTCAAAGCAGCCGGGTATTCCTCCTCTGACCTCAACAAGGCATTTAGGCTGAGGGAATTGTGGCTAACTGGATAGTTGATCTTTTTGGGACAATTTTCTATCAAGCCTAGACATTTTTATCTCAAAAGATCAGCAGTTTTGGAAGCACTCATTCTGGCACCAAATATCATTACATTTTCAAAATCAGTTAAATCACCTTTCTTTACTGTTCTGATAGTCAGTTTGAATTTCACCAGATCATTTTGCACTTGTCTCCATGTCTAAATGCCTCGAGATGCTATTATGCGATTGGCTTAGTTTTTGCTTTGAAGAGCAATTCATTAAGTGTATCAGTGATAGCACAATATATGTTTGCTTCAAAATCTCAAAGCACACCTCTTTGCCTCGGCAATCTGACTTTACCTAATTATTTCATTTATTTTGTAATATGTATGTTACAGCTTCTAATAGGCATGTTTATGTTGAAATACACGTACCTGTAGAAAGAGTAATGTCTCATTCAGTAATGCTTCTGCAAAACACAAACAGTGGAGCTCTTGTTACTTTCAAGAGGCATGTTGTTCATAATGTAATATATCCATGTAGTATATCCCCAGACCTGTGCTGAACACATCTGGGGATGTAGATGATATTGAAGTTTCTACCTTAGTGCCTTCCTTGAATTATACAGTTTAAGAAAACACTGACTACAAAGAAGTCAAGATTTGTATGAAAAGATAAAAAGTCAAAATAATTGTGTAAAAGTCAGATGAGGAGCATGTTTGGACACGCGAGACAAAGCAGGAAGGCACAATTGGTACTGGTGTATCAAACAGTTTGAGACCATTTCAAATATTCGAAATTTATATGCACTAAAAAAAATCAATATTTTCAACAACATCGAACTGTAGTTTGTACATAAGCTTCCAACTGGGAGAAGATTTGGTGCGTGAAAGTGTGTTTGTCAGTGGAGTAGAGTGTGGAGGCAGTGTAGGAGGTAGACAGATGTTTGGATATAAGCATAGAAACCTTTAGGAAGCAGTCATCCATTTGTGCCCATAGATTTCCAAGTATAATTTCATCATATTCACATGACTTGACTGGACAAAATCCTGCACTTTAGTCAATGTATGCAGAAAAATTCCTGCATGAAGGGCTGCAAAGTTAATTTTGTTTTGGGTTTTCTTTCAGTTTATCTGGTCTGGAACATTGAATTTCATAACCTCTAAGTGAGCACTTAGGGGCTTTCCACTCTAAATCAAGACCAGCTGAACAAATATTTCATCTGAATTACTTCTTAATACATAATTTGGATCCATAAAAACTTATTTCAACAGTCTTTCTTCTAACCACAGTTTGAAATCTTTAAACATAAATCAGAAGCAGAGCTCTGAGTGATGAATTTGTTAACATTATTTAAAGAGAAGCACACCTTTACTTCCACAGTGGTGTTGATAGAGAGAGTCTTGAATGCAGCCTATTTAAAAGGTAATTTGAATGGTTGAATGTGTCTAAAATCAATGATTTAAAAAGATTGGTGTCTTTTGAGAAGAAAACACATAAAGCTGCAGTGGAATAATTCTGAATGTTAGCTTCAGTATGCCATTTAAAGTTCAAAATGCATAATATCTGTATTTATTTAAAACATGAATTAAAGCATATTTAAATTAATTGTACTCGTTTCTTTTACGCATGTCTGTTTAAAATATTTCACTTTATGTGGTTCTAGCACAACTTTTGTTTCTTTGTCATTTGCTATTAGCTTCTTATGGTCAACTTTTACAGTGCTCAATCCACTTTTGTACTTGAAGTTCAAATTTTATGCTTTGTGACCATAATATCCACTTTTTTTTTATAGTGCACCTCTGCAAATGTCACAGAAGATATAATAATGGGCTTACTAAGCCATAGAGGAAATGTACCGCATTGCTGCATTTGAGGGTGCAACTGTTTCAAATCAGTTAATCACTAGGGCTACGAAATTTTAGAAAGCAGTGAAAGGGGTCAATTACCTAATATTGTAAAGTGGAAGTTAAGTTTTTATACAGCTATCTTCTAAAGAGTTTAAAAACCAAATATTCAGTTTATTTTTACATAAGATAATGAAGAAGTATGGTCTGATCCTGTCACGGCGGTGGAACGGACTCAGGCGCAGACTGAGAAGGCACGGTTCAAACAGATCTTTATTAATCACACTGGTGCCCTATATATATACATGTGAAGCAAAACAACAAACTGGCCAAACTAGGCTGGCCAGGGAGGCACAGGGACCATGATAGATCCTTTGTTGAGAAGTACTTACATGCTTCATCCATTACATTTTGATGGAACTGGTGGTAAAATTATATTAGAAATTGAAGTGGTTAAAGTGAAAGGTGGTCTTACAAAGTGCATTACTGCGAAACCAGAGCCTGAGAGGTGCACTGTAAAGTTACCCTGACACAGCAGGGTAACGTTAACCCAAGGTGTCACAATAGTGGTTCAATACTGGGCTGCCTGGTCAAGGTAACTTGATGGGCTGTGCACCTATCCCTCTCTATGCATGGCAAGAGACTGTGGAAAGAAGCTGTTTAAAACCTTCTCAAAGAAAAATATTGACTAGAGCAGTGGGGGCTGCTTTTCTGTATTAAAGCACTTGTTGACCTTCTAAGATTTCTAAGGCCTCTGTCACACATGCCTAGAGAGTGGTTAGTGACAGCCTGGCAACTATGGGTTGCTAAGGAAAAATGTGTATTCCCTGGCAGCCACAAGACAGAATTGGTTGCAAAGAGGCATATTGTGCTTTGTGTTAGCAGAGCTTTGATTGCTAACAAACTGGTAGCAACAAGTTTGGATAGAAGACACCAACTTGTTGGCAAACAGTAGCCAATTACTACCTGAGCCAACATGGACTTTGCTTCATTTTGGTTGAAGTGACAAAGCTCAACTTTTCCTTTGAAGGTGAATGGGCTCCTTTTCCAGTTTCTGTTGCAATTTTTATTGTTTCTGTGGCGGGGCATGGTCTGCGGTGCTGTGCAGGGAAGGCGGACGCCCCTGTACGACACCCTCAATCATGCTCTGCCAACTTAAATATTGTACTGGGTTCTGTGTTGGGTTGTTGTTGGTGATGTGTGCAGCTGGCAGCAGGAGAGCTGCGGCCATTCGTGTGGGTTTAACAGCAATGGTGAAATAATAATAAAGTATGCTGAAAAGCATGTATGTGTCGCCAGTTCTGCCATGGTTATATGCCAGTTTCACTAAGGACTTGTGTGACTAAGACCTAAACCTCTTCAGTGGTTTCATTTTTATTTCATATTTGTTCTTTACTTGTTTCACGATCATTTAACCAAACCAGGGTCACAACTGAAACAAGAAAAGCTTGTTTGTCTCACTCAAGATGAGAAACTACCTAACATATCGATATGATATGCCTTAAAGTCATTTTGAAAAGAATCAGAATACTTTATTTATCCCCAAGGAAATTATGTGGTTACAGTTGCTCCAAGACAATAACAGTAACAAACTGAACTAAATTAAATAACTAAATATATCACAAAATTACAAAATATAAAAATTAGCTCTAATATATATAAATAGCTCAATTATTAACCCACAGTATTACAAAGATTAAATATATATGGTTGACATTTTAGTCTACACTGCAAAACTTTGTTATTTTTTCTGTAGAAGGTGTAACTATTGCATTGTGTACTGTGCATTAGTGCATTTGGGTGATGTCCTGTCTCTGGCCAGCATGTCATGGAGTGGGTGGGAGGTATTGTCCAGCATTGTCCTTATCTTGGACAACATCAGCCTCTCTGACACCACTTTAAGAGAATAGAGAAAATAGAGAGAATAGAGAGAAAAGAGAGAAAAGAGAGAATAGAGAGAATAGACACGACTGCAGCTCTTCCTGTAGAGTGCAGTGGTGTTTTTAGTGCTGTTGTTGAGCCGATATTAAAAAAGAGCAGTTTGGATCCAACTCAGCTTAGGAATTATAGGCCTATCTCTAAGCTTCCATTATTATCAAAAATTCTGGAAAAAGTAGTTGCAGATCAACTTACCACTTTTTTAGAAAAACATGAAATTTATGACAAATTTCAGTCAGGTTTCCGTAAAAGTCACTCAACAGAAACCGCATTACTTAAAGTCTCTAGAGACTTTATGATGTCAGCTGACTCCGGAGCATCCTTGGTTATGGTTTTGTTGGACTTGACATCTGCCTTTGACACCATTGATCATACCATCCTGATTAAAAGGCTCCAGGACGTAGTTGGTGTGTCCGGTCTGGCTTTGAAGTGGTTTCAGTCATACCTCTCCAACAGATCTTTTAGTGTTTTTGCGAATCGGTTTATGTCACATTCTAAAGATCTGACATGTGGGGTACCGCAGGGTTCAGTCCTGGGTCCTATTCTTTTCCTTTTGTACATGTTACCTCTAGGACTTATAATTAGGCAGTTCCCTGAGGTGTCTTATCACTTCTATGCTGATGATATTCAGCTCTATTGCTCTTTTAAGCCGATGGAAGTCCATAAACTGTCCTCTTTAATTAAATGTTTAGCTTCCATTGAACAGTGGCTTGGTGACAACTACTTACGGTTGAACTCTGAGAAGTCAGGAACATTAATTATTGCCCCCGACAACCAGATATCTCTAATGAAACGGCATCTTGGTTCTCTTGGCTCATCTGTTCACCTGTGCCTCAGGTACCTTGGTGTGATGTTTGATTCTGCCATGTCCCTAGAGCAACACTCTCGCCAGTTAATTAGGAACTGCCTTTTTCAGCTAAGAAACATCTCCAAACTGCGAACTTTGCTGTCTAAGTCTGAGTTAGAAATGATTATTCATGCTTTTATTTCTTCTCGCTTAGATTATTGTAACAGCCTTTTTCTTTGTTTGAGCAAAAGGAATCTTGACCATCTCCAGTTAGTCCAGAATGCTGCTGCAAGGCTTTTAACTAAGACACGAAAAAGAGAGCACATTACACCAGTGTTACGTTCATTACACTGGCTTCCAGTACATTTCAGAATTCATTTTAAAATTTTGGTACTGACTTTTAAAGCTTTGAATTGTGATGCCCCTGCTTACATTTCTGATCTTTTAGAACCCCACGCTCCCTCTCACAGCCTGAGATCTTCTAATCAAAGGCTGTTGGTAGTCCCTCGAACATATTTTAAAACCAGAGGTGATAGATCTTTTAGAGCGGTGGCCCCCAGGTTGTGGAATGCTCTCCCTCCATCATTACGTTGCCTTGATTGTATTTATTCTTTTAAAAAGCAACTTAAGACTCATTTATTTAGATTGGCTTTTAATTAGATTTGTGCTGTATGTTTTATTGTTAATGTATTTTATGTATTTCTGTTTTATATTACTGTGAAGCACTTTATGGTTTTTATCCTGTGAAAAGTGCTATATAAATAAATTGATTTGATTTGATTTAACCCAGTGCAGTTTATGTGTACTCTGAGGTAGTTACAGTCCTAAGCATGTTAAGTCTTCCACACAGTTTGCTTTTGTCAGTTTTCTCCCCTACCTGGGGCTACAGCAGCTGTGTTCCTTGTAGTCTATATTACATTTTGACTTCAAGGTACATCTTTAAGTATAGTTCATTCTTTGTGTGAAAAACATGCATATCTACACCTGTCCAATTTTGCAGCTGGTCATGTGGTGAAAACATTCCTATTTTAGGTCAGTGTAGCTGCATTCAAAATGCACAGACTTGGTCAAAAACCAAGTGAGTCAGAAGCTGTTTTCTCATAACTTCCATATGCAGTCACACAAGTCATCCCCTTCTGCTGGCTTTTAGAAGGAATGCAATAAGGCTTCACTTTTCAGACTTTTTTCATAGTCTATATACAGTCCATAGAAAACTTGGGTTGACTTAAAGAGTTCATAAACACCATCATGAGGCTGTTTAAAATAAGTAAAGCCAGATATTCTGGGGATGTTAAACTTGTTTTGCAGTGTAGACTCCCTTGAGTTTCTAACCAGACTCCCATCTGTAGTTTGTTTACCTTTGAAGACAAATTCATGTGAACATTTATTTGGACAATCCTATAAAAAAAAGTTTTTCAATAAATTTTCAGTGACATGCATTTCTGGTGTGCTGACAGATGGTTCATCCCAATACCTGCTCGGTATCTTTCTGAAAATTACTCCCTATGAGTGTCATTTATCCACAATCTTTCTGCAACAGTCTTCCATTAATATGCTTCATGCATAGCTAAGTAACCCGAAAGCTTCTCAAACTACATCTTGTTTTTCCCCTTAGGCACTCTTGTCATTCATTGATCTGATTGGTGGAAGTCAGACCGCAGTAGACGGTGCTAGACATATGGATCATCCAATTGTGTTTTTTAATACTGCCAGCCCTTTTCTAAACAGTTTACAAGGACGCTTCCGATATGGATCTGAGTAATAAAGCTTCCACGGCATCAGATTAGTTTAAGACAAGAAAAGCACTTTGGTTAAAGCCAGGAAAAGAACCTTATTTACATTAAATATTAATCTTGTTGCTTTTTCTTTATTAAATCAAACCATGATCTTTCTTTAACCCCAATGAGCTGCTGTCAGTGCCTCATTATAACCATGAAATCTTTAAAAACTGCAGATACTTTACTTGGAAATCACAAAATTTTTATTTCTATGATCCTCCAATGTGTTCAGCATCAATACTTGGTTTGCCAATTAACATTTTCTCTTACTGGTCCTGCTGCTTTTATATTAAAATATTTTCAAGAAAACACAACTGATTGATTGATGAGTCTAAATTGCCTCTGGTGTCAAAATGAGCCTTAACAGCTGTCTGTCAGCCATTAAGAAAATAAACTTTTCAGGTGCATCCTATCCAACAAATGCTACAAAGGAATTGGCATGGATGGACAGTTGTGGTTCTCATCTCCATAAATCCAACTAGTTCTCATCACATGCTCGACTGTTGAACACTCACTATCATAATCCTTCATGTGTAGCACAGTGTGGGGGGGAAAAAATCAGAAAAGCAGGGCTGAGCAGTGCTGATAGTGTTATTAAAATGATGAAAAAAAACCAGAGGTTCCAAACATAACTCACAAACAAGAATTAAAATAACAAAGACTGCAAATGTAACTTGGCAGCATTAACAGCCCATTTATCGAGCGCTCATACACAGTGCCTGCTCTGCATCTTTGACTGATTGCTGTAGAAATGATGGTGAAAGGAATCAGAAAACTCCCAGCTCTTCTCTGCGAGGCCAAATAAATCATGCAGTCACAGTAAATGACACAAGCTTGTCATACAGTTGACTCCAGTTGGAGAGTTTGCCTCCTGTCATGTGCATTTAATCTGATTTTATTTTTATGTTGCTCTCTAATAGCAATGCAACATTGTAAGTGAGTCACCACCAAGGGAGACAATAACAATAATGCCTCCCTCTGGCTCTTGGTGTGACAGTATTGCCTCCCATCGAGCTGCACTGTTTTCACCCTGCTTAAAATTCAAACATTCTGTCTTGACATACCAGACGCTTTTATTGAAGTGTTAATAAAATTCAAATCAATTTTTTGTCTGGGTTTCTTGTGGCTGTTGTTGTTTTTATTAGAGGACTCTAAAAAGTCTTTGCTAATAAAGTAAAAGAAAAAAGTGGAGATATATATATATATATATATATATAGTTGTTAAGAGTGTGAATTAAGTGAACTTGTGCCAACTGCAAGTTACTGCAGGGGTTTTTCCTTTTTGTTTTCCTTTAAATTTGGCTTTGCATGATTCACAGTTCACAATAATCCCTTTTATCTTCTGCTGGACCTTGGTGCAGCCTCTGTCTGAACCTTTTTTGATTTAAATTTCTACAGATTGGCTGCCCCTTGAGTTTGAACAGCAGGTGTGAAGCTTCTGCGCTCACAGCAAAAAACTATATGCCTGAGATCACCATACTGGGGATATCCACCCATTGACATTGCTGAGATCTAAGAGTAGAAAGAACTGAAATCTAAAATCTAAAGGGCTCACAGGGGTTCCTTGTACATTTGCTGACCTTCTTATTTGAAATTTTAAGTGAAAGCCTAACTCTTTCCAACTCAAGAATATTTTTATTTTTAAATGACAGAAGCACAAGTTCTTTCTTTTGTTATTTTTATTGCTACATCACATTGACATTGGCGCAACCGAGGTTTATGTCCTGCCCCGGGAGTACACCAGGTGTGCATCTCAGATACAGGTTTGTAACTTTTTTTCCCAAAGCTTGAAATCACGTCAGGGGTGTTTCAGAAACACAGGGCTTTTACTTCGAAAGCTGGACAGATTGTCTAACTGTTCTCGTTTCTAACTTCATGCCTACTTCTTCTACTCAGTTCAGCTTGACACTTCTACAAAACAGCCTGTGGCACATGTTGTAATTGGAGGCTCTGTCTTGAGTGGGTACAGAGATGACTTTCATATAGAGGTTATCCAAAATCCAACCTAAATGATGTGAGATCTCAGCTTCAGAAGGAACTAGGTGTCATGGCCGGGCAGCTGGTGTGTTTGCAAAGCAGACCCAAAAGCAGACACGTACACAGCAAATTCAAAAGTGTTAAATTTTTTGGTGTTAATAGTCTCCTTGCAAAAGTAGAGTTAATTTTACTCTAAGCAGAGTCACATTCTTTTAATGTAACTCTGAGGTGTAAAATGATAGTAGTTAAAATCGAGTGTTAAAAATGAGTGTTTCTATTTCAAATCTGGAGGTGTTACAATGGAAACATTAACTCTTGACCTCTTAACTCTGAACTCCTAGAGGGGCTATGACACCAACAGAGTAAATTCACAGACTCCGCCCCCAGCACGGCTCCAATCGAAGCTGAAGTGAAGCCGTTTCAGAACATTTTGCTCTACATATTTGAGTTGTTTGCCATGCTTGGTAAGTCATTTTTTCAAAGATTGTTTCAATTGTTATTAGCTTTTACTTCTGTGGCTCTTTGGAGTTGAGACAAAGCTGTGTGAAAGGCATTAGCCATGTTGCTCGCTAATAGCATAATATTCTGTTTTAGCTAGCTGAAAGGTATTGTTTGCGGGCAAATACCACAGCCTTGAAAAAAAGCTTGCATGTGAATTTTCAGTCAAACTTTTGGTCAAATACACCTAAAACAATGTCTAGAATGTGAAATGTTGGTATAATGGTGCTACTTGAAGCCTGAAAACGATCGCCCATAAAAAAAAAAATAAAAAAACGAGCAAACAGCAGTAGCAGACGTCCTGACTGGATTCTACGGTAGCATTTAGATCCCTCCAGAGTTTTGTGCACACGGTTTAGGTAAAAATGAAAAAAGTTGAGGTTTTACATTTAGTTCAGTATTACCTGTTGCCTGTGTCCTTGTCTTTTGGGAAAATACTTTACACAAGTAATGGCTCAAAGAGGATTCTTTTTTTTTTTTCACTGTGCTGCAATTGTTTACTGGATTATTTGTGCCATTAATTAGTGTCAACTAATTTTTATTCAATCTCCACACAGGATATGCTTGTGAAGATGGAATATGGGGGAGAGCAGAAGTGCGTTGAAGTTCCACAAAGGGATGAATGAAGGACATGCATATTGTATTGAAGAAATAAGTGATGAGAATGCTGTTATTTGCATTTACCATGTCAGACCTTTTGATAAACAAAATTCTAATGAAAGTGAGAACATGTATACTGTTACATCTTTCAGAAAATGTTTTGAAATTGTGGTGCACAGTTCAGAATAAATGTTTTTCAAAAACCATTGCATCTTTTTAGTAAATGTTTATTTCCAAAAGAAATTTCTAGAAGTTCAGAACAGTAAAATTCCCGCTTTTTAGAATGAATTAGAAGATAACTCTTACGTAGTTAAACTAAAATACTCTTTGAGAGTTAATATATAAACTCTTAACACCAAGTGTTAAATTATCAACTCCAGACAGATTTGGTGTTTAACACTAAATCAGAGTTAACGTACCAACTCTCCAAAAAGAGTTAAATTAACACTCTCTGGTGTGGACCCATATAGACACTTTAATAGTGTTGAAATCAAATCCGACAGTGTTAATTTGGACATGCTGGATTTGCTGTGTAGGAGAGGAAACTAAGTATAACAAAAAGCAAGCCATTTATTTAGGCTGATAAAAAAAAATAGCAAACCAAGGCGAGACAAAACAAAGACAAAACTAAACTAAAACTAACTATGAAAATGAGGTCAAGAGACAAGAATATGAAACTGAGCAGGAACATGCAAAAACATGACTGAAACAATCCGTGCATGAGCATCCTATGCCATCGAAAACAAGACTCTGTTAGCATGACTTGACATGAAGACAACAGACGACCTGACAAAGAACACAACGAGACAGAGGACTTAAACACACAGAAGAGTAATGAGCGAATTGGAAACACCTGGGGAGACACATCTTGGGCTAATCTGACATAATGATACAAAGGAAGCAATACAGAATACACTGACATAAGACACAGATTTTCAAAGTAAAACAGGAAACACACGAACACAGAGTCAAGGAAAAACATAGACACCTGAAACGTGAGCAGGAAAGCACAAAGTAGATCTAACATGGAGCACAGAGAAGGCACATAAACAAAACCTAAAGACTAGAAATCAAGAAATACTAGAGAACTCAAGGAGCTAGAAATACAAAATAGAAACCAAAACACTAGCAGTGATAAACCATAATGACATCAAAGATTAACAATAACACAAAACACAGGGTCTCAGACACAGCCCCTGACACCAGGCCTCAGGTACATGCGAAGGAGGGGCACTGTGCACCTTTACCCCATAACAGGTATTCACACATCGTGCAGTTGTTATATAGCCAGAAAATATTGACAGAGGCTTTTTTCTGCTGTAAAACTGGACATTTTGTCTCCGGGCATTAACTGGCTTTGAAAGCCGGCCTCAAGTGGCCACTCCAGTTATAATTATTTGTAATTTAAAATTTCACATCTCCATTTACTGTTTTAAGGACTTCTACATCCACCATGATAACACTCTTGAAACTTGATGAATCGAATTTCCCAGAGGAACCCACCCGAGGGATTAATAAAGTTCTATCTAATCTAAGTATTCCATTGTTTTAAGCCACACACGTTGTCCCCAGATGCATGTATCTTTTCCTCTCTGCGTGTTTGTGTGTGTCACGGTGAGCCTTTAGGCCCCGTCCCCTCTCCATATGAGCTGAATTTATGGTCCATATTTTATCATATTTATCACACTCATAACACTACAGCTAACCTCGGCTGACTTTGATAACTCTGCATGGTACTCGTGCCTAGGTGTGTGTTTCGCTGTGTGTGTTTGTAAGTCTGAGTTTGACTTTCAGAGCATCTGCTGGGTGCGGACATGGCAGGGGGCACAGGTGGTATATTGTTTGTACCCACACACATACACACACTCGTACACACTGATGAAGCTCACAGATGCTGACCTTGTACGAGGCCAGACTCCTGGACTGTCAGCACTTGTCACACAAATACACACACACATATATACACACACGCGCTAAGATGAGGTGCCCATTTACTCTGGGCTTGTCAGAGGCTGCCATCCTTCCCAGTGGGGGTATATGTGTGCTGCTGGTGAGGAAGAGGGGGCTCGAGGTGGGAGTATTGATGAATAATGCTGCAGGTAATGAGATGGGTGATGATGGGGACAGAAACGCAAGCAGCCAGCAACTTGTTTATATGTGCTTTGCTGTCTTATAACTTTTTGAATTATTTGTCACATTCTTGGGGAGATAAAACCTCACATTCGGGGCTTGGAGTCAAAGCAGAGACACATGAATGCATTCACACGCTATGATCCTTAAGGTGCTCTCAGATAAGCCTTACATAGCATTTCAAAGACAATCTCCATACAAACAGCAGAAAGGCAATGTCCAGGGAGAAGCTGGGGGAACGGAGAGTCTAGCATTTACCATTATTTCTCCCTCAGACTTGCACAAGTGTGCATGTACTTCTCTTCACTTCAGGAAGTGTACTAGTACATGCATCATATAATAGTGTGACTCAGAGTGCAGGTATTACATTACATATAAAAATTTGCACATGCAGCTGGATTTTCTGATTAACTCTCAGACTAAAATGTCACGATAGAGACTGAACAGAATAAGTAAAAAATTAATATTTAGGTGCTACAATTTCCAGAGTTTTAGGCGGTCAGTTGCTTCGATTTTGTGCTTTTGTTTAATACAATTATACAATGCTTTATTATTAGAAATAAATATTGGTATTATTAGCTTGCTAGTACTGGGTTAGAACCCTTTTGCTTTCAGAATTCTTTGTGGCGTAGATTAAATAAGGTGCTGGAAAGATTCCTCAGAGATTTTGTTCCATGTTGCCCTGAGAGCATAGAGGAGTTGCTGTAATTTTGCAGGATGCACATCCAAAATGCAAATCTGCCCTTCCACCACACTCCAAAGATGCTCTGTTGGACTGAAATATGATGACTGTTGAGGCCATTCAAGTACACTGAAATCCCTGTCATGCTCAAGAAAGAGCTTTATGGCAAGGCAGGTTATCCTGATAGATCCATCCTTCAGTAGATGGGTACAGTTGGTCTTCAAAGAATGGACGTGATCAGAAACAATACCGAGGTAGGCTGTGGCCAAAAGTGTGCCAAGAAAATATCCTACACACCATTGTGCCACTGCCACCAGCCTGAACTGTTGATACAAGGCAGAATGGATCCATTCTGATCTTTCCATCCAAATGTTACCAGTTTACAGTAACAATTACAGTTCTTAACTTACAGGAATGAGATTTGGTGTAGACCTCTGCTGATGTAGACCATCAACTGTTTGATGTGTTATTTTGGTTTTAAGAAGTTCTTGCTACAGTTAGTTTTCCCCTTCCTATTAGCTCAAAGTAGTCTGGCTGTTCTCCTCTGACCTCTGATATAAACAAAACATTTTTGTCCAGAGAACTGCTGCTCACTGGATTTTCAACCCTGGAGATGGCTGTGTGGGAAAATTCTTACAGATCAGCAATTTCTGAAATACTCAAACCAGCCCATCTGGCACACTCAAATTCTCTTAAATCACCTTTCATTACATTTCTGGTGCTCATTTTGAACTGAAGTAGACTAGTGACTACATGCCTAAATGCGTTGGCTTACTGCCATGTGATTGTGATTAGATATTTTAGTTAATGAACAGTTGAACAGGTGTACCTAATAAAGTGGCCCGAGTGTAGTAAGCATTTTAAGCACAAATAAAAACATTCTCTTGTTCCAGTTTCTCAGTTCATGGATTTGCTGCTTTGCATGTGTGTAATGGGATAATTGCCTTCACTGTATTCTTGTGGTGGTATTAGTTAAACACCAAATGATTTATTTTGGTTTAAAGGCATTTGGCGATTACTATTTTTTTTAGATTAGCAGTGAAAATAATTGTTAGTTGCAGCTCTATAACTGGGATAGAATTCATAATCAGCTCCAAATGAGAACCAGCTAACAGAATGTCTAATCCGCTGGAATCGTGCCACTACGGTTATCACTGCCAATGTTTTTCTGATAGTTGTATATTACAAAACAAGGACCTACAGTAAACCACCTGCATATCTTTTTTCTTCTCTTTCAGACAACGACAATAAATGTCTGGGATGAGTCTAAGAGGTTGTGTAGGTTCCTCATTTTTTCCATAGAGAAAAGTGAATTAGGAACCAATAAACAAATCAATACACAATCAGACTTTAAGCACAACTGATAATGCGATTGGTGTCAATAAAATCTTATCAGTAACAATCTGTGTCAATATCCAAGCAATCGTTTTGTCTGTGTTACAAATGAAGAAATATTGATTACGTAATCAAACAACAATTTCTGCATCCAGAAGGAAATGTAATGCTAAACAGATTACCGGTAAGTCTTCTATCAATTAACATAATGAGGAAAATTTATATATTTGTCAAGTTGCAAAATGCAATAAAGGAAATGTTGACTGGCAAGTTATTACAGCAGTTGATTGAAATGCTTTATTTTGAAATTCTACATAACTTTGTAAAAGATTTCAGTTGCACTTTTAGCAGAGAGGTATGTGCAGTGCAGAACGAAGCTGCCTCTGTGCAGAATTTCAATAAACAGAATAACTCAGACTTTGTGGGGTAAAAACTGACCTAACTGAAGCACTCAGCTCAACCCATGGCCTTGAAACAATTTTCACGTTGCCACAGTTTTTGGTCTCGTTCTCAAACGTGGTTTCTGAATTTACAATAATTTTTAGTACTAATTAAAGATGACTCAACTCTCATTTAGTCACAGTCCCAGTTTTGAGAACTTGCATAATGACCCCAATTCAACTGCAGTTTATTATTAGCACCGACTTTGAATTGTTTTCTTTGGGTTAGTAATTTACCTGAATTCTCAAGGAGACAGATGTTTAGTTTAGCAAAACAAAATGACAAAATCATCCACAAATAAAACCTGGACCACAGCGACATGTTTATGTTGTCACAATCCTGGGCTTTATATGTCCACCAGCCACTCTGACTACCACTCAAAAGTACCATCAGCTAGTGTTGTGCAATACTGCAAATGTTGGTGTCAAACCAGGTAAACACAGTGCCAGTATTGCTGATACCAACACCGATACTTTTAGCCTATATATAAAGGCAGCTTATGCAGGGAAGAACAATGTATCATAGCTTGTGAGATAATCATTACCAATTTGCAAATTCTTAACACGTAACATTGCAATTCTTACTTTTTTGGAAACCTAGAATGGAAAATTTTCTGTCTTTAAAGGACTCTGGATCAGCTTCTGCTGTTTAAATGTTCTATAGGCTATAAGTAAAATATACGTGACAGTGGAAACAAAAAGACATTTCTCATAGTGCATGTTCGAGCTGTATTTTCATTTCCCCTCAAAAATAATAATAATAATTTAACACAATTCAGTGGAATACATACTGAAATTAGAGAATAGAAACAAAGTATCAGTCCTATCATGCTAGTATTGATTGATATTGATACTATCCACCCACCTCTAGCATCAATGCCACAGCTCATGCATTCTGGTAAATTTTGCCTCTGAATCTAATTGAGTCAGAAATTACATTTTCCCCTCTCAGCATCATTTCAAAAACATCTTATAAATATAATAACACAAATGTAAGTTCTGGGAGGCTGGGTGTGGGAGTAAAGCTCTTATCTTAAGAAAGAAGCTCAAATATAGAATCTGCATTTCATAAGCCAGCAACACTGAATAGAGATGACAGTGAACAACAAATGTGGACTGGGGTTTGAAAATGTGTTTGCGTATATTTCTCTTGCAATTGCAGCCTCGAACATAATGTGAGGCGATTGCTTTCTGCTGCCCTCTCCTTTGTACTTCATTTAACTATGTCAATCTTCCTGAACGCTGAAAGCTCTTTTATACCACAAGAGCAACTGACATTATTTTTATTATCCTCAACATAAACCAGACATGTTAATTACACTCTTGGTTACAAGCACGGTTCAAAATTACAGCACGTCAAGAGGAAAATGGCAGTAAAGTTTGTCTTTGGCAGATAAGTCCGTTAGGGTCACTGATACATTGACTGTAAAACAGAAAAGTGTCTCAAAGTCTCCATCAAATTCACACTTTCTCACTGTCAAGTCCAACAAAAGAAAATAACTATTGTTACGGATCTGAGTTATTACTTGTGTCTAATTGTTGAATAGTTGAAGGTAACTGCATAAATTTGCTATTTGGAAGCATTTATGTTGGACTTGAAAACTTCAGTTTCATTATATTTTATACTTCCACACATCACATGATGAAATAATACTTTCTAATACTTCATCTACATTTATGCTGCACAGTTAGTGGTTACCTTTAATATGAAGGTTTTAATCAGTGAATAAAATATAAAGAAGATTTTACATTACAGCACACTGTTTAATGTTATGCTAGTGTTGACACCCTGTGAGTCACATTTCAGATGTCCTCAAAGTCTAAAAGTATGTTTTTCTTATTTCCTCTGCTCTTAATTTTCTTACAACCTTTCGATTACAGCTGATGTTTCTGCATATCAACAGCATATAATATTTATAAAATATAAATTACATAAAGTCATTTAAACTAGTGTAACTCTATCAGCTACCCACTACAATGCTAATATTAAATGTGTGGTGGTTCAAACAGAATTGAACAATAAATGTTCTGTCTAGGTGCTGCGCTTTTTATTTTCACTGATTAGCTGTGATTATAGTTTTGAGTTGAGTTAAATCCTGTTTCGTGTGGTAAAAAAACAGTTAACAGGAAATATACATTAGCCAAGTTAAAGGCTGTAGCTTTTGTCTAAAAGGAAAACAAGACCCATTGTTTAGGGGTGGTAGAGGGTCAAAAGGCAGAGACCCTGGTATTCATGACTAATGACAGTGTTCAAGGCTTACACAGATAATATCTTTATGTACCTTTAGCAAGGCAGAAAGTAAGCATGTAGAGGTTGGGTGATAGATGGACGTGCAGGGCAGTTGTGGCTCAGGAGGCAGAGAAGGTCCTCCACTTATTTGAAGGTTAGTGGTGTGATCTCCATCTCCTCCATTCCACATGTCAAAATTGTCCTTGGGGCAAGATGCTGAACCCCAAATTGCTCCGAATTACCCCATTACATCCATCAGTGTAAGAGTGAGAGTGTGGGATAGATAACCTACCTAAAGAGTATGGAATAAAGAACTGTGTGTGAATGAGTGAGTGTGGCTTGTAGTGTCAAAGTGCTTTGGGTACCATTTACATGCAGCACCTATCTCAGAGACCAGCAGAGTTTCACTCGTTTAACACTTACGTCACCTTACTTTGCCATGATCTATTTTGATAAATACATTGCTCATCTGACAATGGGCAATGCCACTATACATGTTCAGAGCTTCAGTTCAACTGAGGGAAAAAATAACAAAAACTGAACAAGTAAACAAAATGGGAGCCCAAGGCAAAAAAAAAGCATGGGGAGGGGGGGGGGGGGCTTCTCCAGGACTTACAGACACTCTGAGTAAAGAGCAATTTAAGTATGATATGGAGAAACTAAATTTAAAAAAATATTACAAAGCATTCAGAATCAGATAATATTTCCCGAAGGACAGCAGAGGATTAAATGCAGAAAACTGGAACTGAATCACACAGATGACGCATCTCATCTCCTTATCAATTATAAACATTCGCCTTACTCATTAGATAAATGTTTAGCGTCTGCATTATCTTTCCCAAAAGTTTAGTTTTTCTTAGAACCATAACAATTTTTATCTGATATTAAGAATGGCACTCTTAATTTTTTAGCTGAGGCGAAGCGTCTTTGTTAAATCCTGACTCTACAGTATTAAAGTGGCTTCTGCAAGCTCTGCAGTTGAATTGTTAACCTGCAAAATAATGATGCAATACATGCAAAGCAACTGTTTGCAAGTTTTTAACCTTTAGGGGTTTTTTTTATTGCTCTTGAAGCAAGAATGGATATTTGCATGAAACTGCTCACCACTGTACTTCTTTGATTTGTTTTCTGTTAGTTAGAAGCCAGTTCTTGTGGTTAAACTGAGCACATGGGGTGAACAAAAAAAAAATCCTTTTCCAAGCTTTATTCAGCTATTAAAATATACAGTGATTGGTCCAGATATCGATTCTACAGATCAACTGAGGACAGAAAGCTCTCAGATCTGCCCAGTTTAACCCTGCTGGCTGTTGGTGCTCGGCAGCTCTGATTGAACAGCTGGAGGTGAAATACCTCAGTCAAGGGCAGTATGATTGTACTGTTGAGAGATGTTTCAAAAATGAAATCAAAAACAACTGGCTCTTTAAAAAAAACATAAGAAAACAACAACAACATAATGGATTCAATGTTCTGTCCTATGGAAGGAGATTTTAACCTTTCTCTGCAGGAGTGCGGGAATACTCAGCTGCTCCATTAGTTGCTCTGGGGACCCACAGTCGCCCACATTTATTTCCGAAACACAGAAAACACAACACTTCCAGGCCACCCTGTATACCACCGTGGCGGACCCATGTAATATTATTTCTCTATGTGCCCAAGGTCATACTTCTCAAGACAAATGTTTCCTTGTCTCCACTTATTGATATTGAAAGCTCCTGAAAACCCGCTGTGTGCCAACCTTGAGTTTCTGTAGGAAAAAACACTCTGAACAGAACGAAACAGATAGAAATTGATTTCATGTACTATTATGACTGCTTGCCCCCCGACTGAGAAACTTCTACTGGTATCAGAAACTCAGCTGGTGACTGAATGTGAATGAGGCTCAGACACCACAAAGCCAAGAGCTGATGGTAGATTAAGAACAGCTGGTGTGTTTCGTTGATTCGGTGATCTGTAAACATATCCTAGCCGATAAAGGCAAAACTTCACTCTCTACTTTTATGTCATTACCTTGTTGATTCAATTTAATTTCTTTGGCTTTTTAGGTAATTTAATTTTATTCTGGTTTGCTTTCTTTAATTTAGTTCTTAAAGCTATTACTGTAAATTTCATCATACATAATACGTTGTCTTTTTAAAAGCTTATCAAGCATTATTGATTCAGTTGCTCTTAATTTACTGATATACTATTAGGTCACACTGTGAAAAATCAGTAGAAAAAAGTAACTGGCGCACACCGATTGTGCAAGTTGTCCCACAGAAAAAGATGAGAGAGGTCTGTAATTTTCAGCATAGGTTGACTTCAACTGTGAGAGACAGAATGTTGTCTGAGGCTCATCTTTTTAAGTGGGATAACTTACACACTCGGTGGCTGCCAAATACTTTTTTGCCCCACTGTATATACTGAAAAACATCCAGTATATTGACAGTAATGTAGCTATTTTTACCTTCATACTAAGAAAAGTTTCCAAGTTACAGGCCCTCAAAGCACACAGAGGAGGGCTGGAATTTGGTGCTTTCCAATTTGCCAAAAAAATGACTATATTAGAAAGTAATTTTCACCCAGAAGGAAAAAGGAAACCAGAAAATGTTGGTAAAAAAGAGACCTCTCATATGTTTTTCTGTATGTGTTTTCTAACTTTTTACTTGTTTTCTTTAACAGCCATCTCACCCACATTTCAATGACATAAGATAGCCTAGTTCAACTGGGTTCAAGAAAGCTTAGAGACATGTAACTCTGAAAAGCTTTACAGTATGAAGATAAAGTTATGTAATTATAAAGAAGTTATTATACATACAAGGTGATCAAGGTTGATATGTTTATGGAATGACGCTACATATTTAAAATTTTTGCTTTATTATGTTTTCTGTTTACAATCTTTAAGTTGCTTCTCATTGTTTCCTGGATTAAACTGCACAAATAATGCTATTCAAATAAATTCTGACTAACTGAAAATGCACATCTAGTAGCTTTGCCATGTCCTTCATCCTTTTCTTAAAAGAAATTTTAATGTTCTTTATTTTTTGACAGCCTGTTCTTCAGCCACAGTCAATGAAGGCTGCATTTCAAGGGTTCTTATTCAAACCATTTTATGGTTTCTAAAATAAACTGTAAATTGGTGCTGAAAGAAATTATTCTTTATTTAAAAATTGGTGCTGAAAGAAATTATTCTTTATTTAATAACAGAAAATTTGTTAACCAGTTAGAGAGGTAGTCTTTGTGGAAAAGGATGCATCTACACTGCAGTTTATACCACTGAGTAACTATGATTACATGCCGTGCTTACAATGATTCTTTTACATGTAACATAAATGTAGTCTATGTAGTCTAGATATAGTTTACTAAGTATACGTAGTCGTGTATGAACTATGAAATAATTTTCAGAAAATTCTATTATATAAAACTGGAGTGTTTATTGAGTCTTTGAATTAAAGACAAATTTGTATATATGACCTTTAATTTTTATCATGTTTGTGGATTTTATTCATTCAAGTGTATTTTTATTTTGTAGGGGGGAAAATCACACTGATGATGCAGAGGTCTTATAAACTCACAAAACCATGTATCATATATGATACATTTGGCAATGCAGGGTCTTCTTGTTATATCGCAGTAACCCAATTTGAATTTGGTACATTCCACCACTGACACAGAGTTTGTAAGGTCATATAGTTTATCTTCCACTACTGCATGTTTGTGTATCTCCCATGGTATCACTACATTGTCCCCCCTCAACCTGTTGGCATAGTCCCCCGGGGATTGTCGGATCACTGGGGTTCTTTCTCTAATGCTAAAGCATCTTTACCTTGGGTTATAAAATATATTGAGATGATTGTTAAAGTAAACTGGTGCAACCGGCTTGATTCAAGCTGATTCATGACAACTGGTATTGTGTGGAGTGTAACTGTTTGGAGCTGTCTTAATAATCCAACCAAAATGAGGACAAAAAAAATGTGTTTTTGTTCTTTTTAGCTAAAAAGTTTCAAGGACTTCCTCATTCATTTCAGTCTCTTTAAAGAGTGTTCTGAGTAACTACCACATACCTTTATAAACCATGAGAACTGTGTGACAATTCAAAATAGGGTTTCTGTCTGGCACAGAATTGGCTTCCAGGGTGGCAAATATTCAAGACAATAAGCATCACTGCATTATACCCTGAAGCAAAAACAAAAGAAAAGAAAAAAGATCAGGAAAAGTATAGGTTATTTGACAGGATATATCATTGTTTTTGTGAAAAATCAATAATGAAAAATGTATATTATGCTTGAATAGATGAATTCTTATATGATAAAACTGGTTACATTATTATAACTTTAGAAAGAGATGGTCATTTTTCTTTGGGCTCAGTAACAAAAGTTAATAGTTTTCTGTAATAATACCAATTTTGAGCTACTGTGTTCTTCACACATTTTGATAGTGATTATTTTGTATGAATTTGCACACTTGTGTCATATAGAAAGCATACACTGCATCTATAAAGCTTTCTGGCTGTATGAGAGTAGCTGAACAAGCTACACCCTGCACCCTAGGAGGTCTCTTCACTGTGCTGAGTGAGTGGTGAAAAAACATTTAGCCCCTATGGCCACTGAATGTGCGTACATAATAATGCACCGGCAGTACCGCAGCTACAGGAGGCACATGAAACATTCAATTTAACATGTCAATATTAACTACATGTAAGATCAGAGCTCACAATTCATCTCCTGTTTTTGCTGAAATAGTCTCATTAATGCTATGTGGTATCCAAATGAAAACATATCACAAATGAATATTTATTTATATCTGTTATATTGTATATATTTTTTCAATTGCCTTAAATAAAGCAAACAAACATTCCCTATTCTGCCAATAAGTCACTGTTCTCATTGTAGTCCAGCTAATTTTTTAGCAGAAATAGCTTGAGGTGATTTTTTAAAACAAACACAAGAAAAAGAAAGAAACCAAAATAAATACTGAATAAGACTGTGTCCACAACTTAGCTAAAGACTCATTAAAGCGCATAAAAGTTAAAAACGTTTTCCCACCCAAACAATTAAAGGCCACACAGAAGTTTGCAGTGAAAAAGTTGCAAATGTTCAACTGTGAGAAAAGTGCATCAGGTCAAGATGCACACTTTAGTGCACCTTTAATTTTTTACACAGCACATTAAAAATACCTTTTTTTTGTCCACACCAACACAATCGCCACCCACTACCTGCCTTACTCAACAGAGTTGGCTCCATGCAAGTTAAATAGTTACTTGGTTTTATGACAGATTACTTTTCAATCCCTGCAAAAAACTGTTTCATGTTGCTCAAAAGGTCTGTGCACACAGACTTACGTCCAGAATGCTTTTTGTAGGTGGAGCACCAGAACTTGGTGGAGCTGCAGATTCACATAATGCAACAAAAATCTGCCGTGTCAGGAACACAAGGTGAGGACTTTTGCATTTTACTGAAGGAAAGCATGTCCAGTGTCTTCAAATATTAGAATCATATCTGATATCGCTTTTGAAACGGTGCATCTGATGTGGCAATGGAAATACAGAGGTACCCATTGACTGTGATCACTCAGCAGCTGCAGCTACAAAGACGTGGGCACAGCCGCTTCTCGCTCTGAGACTGTTCAATTAGCAGAATTTGCATTTTGTACCTACGTCTAAAAGGTTTAACATCAAAACATGCTCACCATGCATTAGAAAATTTCTCAATGCTTCGGTTTTTTGTGCCAATATGCCTTCTTCTTGTCACCAAAGTAATTATGCCACTTCTTACCGTGTGCTGAGAAACACATTATCAGGTTACATAAGCACCTTAGCTATCACAGCGAGTGTAAATCCTGCGCTTTAAGAAGGGGCTTTAATTATAAAGTGGCTCTTGCTAGTATTTCTATAATAACCATCTATCAAATGACAACGTGAAAACAAACGTGACGAGGTAAGGTTCGCTCATACTGATAAACATACGGAAAATGATCAGCTGAGATACTGCTCCAACATCTTTCTAGGGCTCGCATGACCTTACATGTTTCAGCAACATCTGCTGCTTGTGATCACATTGCAAGCATCACACTAGTTTCTATAATAGGATTTGAAGACTTACAGAGCTTGTAGATTTTCTTCTACAGCATCCTCACAAACACGGATCATTATTTAGCAGCACTGATTGGATCAGCTCTCCTGCACAGTGCTTATTATCATAAAGCTGACTGGTCAAAATGTCTTGGTATTTGTCTGTTTGTACAATTATTATATTACATCAGATGCTGTTTGAATGTAGTCCTTTAAAAGGCACACCAGCACAATATTTCTCTCCAAACACAACAAACACAAGCCTCATGACAGGATTACTGTGTAAAAAAATTATATTACCATTTATGCTAGCTATAACCCATTCATTTTCTACCACTGATCTTGGTCTCTTTAGACTCCTGGGACGGTGGTCTAAGCAGCAAAGCCCAGACCTCCCTCTTCTCAGACAGCTGTTTCAGCTAAGAAACATTATCTCTCCAGCATGATCTGGGTCTGCCCTAGGGTCTCCTTGTGGTAGGGCATGCATGAAACACAGCACCATGCTTTACTTTACCAATAGTATTAAAGGGTTTCATTATTAAATCGGTATCAGACAAACAAAGCAACTGCAAAGATCATTTTTGTCAATAAACCACCTTATGGGCAAGTTGGGATATTGGAGACATAATCACATCCACCTTTTGATCAGGAGACTGGAATGCTAAAATGGCTTTGTTACGTGAGGATCAAATATAAACTTGAAGCACTTTTATAATGTTAAACACGTCAGTTTTCTAACTTATCAGAGTGCTGAGCTCAGCTCCTGCTTAAAACTGATGACACCGGCACATATTTTACATATGCTTATACACCCTCAACACAATTTCACAATAAGTGATCAATGGGGTGGAGAAATCTCCTTTTTTTTAAAGTTGTTAAAAAAATATCCAGCTGATAAGTTCACATCAGCGTGCCGCATGAAATAATTAAACTATTTACAATGAGCTGATGAGGTTATTTGTCTTTTTAATATCTGTTAATTTTGGACTTACTTGCACCAGGTGTCTGGAAACATGACTCTAAATTAATAACTTGATGTTTTAATAAGCAACAGACATCAAAGAAGTTTGGTATAAAGGTGAAGAAAGGCTTATCTTGTGTTTTTATGGCCTCAAGTGGCAAAAGTATCTGTTGTGCAGCTTTAATTAATCTACTTTTCATAGTCACAGGAGATGTAAAAGAAAAAGCCTTCTTAACTTGTAAACATAATCCAAGAAGCTCCACTGGCTCCCTGTAAAATCCCTCCCCGAATTTTTTTAAAGATGTTTCTTTTCACAAGTCCTGAATGATGCCATCTGAGCACTCAGAGTGGAGGTAACCTGTGGTTCTTAGTTTCCAGCTTCCAATTTTAAAATTAAATTTGGGAAACAAAGATTATTTCTTTACCTTTAAGATTAGACTTCAAACTCAAACTTGCCTTTTTAATTTAGAGCTGGATCAAGTATTGCATGTCATTAACTCTTGTCTTCTCTCCACTTTGACAGTTATTCATCATTGAAATCTATTGACTAGAAGACCTACAAACATCCCCCTCATTGTGTTTGAGGGGATTCCATAAAAGACAGCCAAAACAGCCAGTATTCAATTTCCTTTTTAAAGAAAAATCTGGATAATACATTATACATGTCCACAGTGCCTAGAGGGATTCTCAAGTTTCACAGTTCAACAGGTGACTGAACAAAAACACTAATTGCATAATTAGGGAAATCTTGAATTGACTTAGGGCCTCAACAGCAGGCTCAACTGCTGTTTGCTTTGCAAGCAAAAACATTCAAGCGTTTCAGAGAACACAGAAGAGAATTTAACCTCTATAAAACAAGCACTCAGCATGTAGTTAAATACACACATCCAGCTGAGGATGTTTAAATACCAATTAAGAAAGCTGCAAACACAGATAGGTAGACATTAGGTGTTTACTGACTTACGTTAACTGATGCTGAAGCCCATTCTCTTTTCTCTTCATAGGAGCAAAGTGGTGATCTACTGTCTTTGCAGATGAAATGGTGTGGTTGCTGTCAGAACCTGTTGTGTCCATTTAATCATACTGGCTAACTAAATTAACTAACTGAAGCCCATTAACAACACCCCCCTTTTTTTCATTTAAATTGCTTGCTGTCTGCTTCGTTTGTTCACCCCACAGTGTTTTGTTCTGACTGTCCTGGTACAGTTTTAATTCATAGATCGTCAGCATCCTGGTTTCCCTTGAATAGACACAAAATTATCTACTATGACAGGTCAATGCTTGATTTATTTTTGGAAATTCCTGTAAATTAAATCTAACAGTGGCCAAAAATGAAGAAACAAGTCATTGGAGAGGCACTTGGATGCTTAACACAGGCATGAGGTTTACTACAAACTGGAATGCCATACAGTGTCCTGTTACTAGAAACCTATCTGTTTATCGTTTTATTAATTTTGCTCTCCAGCTGAAGAAAACCTCGATTTCCTCAACTTTTTCTCTCCTTTTGGATTATAGTCATTTGCTCTCCATGAATGCACCTGGCACAGCAGGTAAAGGCAGTAATACTGTTTACCATTGTGTTTTATGCTTTAATAGTCCATAGAAATGATCGAAATCGCCGTTTCCTGTATGCTGCTGATAAGTGCCGCCTCTCTGTGTCCACAGATTTTCTTATTGGTTATTTCTAAATAAAAATATCTGCTTGGGCTTGCACACACTTATCTGTGTACGCACATTTAAAACCCATAATCAATACGGCCTTTGCTTTCTCAATATTATACAAATGTTTGCCCTTGGAGCCAGAAGAGAACAGGTCAAAATAAACTTTTAAATATGCTGCCCATTTTTCCTGGAAAAATCGAAAGAAGGTGCTAAATTCGTGAGAACTGGTTATCATGCGGGAGTTTAAGTCAATTCCAAAGGATTGAGAAAAAAGTTGCTGTTGAAGCTGTGCTTCTTCTCAAAATGTTGTTGCATATCATCTGGATGTGATGTTCGCTCCCTTGCATCGTGTGTCAGTTGTGTTTATTAATGCTGTTAAAGCCTCTACTGACTCCTTGTGCAGGTCTCTCTTGAACAACAGATTTTTAATGCTTGTGGTCTTAATATATACAAATGTATCCATCTATGGCCTTCATGGCAGTGAGCCACAGTCCCACTTTCCAGTATTTTATATTGCTGGTTTAGTATGAGGTCTCAAACTCAGTTACTCAGAGGCCAACTTTGAAAATGAGAGTCACATCACGGTAGGCATGTATCTTTTTTTGGCATGTTTTCATTTAATATAAATGGATATCTCACATAGTCTGCTCATGTACAATTTTGCCCACATAAAACCCTCAACCAGTCAACAAAAACATGCTTGCATTATTATCGGATAAGCTGTCAATCTGTATTATTCCTAATTAGATTTTGCTCTACTCTGACCTACCCAGAATCTTAAAAAGCTGCTTGTGATTTAATGCATTAGTGGTCCACTTTAGATCAATAAAATAAAAGTAAAACAACACAGACCACTTTTTTATAACACACAAGCACGTTTATGTATGAAAAACTGGAATGCATGACTGATGTGGGCATTTCTACATGTGAAATATCTGAGTAAACACTGACAGCATTGATCATGATGGGTTTATTTATTGCAAGTGAAGTTGTGGTGGGTTTTGTGTGTGTATGTGTGTGTATGTGTGTGTGTTCAAACATGGTGTGCACTTAAATTATGTGGAATTATGTGGATTGGTGCTCTTTTCACTTAATTACTGTATATCATGCTGCTTCTAGTGGAGGTGGTCTTGGTCATGAAGTCAAATCCCAAGATATTCTAAACCTTGTGTTTCAAATTATCATCAGGTACTTTTTAGAGATGATTTAAACTCCTAATCATAACTTTTTAGTTGTTTTTTTGGGGAAGTAGCATAATAACAAGGCCTTCCAGGTTTAAAGGATAGGGTTCTAATTGAAAATGAAATTGAATGAGATTCTTAGTTTCAGTTCAATTTTGTTGATATCGTAACAATTTACAAGCATCTCGAGGGGCTTTATATTGTAAAGTAGAGACCCTATAATATTAGAATTTTTAAAAAATTCTGATTTTTATTCTTTTTTCTCCAGGATAATCAATGCTTTTAATTCATGAAAATGTGAATTATATGGACGAGGTGGACTACATGCATTTTGTATGGCTGATTTGATCTTGATCCAATTCTAAATGTTTAATTTTGTTTTAATTTGCACTAAATGTTTTCTAAATAAGTCAATGTATATACAAAACGAATCCCTGTGATCTAAAAGTTCAGGCTTCATACTGCTCTAAATGCTTTGTTTCAGGGAAGTTTTCCTCCTATTCCAGGGTCTGTATGATGTTAGTCAGAGGGAATATCCCTACTACGCTTCTCAGGCACACAACCTTGCCTGTGAGCAAAGAAGCCCTACACAATCTATTGTCCAGCCAATCAGAAGAGCTGCCCTGAGGACCAGTAAAATATTAATAAGGATTATTTTGATGCAAAGACACTCTAAAAACTTCAAGAATAAAAATATTAAGGCTAATAATAAAACAGGACTACGCAGTGTGTCCACATTTAAAGAGGCAACATCTCAAATCACCTTCACTTTCACTGCGTGTGTTTGAATTCGCAAGTATTCAGACTAGATTAATTGTTTTTAATAAAACAGGAAGTGAGAACAGAGACACATGAATAAACTTGAGGATAGACCAGTAAACAAATAAGTAAATAACATAAACTCAAATACTAAGGCTAAATTATAATAAAACTAAAGCTTCCAAACATGCTGAAGAAAACACGAAGGTCAAAAAGCAAAACTATAACACCAAACAAAGAATTCACCATCAGAGGTTCAAAAGCCCACAGTTGAACCTGGGATCATAACACAAAGATTTTAAACTAATAAACAAGAGAAATAAAGAACAAAGATTGGACATATGAGGGACAATATGGTGCTTTGTAGCTGTAGCTGGTTACTAATGGACATTCCAGGCTCTGATTTTGTTGGTACATGTACCTAAATATGTGAGTCAATTATGTTTTCTTTTCCAGTGGTACCTTATTAAATTGCTTGCTCTATTTATCATTCTTAGTTCACCAGTCATCGCTACAGGTCTTTGAAGTTCACTGACATGTCACTGTGGTGTCCGGTCCCATGTAGCTCTTGGTGTCTTCCTGTTTGAATGCACCTTGATGCTGTGTTCAAACTGACTGCATTAAAAGGGCCATCCTTTCAGAAAAAGAACGCACACACAGGTCAAAGGGAACAAAAGTCAAACTTTATTATTACTGAAAACCCACAGTGTAAGCAAGCAACAGCAAACTAATCTTCCAGTTAAAACAGGAAATGACCAAAAGATAAATAACAGAAACTGTGACAGAAAGACTAATATTAAAGATGACTAACAAAGGTCTGTGCCTGGAATAACAGGGAAGTAAGGAAAGTCATGATAATTGAGAAACCAACATCATGCAGCAATAGCCCTTCAACCACGTATTCCTGACCGACTTTTTTACCAGAAAGTTGATTTTTTATCATTTAAATCATTATTTTAACATTTAAAGATAAAATAACTGCACAACTGATAACTGTCTAGAGCTGCTGTATTTTAGCCTCTGATAAGCCTTCGAATTCACTGATCCGTTAGTCATACTGGACTTTGGTTTTCATATCTCACCTATCTCTGAAATAACACGCTTCCTCAATCAATCTTGGGGTGTCTAACTTTCAAATTTCATTTGAAATCAAAAAATAGTTTGTGGTACTGCTTAGATAAGAGTGGTTTGGACATGTGAGGACCTCTAATCTATCCAACCTTACACTGTGGAAAATTCAGAGCTAGCTTTGATATATGTCCTGTGTGCTGCGGTTAGATGGCTGTTCAGCAGGTTTTTCCCTTTAATTTTCACCTCATCGGGGAGCTTGGACAGAAAACGTCTCTTATCACCTGTTTTAATGCAACATGTGAAGTTAGACTAAAAGAGAAACTTGCCATCCAGCAGCATGAAAGTGGCACGCACACACACACACACACACCTGAATGCTCACACAGGTACTAACATAACCTCACAAAGAAACAGATACATGCATTCCCACATCCATTACACAGAGAGTCAATAAAGAAGCACACACAGGCCAGGGGGGAGGGCTGGGGAGACACAGAACTGAAACACATGCACTCATGCAGTGCACCACTGGGGGTTCGATCGCCTCTCTATGTCAAATCAGTGCATTCCTTATTAAAGGTCCTTTTCTTCTCTCCCCTCTTCTTTTCTCCATCCCCTTTTTTCCTCTCCTTTTCCCTCCTGTCTTTGCATCCTCTTCCTCCCCCCTTCCCTCTCCCTCTTTCCCTTTCCATTCCTTTCTTCCCTCCCTCCCACTCCTCTGTCAGAGAGCAGATCTGCCTGAATAATTTCTTCCCCCTGGACCAGCTCTGCTCTTTAATTCATGAGCCAGAGCGCAAGAGTGTGTGTGTGTGTGTATATATGTGTGTGTGTGAGAGAGAGAGAGAGAGAGAGAGACCGAGAGCGAGCGAGAGCGACAGTGTTTCAGTGTTTGTGCGATTGTGTCAGAGAATGTGTGTGTTTGTGTGTCAGCAAGTGAGAGAACAAAAAAGAGAGCTAGTGACAGAAAGTGTGACACCGGCTGTGTGTGTGAGCAAGTTTCTTTTTCTTTTTTCATTTGAAATTTCACAAAATGTAATTGTGGTGTTTTGTGGTTCCCGTATCTTCATTTGTGTGCATTTGCATGGCGACAGCACGTGCACCAATAGCCATGCATATGTGCATGTGGGTGTGCATGCATATGTGTGCAGTGATCTTCTTCAACCGCTGAAAGTCTATTTTTAACTTCAGGATGAAGCTGGCTCAGAGTCATTTAGGACCGACTCCTTTGAATGAATTGCTTGCTTCCATTCAACATTAAGCTCCTTCCACTTCTTCCCAGATAAATCATTTACTTCTTTGCCACTCTCAGAAATTAATCTTTTAGCTCTTTCCGAACACTTCCAAATTAATTATTTGGTTTATTTCAGTTGTTCTAAATTGAGCCATTTAGCTGATTGCAAATCTTAACTGAAACGCTCAGATCATTAACACGGAGTTCATTTCAACTCTAATCAAAATAGTTGGAGTTGAGCTGCATGCTTCTCACACAAGACGTGACTGGACTCCAGAAGAGCATCGCTCCCTTTATTTATTCCAAGTTTAAACAGTTTATGCTTGTAAATTATCCTCCATGTTGTTTTAATAAAAACAAAAGAATATTAAAAAGCAGGCATGCCTGCAAGGCTTGGACAAGCTGTGACTGGCAGCAGGTGAAATGTTCATCTGTATTCTTTTATTGGCAATAACAAGAGTCTCACTCATGGAACTGAAAGTGATTTACAGGTTTCATTTCAAGCTGCAATAAATTTGTCCTTACTGTCTGAATTTCATCTGTTAATATTTCAGAAACACAGTTTATTAAGTCCTTAACTTGTAACAATTCGCCGAGCAAACGTGACACGACTCCTAACTATAATAGTGCTGAGCTTTACTGCCAGCAATCATCTGCTGGTAGGTGGAAAATATATATATATATCTTTTTTTTTGCCAAGTGGCAGATATCTAATTTTGGAATGAAAGTCTTCATTTTTTATTTGAAGTCTAATTATCTCTGGGAGTTTGTAATCTCTGAACATTCTGCTATAATAATCTGAGTTTTTATTGTGTGACTTCTTCTCTTGATTTTTCATATTCTTTACTAAACAGTTGCTGAGTTTTAAGCATTAACTTTATAGAAAGACATTTAGTTATCTGTTAAATAGGTTTAATCTTTGAGATGATGTACAGTATTGAGTGGTAACTGATTAAAATTAATTCCACATTATCCATTCACATGTGTGAAACATTTTGTAGTATCTTTACACCCCGTTCATTTTCAGTGCATGTCAGTGTTTTTTTTATTATTTAATCCCCATAAGGTGAATTGCGTCCAACAGAGTTTGCCCTGTTGTGGGTGTTAAATTTCCATTTCTTCCAAGTCATATCTCACCCCCGTTTTGGCTAAACATTTGGTGGGAGATGAGAAAAAGGGCTAATATCTGCGCTTGTATTACTTTTAAAAATGACGGCAAAATGAAATTATTTAAATTTCACTTGAAACTGTCTTTTTTCAAGGGATTAACAAATTTTTTTAACATAGATCTTCCTGCAGTGATGGAACCAAATGCAGTCTTGAAAGCGAGTGCAAATGATTCTTGCAGGTGCCCTAAGTTTTGATGGTTATGTATGAACTTCCTGCACAGAGGCAGTGCTGAAACAAACCTTGTTACTACACCCTCTGAAGCATTATTATTATGTCATCATTCTAATAATGTATGTAATGTGTGACCAGTAAGTGGTAATGTTATCCAGAAGGATTTAAACCTCAAATGCAGAACACTGAAAAAGGTCAGTAGTTTTAATGAGCAATTCTCTGAGCAACAAGAGCGGGGAATACTTGCAGGTAAACAGTGAAACAGATTAGGTAAGTAATCTTTCTGGTAAGCTGATCATTCACAAGCTGCAGGGGACTTGGACAAGTTTCTAAATAAGCAGGTAAGTATACTTTAGGCAGGGGGCAAACACTGTTACTGCAGTTTTCCTCTCTTTCCTCAGGCTAAGGTTTCCAATATTTGAGTCCTCAGAGTAGAGATGTTACAGCAGCAAGGGCAGTGAGAGCGGGTGAGGCACACTCTCCAGGTGGGCAGACAAGTACAAGGTCCATGAGGATACAAACAAGCAGGTAAGCGCCATGCTAACGTATGCATAGGTTAAAAATCTGGCAACAGGTGGTGGTGGAAGCCAGCTTTAAACACTGGTGCGCCTGCCCTGGGTTTCCTGACACCATGCTCAGCACTGAAACAGACTGGTTAACTCACAACATTGCCTCCAGTCACATGGATAGGAGAGAGAAAGAGAAACAGACAGGCGCCACACCTGGAAGACTGTGACAGTAAGACTGTATGTGTCCCTATTTTTTTTTATCATGTGTAATTGAGGCTAATGTAGCATTTACTTAAAGACTTACAAAGACATCAAATTAAGTTTGAGGATAAAGTTTAAACTTCTAAAGTTAAACCTTTTCTTGAGATATTTCTCAGGCGGTGGAGTTCAAGCTCAGCTCCAAAACCTAAACACTATCATTTTCATTTTGTGAGCACTTTAAAAGACTTCTTATCTGATTTTTTTTCTGTTTTTTACTGATAATGTGCTACGGTTTAAAGCCATGAACACTACTCTGTCTAATCCTTTGACTTTCCCCACCAATGTTCTCACTCATTCATTCATGTTTCCAGTTATCAGGCAGTAAACCCCCACCTTCCAATCTTCCCTGAAACGACTGAGTGCGGTTCAATTCAATATTTATTGTCCCCTGAGATGAATATGGTTTGCAGATGGAGTTAACAATAAAATAATGAAATAGGAATACACAATAAAAAGGCACAGAAGGAATGCAATAAAATGTAGGAATGAGTAAAATCACAAAAACAACCAACAGTTTTATGCCACACAGGCAAGCATGAGATGATAAAACCCTGCAGGGAGTCAATAGCCGAAATGCTGAAAACCTAAAATCGGTTATCAGTGCTGATGGTGCTTCTGCTAAAATGAATTGGTGGTAGCACTTATGACTGACAGTAATAGGTTTACAAACAACTTTATCCAATTGTGAGAAGAAGCCTGCGTATTTTTCCTGCAGTGAGTGAATAATGGGACAGCTAGTTAGAGAAAAATCCTGCTGAAAATAGTTTAACATGTTTTAAAAATAGCTACTGGTAAATATCTCAAATGTTTCGAGCCCATCTTCTTGTTTGGTGTTCTGTTTTTCCATAAATCACTCCAGATATTTCCAGTGTAGCTACACTGATATTGAAACTTAAAAGCACTACAATTGCAGTCCCACATTCTTCAGTTATCTGAAACATCAACAGTAAGCTAAACATCCTGTCTTGGTGTCAGTCCCTTGGGATTAGCGAGCAAAGCGCTCCTTTCTAGACTCTTCATTTTGCACCGACTTTCAACTCTCACACGGCGAGACAGAAATCCACCACGAGAGCAGGAATACACAGCAATCTCTCCACCGACAGTAGCCTCAAGGGACCTGAGTACAATGCATGCAGCAGACGAGTTGTGTTATCAGTAAAAGGATACGATTCTCCCCTTTTCCCAGATAAAAAAAAGCACCGTCTCTCGCTATCACTCTTGCTACTGCTATTGGTTATTACCTGAACACAGAGCATAAAGCTAAATACAACAAGTTCACATCTGTTCTCTTGGGACTGTCAGAATTGTAAGAAACCATCTTCTGAAGTAAATGTAGACAAGGCAGGTTGAGGGGAATGTGCATTACACCAAAAAGAAAAAAAAGAGAGGAACTTTAGCACTGAATAAGTCCTGGGTTGCGGGGAGCACCGCGGGATGATGGGATCTCAGCAGTGTGCAGAGAAAAAAGCCCTGAGGTGATGGGTGGTCAAGGTCTTTATGCAGCAGAACACTTTTCCCCAATCTACAGTGGAGTTACATGTTTTTGCTTTTGGAGCAGGAGGTTGCCTGGGTGGGCCTGGCTGGAGATTATCGTTCCTGCCCTTTTCTTCGCCCCTGGTGTCGTGCAGCACCTTGATGGGGAGCAGCTGACAGCCGATGACCTGCTCAGCAAGTTAGCGGTACAGACAAGGTGCTGCAGTTTGTCCTTGGAAGCAGGAGGAGGCTGAGGCAGACTGAATGCCAGGATGCTTTTGATTATTGCCTCAGAAAAATGAGACGGTTACAGGTTGCGCAGTGTCAAGTTTTCTCGGCTACCATGGGAAGAAGATCGACTGTTGTGCTTTCTTAATTAGGCCAGAGATGTTTTCTTTCCATCTGCAGGCATCTCTGGATTCAAGTGCATTCGAGTGTGTGCTTCAGTGTGTGTGTGTGTGTGTGTGTGTGTGTGTGTGTGTGTGTGTGTGTGTGTGTGTGTGTGTGTGTGTGTGTGTGTGTGTGCGTGTGACATAATGCCCTCTGCAGAGAGGATCGATGTTTGTATGAATATGAAGAGCGAGGTTATAGGGAAAATGCTCTTCTAGCAGATATAGTGATTTATTATACTCCACTCAGAGAGACAAAGACGTTCAGAGAGAAAGAAAAAAGGAGGAGCAAGAGAAAGAAACACACAGGGAAAGTTTGCTTGAGGCAATATTACCAGCCTCTGTTGTCTTAAAATCTAGCCTTCAGCCATGCAGTCAGCGGTAGTGTCAATATAGGTTATTGTATGCACACACTCGCGCACACATAGACGCACACATATTTGCAAGGTGGAAAAGCGCCATGCATGATAAGTGTGTTAGAAATAAAAAGTCTCCGCATTGCATGGAATAAAATAAAGTTGCAGCAGAGCATGCGAGCAGAGAGAAATGTCTGGTAACACATGGCTTTATAACACATTTTCAGCCAAGGATGCTGTTACTAGAGTTAATTCATTGTCTCACTCTGGGACTCATTAAAGTGCACAACTAGTACTGCCATTATAAGAGCACCCAAACTGAGTAAATGTTGTCCCTTACCCTTGAAAACCAGGACTCATTAAAAGACATGAGCGCAAATGAGAGCCCAAAAGGAGCAGGCATGTGTGACCCATTTTGGCTCTTGTCTGTGCCTCGGTTTCTTGTGCGACACATACACACATTTGCACACACACACGTTCTGAACAGTGAAGTGGCCGATGAACCGAGGCATGATGTGGATGAAGGCCACACATTTCAAATGTGCCAAACCAAATCACATTAGTAACTTAAGTGAAATCTAATTAAATCAAGTTAAATCAGCAGCTGAAGCGGTAAAACCCCTGCTGGTTAGTTCTCCACCTTGCAGCGATGACAAAGGGGTGCTTTTCTTTCTTTTCTTCTACAAATGCACCCAACTGTAGCTTTGTTCCTGCTCTTTCTCTTCTTTTTGTGCTTCCTATAATTTTCCTCACAGCAAACCACAGAGGGTTTGCAGATAGGGGCTGATCCATTACTCAGCCAGTAAAAGTCATACCAAAGTTGAAATTAATTGACTAGTGGTCTAATCAAACGGTGAAAAAAAAGAGCAAAATGCTAATAAAACAGTCTTATTTTCAGTGGCCAGATGGTGGCTCTCTAATAACCTTTTTTATCTACCGCCTATGATAGAAACACACATCTCCTTTCTGCTGATTTCTCAGTACCCGTGTAATCAAATACTCCAAAGTCATTCAACCAAACTCCAATTTAGGCATGTGGTCCTTCTCAAGTCTCCTGAGTTGAGCCACTTCTTGATCTTTTGGTTGCTGTTTGAGGCTGCAACATTAATCTGTCAAAAGAAACTGTAAAGTAAGTACTCTCTCATAGTGGCCTCATTATATCACCTCACCTTGCAGGCAGCATTTCAAATAATTTTGAAGATGTTTTTGTAATAACTAAATACTTGTAACACTGCAGATCTGTTTTCCTCATTATCCAGTTAGTTTTCCAAAACACAGAAAGTCCGTGCCCTCAAATAATTCTGGGCTCTCTAACAATATATGTCTGAATTTTGTTTACACTTGACCGTTAAATGAGTGAGGTCCTCTTTTCTTAATGTACAACTTCTTGAAGCGTCTTGCTTCAGCTGACATATATTGCAATACTGACACCAGATGGTTAAATCTTATAACTGCAATCAAATGGCTTCAAACCCGGTATCATAGTCTGCAGTATATGCACACTGAAACTTGTGAGTAGGAGCCAGATGCAGACACTCAGGTCCTGAGCCTGTTCTTGTTTCTGATGGTGAGACACGGCTGAAATGAACTGCATAAGACGAGACACAGGAAGTGAAACCAAAGGTAAAGCATGAGTAACAGTAAACTCACAAAATAAAGCAGGAGGTGAAAAGAAAACATACTGGGAAAATAAAGACTTAATACAAATTGATACAAAAGAAATGACACGAGGACCAGTGTTGGTCAAGTTACTTGAAAAAAGTAATCAGTAACTAATTACTGATTACTTCCCCAAAAAAGTAATCCCGTTACTTTACTGATTACATATTTTAAAAAGTAATTAATTACTTAGTTACTTTTTAAAAACACGATTTACAACCTGAATAGGTGATAAAGCAATAGATCTTTTAGCCCAATTTTACTTTTTCTGCATAATCCCTCATACAAAATGCAATCAAATGGAAAAGTCTCTTTTTAAAACTTGTTTTATTAGTTTTAATCTTTTAACTTTATGCATCAACCAAAAATTTAATTATATGCAACATTCTCTGACTGGAAGAAATTTGTTTAACATTTAAACTTATTTTCTGCACATTCCAGCACATAAAATATACATTTTTGTGTGTTTACACTCACTCTTTCAAATAGATGCAAGTAAAACACAGCAGAAAATAAATAACATCAAAGACTAGCGGTCCTGATGCTCTATTTTCACCTGTAAAGCAGGAGTGGGGTAGGCGGAGGTTTACCCTGGTGCAGGTGTGCCGCAGCGGTCAGTTGAAGAATCCGCGAGTTTCTCTGTGAGTTTCCCATTACGTGGTAGCGCACTCCCGGTGCTTGCTTGGAAGTTTAGGGGTGGGGGGGGGGGGGGGGGGGTTCGCTGTAAAAAGAAGTTTTCTTCCCACGCACAACGTACACTAATGCTTTTGTCACTTTTTATGGAATCAAACTCAAAGTAAGGTCAGTACTTCCAAGCTTTAAATGCTGCACGCTCATACTCTCTCCTGCACTCGATATATGATCCACTGTTGATCTGCACACAGCTGTTGTCATGAACGGCGCACTCGCTTACATCACTGTCATGAGACATTCTCGCAAAAAAAATCATGGTTTTAGTAACGCAGTAACGCAGCGTTCCTACGGGAAAGTAACGGTAATCTAATTACCGTTTTTGTAATAGTAATCCCTTACTTTACTCATTACCTGAAAAAAGCAATCAGATTACAGTAACCATCTCTGCTGAGGACAAGCAACTAGTTTGTGAACACTCTGGGAACTTTGCTCTGGATGGTTCACCCCAGGTATTTAAACTCTACCTTCACTGCATCTGCTCTCTGCAGCTTCACTGTTACACCTGTCTTCCTGTCATCCACACACATCTTTTACAGACTTTCATTCCTCTTCTCTCCAAAGCATACCTCCCCCTCTCCAGACTCTTCAGCCTGCTACCTTATATCACTATAGATCACAGTGTTGTCTGCAAACATTGCAGTCCATGGACACTCGTGCCTGACCGCAACTGTAAACCTGTCCATCATCACTGCAAACAAGAATGGGCTCAGAGCTGATCCCTAAATTAATCCTACCCGCACCTTAAATACATCTTACCATCTCACCATGTCTTCATACATGTCCTGCACCACCACTGTAAGAAGAAGAAGAAGAAGAGGAAGAAGAGCCTTATGTTTGACACCCCTGAACTAGACGTGTTTTGCAATTTCCTTAGGGATTACATAATTTCCTTAGGGATTAATAAAGTATTCTGAGTCTGATTTTTCTACAGACTACAGTACCCATCCTGCCTCTCGGGGTGCGTGTTGACGTCACAGAACATCAACAACTCACATGTGGCCTAGAAGGCGCTGTTGCGGTGCTAGCAACAAGCGGGTAATGTGGAGCTGACTCCCCTGCAAAATCACCATATTAATAAAGATATTGAACAGCTTCACGCATTTTGAGAGAGCTGTACCTGAGCCGGCATGCCTCCGAAGAAACCCGCCCAGCCCGGGGGAAATAAAAAAACTCAGGAGAAGAAAAAGGAAAAGATTATTGAGGTAAAAGTTACACGAGTTAGCGTGTCGTTGATTAACCCTAGCTGATAAGCTAGCATACGGCTAACCCAGGCTATCGCAAGTGCTGACAGGTGAATCGTAAAGTTGTTCTGGCCTCTGGGCAGTTGTCAGTGCCTTCTAATTGTTCGGTCCATATTTCCATAGTTAGTAGTATTCTACTAAAGGCCCCTTCGGGTATAGTTAAACCTAAAGCTAGCTGACTCTCGACGAAGGCATGCAGCTAACCGATAAAGCTAAGCTGCTATCAGGGCCGTCCCGCCGCATGAGCAAGTGTCCACAGTTATTGCTTTAAGGTTAATATCCCCTGTTGAAGACGCATGTAAGAATTACAAACATTATGTTAAAGCTTATGTAGTGTTTTATGAGGTTTTATTCATGGTTTTAAACACAAACGGGCACGAAGGCGCAGAGTGAAAGGCCTGTTTTCTGACCGGCCTCAGGACTGCTCAGGAAACACATTTCAGTCTGTTTCAGTGATGTAAACGGGCTAGAAATGAGTAATTTCAAGCTCAATTTGTGTGTATTTAGTTTTGTACTGAAACAACACTTAATGTTATCAGCGTCTTCCGGTCGCTTACATGTTTTCTGTTGTGGTTAAGTTTAGCAGCGGGAATTTCAAGTAAATTTTGAAAGGGGCGCAGTTTGTGCTCGAAGTTTTTAACATGCAACTTCATAATTCAGTTTCCTTAACACCAGACAAGCAACTCTTGCTTTCAGTTGCAAAGTTTTTAATTTTACAACAGAAAATGGTGTTGAGCCAGGCTGTAGGTGTGACTTTTGTTGTTGGTAAAATAACTATTTAAACACATAGATGAGCCACATATTGCACTCTTGGTTCAATACCACCTGTTAAAATCAAAGCCTACTGTTATGGTGGATGATAAATTGGGCCTGTGGGTTTTTAATAAAGAATGAACGTGAACTAAATGAAGATGAAACTTGGGATGAGTGCTGCAGGCAAGGTAGTGCCTAAATAAAACATTTAGACAGAGCGATACAGTGCCGCAGAAGGCCAACCATAGCCTTCAGTTCTAATCGCTGTGAAAATTACCCTGAGTAATGATGTTTAGTGAGCTAATTTTTTATCATAGCTGTATGTCAGATTTTGAACAAGTGTGTCAGTATTTGTTGAATTAGACATGCATTTATGATCTGTTCCTTGTCGATAGTCTAACTTTTCACAGACTTGGTCTGCTGAGACAAATTTTGGTTTCTCTGAAATCCCTGACCACTGGCCTCATGTTGCTGTTAGTCAAACGAAAGAGAACAGATGCATCAGCATTATTTTAAAGGATCTATGCAATAAAAGCAAACTTGGAGGTTATGCTTTGCATAATGAGCCTAACAAGACTGAACCAAGACTACAATCTCGGTTTTGGTTGTGTGATAATTTTTGCTGTGATATGTGCAAAAGAAAATCAATTCACTCATTCTTTTAGCGATCTTAAAACTTTAGAGTTTTCACCTGACTAGCACACTTCAACTAGGTATGGATGGAAAAGTGAACCATGGCCTGATATTGCAGATGTGTCAAGTGGATTTCACTGTACTCCTTGTTGTTGTGATGTAACACTCACTCAGGCTTTGTGTTTGGAATTGTATTATAAAAGTGGCAATTAATAAAGATTTGTTTGGGCTCTTGTGTTTGTTTGTTTGTTTTTTGTAGGATAAGACATTTGGCTTAAAGAACAAAAAAGGGGCCAAGCAGCAGAAGTACATCAAGAATGTTACTCAGCAAGTCAAATATGGACAACAAAGTGCCAGACAGGTTGGCGAACTGTTCTTGCCTTCTGTATTTCTTTCTGCCTTCATCCTTGTGTATCTTCTTAATCCTTAAGCCAAACATTCTTCTCTTACTTTTGCTCACTCTACTTGCTGTCTTCCTTAAATCTTTTGTAAGTAAGATAATCTTTAAATGTGGCTGAATTTGTCGTGTTTAGATTGCCCAGGCTGAGGCAGAAAAGACCACCAAGAAGAATGATAAGAAGAAAGAGCTGGATGAACTCAATGAGCTTTTTAAACCCGTAGTTGTTGCTCAGAAAGTCAGCAAAGGTAACACACAGCATGTGACACACAGGAGATGAATCATTTGATGTGTTAAATTTGATAAGAAAAGATGATTGATCTTTTTTCTCTCTTTATTTCCTGCAGGTGTTGATCCAAAATCAGTGTTGTGTGCGTTCTTTAAGCAGGGTCAGTGTACTAAAGGAGACAAGTGCAAGTTCAGCCATGATCTATCCATGGAGAGGAAATGTGAAAAGAGAAGCGTCTATGTAGACGAAAGAGATGAAGACCTGGAGAAAGGTTGGTAGACATCACAGTTAACCTGTACATATTGAAAGGGGGGTTATTGCTGCATGATATCAACATCTGCATCATGATTTCTCTTAGCAAATCTGTTTATCATTTTATATTATTCAGATAAATTAAGAAGACAACCATCTGCTAAATATGTAAACAGCTTGATTTGATATTTAGTTATGATTACATGGGTCTTAAGCCTACTTTATGGCAGCTTTGTTTATTTTTCCTGAATAAAATAGTCAATATTTTCCCCTGTAATGCAAATAAACCTCATTCTGAGTTTATTTCAACTACTGATATCTGGACTTAAAATTCAATGATGAACACTTCATTAAATTAACCAGGCCTTTGCCTTATCTCCTTTATTGACTTTACCTGGACGGGTGGTCCATCATGCCTACCATGTTTGTTTGTTTTTCCTTTGAAAATTAACTGAAAGTTCTGCTACGTCTTACTATCTTAGAGCCCCATCCTTGTACAAAAAAGGCCAATGTGAGCTATTTTTATGAGCTACAGGAGAGGGTGTTGGGCATTTTAGTGATTTGAATTCATACCCCATGCTGAAAGACTGTGATGTGCTGCTTTCAGACACTATGGAGAACTGGGATGAGAAGAAACTAGAGGAAGTCGTCAACAAAAAACACGGAGAAGCTGAGAAGAAGAAAGCCAAAACACAAATCGTAAGTCTGTTAATTAGTGAATGAAGACAAGGAGCTAGATATTTGCTGGTCGTCTGTGTTTTCATCAGGTGGTTTAATGAGAGTGTGGGAAACGGACTTGTTTGTGTGGTAAGGTGAAATGCAGGGAGTTCAGGGTGTTTGCTGGATAAAGAAGAAGCAGAGAAAACCAAATCTAGGGAAAAAAATGTGCTTTTTTCCTCTCAGTTTGTTCCCAAGAGTCTTTTGGCTCTAAACAAAATTCCTCAAAGACAGTCCATCTAACAGTTCAGTCAACTAATACCAATAATAATACACGATTTTGTCTGCTTTACTGTTGCTAACTCACACTTGTTTGTCTGCAGGTGTGTAAGTACTTCTTGGAGGCCATAGAAAACAATAAGTACGGCTGGTTCTGGGTGTGTCCCGCAGGGGGCGACAATTGTATGTACCGGCATGCTCTGCCTCCCGGTTTTGTACTGAAAAAAGACAAGAAGAAGGAGGAGACAGAGGAAGAGATCTCGTTGGAGGAACTTATAGAGAGTGAGGTAAGGATAACTACAACAGCGTGCTTTAGGGAACCTTTGAGGTGAGTAACAGCAGCACAGAGTTCAACTATTGAATGAGATGGACTGGAAGGTGTAAAAGTGAGGCTGCTGTCTTGGGTATTGCTGATATGCAAACCGTTTTTACCATAGACAACTTTGCACTTTTCTCCTTTAACTTCAAAAGGCTGGCTCAGCCTGGTGTGGAGGTTCACGTACCAAACCAAACAGAAGCTGTGAAACCTTTATGTGGGTGCTGAATGATTAAATGCCTCAACTAATGCTCCAAGTAGGCAGGTCAATAGGAGAGCGGTAGTCCCAGGGTCCACTGGTCAGTTGTTGCTCGATATGGTCCCATTAGACCAAATTGTCATTGGTTATACAATTACTAGTGTTACTTACAATATAAGAAACAAATCGTCTGGGATTGAGCCATTGTATTTTTTGCAGCTAGAGGAACAGACTGGAACCACTTTGATCCAGACTGATTGACACCATGTTGAAGAAGTCACTGCATTTTGTTAAAACTTTATAGCAGTTTCTGTTGAAATCATGTTGGACAGTTTAACTATTAAAAAAATGCCATCTGAAACAGAAAGCTAAGTTGTCTGTGTTTAGAGCTTCTGCAAACATTCACGTCTCCAGCTTAAAGCTTTACGTGTGAATGTTATCACTACTGGTGTTTCTGTAATGGCACACACATCACAACCAATAGCAGCAGCCTCACCTAGTCCAAGCTGAGTGCAAACATGTATCTGAATCGGTTATGATTTCTTAAGAAAAGTACGTTTCAAATAGTTTAGTCCAGACAGATGAGATTACGTATCATTGCAGACATCTAGACATTTAGTGACAGCAGTGCTAATAAATGTGAGCAAACTATGTGACCTCTGCAGGGTAGTGGAACGATGTTTAAACATGAATACAAAACTGCTTAATATAAATTGGTGTCGCGGTCAGTGCTGCTGTTTTGGATTATTTTTGAATGTGTTACTTAGGATGTTTGCTAACAATTCAACATATGTAATTATGAAAGTAAACTATTTCTACTCAGTATTGAAAAACAGCAAAACTTGCTGTTAAGAGAGGACATAAGCTAAGACTGAGATATTATAATTGAATGCTAAGAAATGTCTCTGTCTTCAGATGTTGTGGCCTCATGCTGTTACCTCAAATTAATTAATTTAAGTGCGGAAACTGAGATTTCTTTCTTTGTCTCTCTCCAGCGTGCAGCTCTGGGTCCAAATGTCACTCGGATAACTCTGGAGACTTTCCTGGCTTGGAAGAAAAGGAAAAGGCAGGAGAAGGTTGGACACATTCAAACATTGTAGTAGCATCAGGTTGTCAGAGCCAAGTCCCCACTTTTTCCCTGATATTATTAAAGACTTGATTCCTCGGGGGGTTTTCAATGACTGAAATCATTAAAGCTTTTTCAAATATTTTTGTCAAGATATACTTGATGCTTTTGTTTTATCAGGTGGACAAAGCAAGGGAGGAAATGGAGAAGAAGAAGGCTGACTTTAAGGCTGGCAAATCTCTGGTGGTGAGTGCAGTGGTTGTGAAATTTCACCTTGGCAGCGGTGCCGAAGCAAAAATGTCCAAACGCAATTTGTATTATTATCTGTATTAATTATCTGCAGGTGAGCGGCCGTGAGGTGTTCGAATTCCGCCCAGAGCTGGTTGATGATGACGATGATGAAGCTGACGACACTAGATATGCCGACGAAGAAGAAGAGGAGGAGGAAGAGGTAATTGTGAAATTTCCAGCAATTGCATAATGCAATAAACTCACAGATTTGGTTGGAGGCAGTTTGAAAGAAGCTCTGTGTTTTAGAATAGACAAAAACCTCCCACAGTCTTGTTTTTCTGTAGTCTGTGAGTTTATATTGATTTCAGCTCTGTGGCTCTCACACTTGAAATGAGATGTCCCCGCACAATAACCTGTGTTTGGTGTCTAATATAGTTTGCGTTGTTGGTATGAAATATAAATGTTTTGATGTTGGCATGCAGTGTGTTGGTGTTACCACTTCAAGCGATTTATTTTAGTTTCTCTGTGAGGTCAGTGTAGTCAGGCAGATATGTTAAGGTACTGATTTATACTGGAGAACAAGCATTCAAATATGAAGCCAGTATTTCAGTATTTTATAGCTGGTGAAAAAAGACTTATAGGTGAATAAATATTAATATTACTGATAGTATTAATGATAGTTGAACCTTCTTACCAGTGATTGGTTGAGCCATGCACATCTGTACCACATATCGAGACAATGTCAGTGTTTTCTTTAGTTAAATCCACACATGCAAGTCTCCCAAAATTCCCTTTTTGACAGTTGTCTTATTGTTGCTTTTCCAATGTAGTCACAATGGTTTATGCTTCCTAGCTAGACTAGTATTCAGATATTTTCTAATTTTATGGAAAAGGAAAAATGTATACATCAAAGATAAGAATTTTAATATTACTTTTTTTTCTTGCAATTTTATTTGGACACTAGAGTTTTTTAAAATTCACATACATTTCCAGCCCTTCCACGTTTTTTCTTTTCTTTCTTTCTTTTTTTAAATTTCAGATTGATACTACAGACATCCAGGACATAGACTTATCTCGCTTTGTTCCACAAGAGGTCGACAACACAGGTATTACTGTAGCATCCATGGACCGGTTCACCTCTAGGAATAAGACAGAGACGACGGAATCAGACGACGGTGAGAGAAAAAACACACTGGTCAAAGTTTATCCCTTTTTTGTAAGAGAACAAACACAGTACTTCTGATGAACAAACGTCAGCTGTGTGAGTAGCATTTTTTTCCCCTCCTGCTTGCAGAGGAACAGCTGAACGGAGCTTGTGGTGGCGCCGAGGCCAACGGGCTTTCAGAGGAAGAGGGCGGAGGGGAGGATGGAGGAGGGGAGGATGAAGAGGAAGAGGAAGTACCGGTAGATGAAAACCTGTTCACGGGAGAAGATCTGGAGGAGCTCGATGAAGAACTCAACACACTGGCGCTGGAAGACTGATGAGGAGGGAGCAGGAGGTAGAAGTCAGATGGACTAAGTGGCAAAGGGATGGACTGATGGATGCATGGAGCTAAACATCAAAGAGACCAGACGTTTGAATGATTTTAAGTTTCAGAGACTCCAGTAATAAAGCCTGACTATATCTTGACATCACTGCCTGTCTCTGCCCTCTGTTTTCACCGTACATCATTCTGTCCTCTGGGTGTCCAAATTTCCACGGCAGGGCCAACTCCACGCATCTCTGCTGAGGAGAACTTTGCTGTGGTTGCACACTTTTTGTTGCTTTACAAACTTGATGGCTTACACTGACATTTGGTAAATTAGGCTTCAAGTGTTTCTCTACTTGATCAGTAAAATATTGAATATATTGATTTAAGGGAAGTGTATCAGATTTAAAATTAAAGAGCTATACCTGTTAGACTGTATTATTAAACCAGACTTCAGTGGCGAAGAAGTTATACAAGTGGAAGGTGAACACAACTCACCTGCTCTCATGCCAAAAAGCTTTAGTTAGGAGATGCACTTTTGTGATTAAAGTAGATTCAAGATTTCAAGATTGTTTTCCCTTCAACAGATCCACTATTTCATTTAGCTGAGGTCACAGCTCTGCTGAAAAAATCTCTTATTTTTAGTAAAAAAAATGTTTGAAGGAAAGGTCCAAACTGAGCTTCTTAAATGTCAGCTCCCTGATCTGAGACCAGATTTGTTCCCAGTGCCAGCCTGGTATTGTAAATAATGTTCTCATGAGTTGCCTAAAAATAAAATAAAATTACTGTACATCCAGTGTCCGTCTCTTTTTGGATGCCATTGCTAAATAGCTTGATGCTGTCCCTTTTCTGTTTAACACCCATATTTCAGTGATTGTTGTCTGCTCCCCTCCTGTTGTGTACCATAAAATAAAAGCAGTGTATTTTCAGTGATTCAGGGTCAGCTTTACCTTTTTAGACCCTCTCTCTGGGCTAGGACCGGGATAACACACAACCAGCGCCAATGCTGAGAAGAAAAAAAGATTTGGAGCTCTGTAAACCAACCACCTCCACTCTCAAAGTCTGTGGCCCCAACCAGTGGTTTTAAAGTTGATTAGTAGAGTTATACTTTATGCCAAACCCACTCAGTTATTTATAATATCTATATGTTGAAATCCAAGCTTGCTCTTAAGCCAGAACAGGAGACTAGATAAAGCGCTAATTAAGAAAACATGTATTTCTGAAAATGCAACCTAAGTAAAAATCCACCCAGGTTTTTAGTGTCAGATATATGCACATGGGTGAATAGCCAAGTCAAACAGGGCTTCCCCCTTTAGAGCATCAGAGGGACACTGCAGGACAAAGACAAGTACAACAGAAGGAAATGAAGACCCAGTATCCAGATGGTCTCTGGGTCATCATCACATATTTTTTTAAAAACTACAAACTGAATGCATGACCTTTTAATTTAGCAAGCTTCTTAGCATAACAGGAGAAATGATGGTTTTATAATTTATTTTTTATTAGCTGTTCAGTTAATATGTTGTAAAAGAAGAGATGAGACAGACAATGTGTTCAACTATATTTTTATTGACAAAAAAAAAAAGTTTCACAGTCATTCAAATCACCACCTTTTAACCGAGACCTGCACAGGCTACAGAGCGTACCATCAGACAAATAAGGAGGACCAGATGTGAACTACAAACTGTCCACATCCAGCTTTATAAAGCCTGTTTTTCACAGCTTATCAGTAAACTGCAGCCTCCTGCCTGCAGATTTTCATAAAGTAAAATGCTGCACACTGCCCGAACCATGAGACTTCTCACGTCAGCGTTTCTTAAATAATCTGTTAAATCAAAGAGCAGTGTCGAGGCTGACATTTTGCACTTAGAAAGCACGAAAGTATGACACTGACCACAAACTACACAATTGCTATTCACAGACTGTTTACGATTAAGACTTCAGTTTATTAGTGTTATAACACTGGAGCGTCCTATCAGTGAGTCGCTGCAAGGTCACTGACCAGGAGTAAGGTCAGACAGGTGTCAAAGGTCGTGTCAGAGGTCGGGAGAAGGTCTTGATATCGGTCTGTCAGGTCAGGTGTCATTGTGTCATGGCAACAGTCGCCTGGGGAACAAGAAGCTGCAGTGTTATTCACAGGAAGAGAAACGACTGTCATCAGAAACTTCTTGACATCTTGTTAGAGTGTCGCTTTTGTGACTCATGAGGAGAGAGCTTCACAGGAGTGCACAGGTGGGTGACGTGAAGGAGCTCTCTTTTAGCTTATAATCAGGCTTTGAAAGCCTTCAACACAATTTGAAGACTCTGATCTGTGTTTTTTTGCTTTACTGACCAGACTTAGTATTGCAAGAACACTTATGTACAACACGTGCTGTGACATTGCTAATATATCAGGAAAAATCCAGAAAGTTGGTGTTTCCTAGTGTTTTATTTCATAAATACTTTGTTGTCTGTGTAGTGCTTCCTAACGTTTTCTTTTTGCACGTCTACCTGCCTCCATGATACCACCTGTTGGATCAGACATCACAGCACTGCAGAACTTTCTTCCTTGTGAACTGATGAAGTAGCACTGGTCCTTTGTAGTTGGTTAGCCTGCCTACACACTGAGCCTTTCTTGTCGCTGAACAGACCCTGACAGGTGATGTAGAAAGCCAAGAGTTACGCTTGTTTCCCACTATTACGCAGCTGAGATTTGAACTCCCAGATTACTTCAAGCCGTCACCTCACACTGTCCCTGATCCTTTCCCTTTTTGTACTTATTGTGTTTATAGGTTTCATTTTTGATCTTTTGTCGACGTTTGTTAAGAGCGTCTTTACTTTGTGGTCAGTCAACACATATACCCGAAGCATCTGACACTAGAGCGCACACACACACACACACACACACACACACACACGTGTTGGATTAAATAAATCAGAATTCCTAATCAAAAATATAAGAAATTATTCTCGTTGGCAGTGTGTCTGATATTTTCTTAAACAAACATGTAAACAGACAAATTACGTGTACAGTGTATATATTTTGTTTCCAAAATACTTCCAATTGCACATACTGGTGAGCCTGCAGTAGAAGACTGCACACTTACCACTGGTTCGTGTCATGTAGGCTTCAGTAGGTACGAGGACGTTTATGAGATTCCTCTCTGGGAGGATCAGCCAGCATCACCTTCATCTTTACCCCGTTAACGACGCGTCCGTGGAGCGCTGCCATGGCCTCGTCCGCACACTGACAGAGATGAACACAGTGATGAAGAAGAGTTTGAAGTTTACTTACATTCTATTCCTTCATTAATAAAACCCACAAGTTTATCCTCAATCTGAGCTTTACCTGTTTATCTGCATACTTCATGTATCCAACTTTCCTCCCTGGAACCAAGTGGACTTCAATGAGGGAGCCAAAGCGACTAGACAGACAGACACAGGGAGGCACAGACGAACAAATAACATTTAATTGTAAAGCAGGAACATTTGCTAATTCTGTCTGTTTGGTTTAATAGCAGCTTTACTCTGTTATTTAAGAGCACTTAGCCTGATGTTATCATCCACAGCAGTTTGCACTGATTGAGCCAAGAGTCGTGATCAAGCAGACCTTTAACCGTCCCGGTAATGCACTGGTTTTTTTTGTTTTGTTTGTTTTTTACTTTTAGTGATTGAGTCAGACCACAGGGCACTTACCAAAAAACATCCTCCAACACATCGGGGGGCAGCGGGGAGGGGCTGAACACGACAAACAGCCGCTCCTTGGTTTTGCTCTCAGGCGGAGCAAGCTTCTTCAGCGACGGCAGGTTGGCGTCGGTCTGAATTCGAGAAACTGACGAGACAACAGAGAAGCCCTGGTACATACCAACACAGAGAACACAGGATCAGTAATTTAAATGTCACATACTGTTCACACACTGCATATCCCTCAGAAAAGGAGATTCTAGGTTTGATCTGTTGAACTACTTTTAATCTTTATGTGAGCACAGATTTTTAAAAGATCAGCTAATAAGAATTAAAATATAGCTTTTTTAGAAATTTTCTTATTATCATTGCTAAAAAAAACCATCTGAAATGTAAATAAAATGTGCAGAGTAACAAGACGATGACCTGACACAATTTTGTAAATCAGATGTTGAATTAATGACTCACAGGTTTCATCACTTGGCTGCTGGATGGTCCGTTCCAGACCGCTGACATCATCTGTGCTGCAACAAACTGCATGGCCATCCGACCTACAGGACTACACACAACAGCAAACATACAGGCTGTTTCCAGCTGTGGACACGATGGGAAAATTAAGTCTGCCTCAAGCACCCAGCACAGAGGTGCACTGGTCGCTTGTAGGGCTTCGTCTACATGTTATAGCTAAATATAATCACAAGGGGGCAGTGTTAAAACTCTGTGCAGCAACTATAATGAGAGCGACTCTTTTTCATGTTTGTGATGTTAAAGACAGAAGGTGTTTAGAAGAAGAGTGTTTAAAACACTGTGTACTGTGTAGTAGTGCATGCTACTTTAATCTCTGATGGCTTTTTGTGCTTCTTCCTGTGTTGCGCTGTATTCTACTGATGTGTAATTTTCATGTTCAAGCCAACTTGAACAGGAAAGGAAACACTGGTCCTACATTGCATAGTTAGAGACGCTGAGGCATAGCATATTGAGAAACAGCAGGGGGAATGACAGCTGTGCATCTCAGCCCCAGTTCACTGTCACTATATAGTCCACAAGCACCAAATTTAATATCCTGGCCAAGTTAACTAGATCCATATTGTTCAGGATCGTCTTCTGCCTGTTCTTCTGATGTCTTTTACTAGAGAGAGTGTGAAGTTCATGAATAATGTGAGTGTGTATCGCTAACAGCTTTGAGATCACGTAATATTTAAAAAGGCAGTCACGGCACTCTGAAAAAACACTGCCCGGTCACTACAACCCACAGGGGACAACTTTCACCTGTGAATATTTAACAACAAATAAAATGTGGCCAAGAAGGCATGCAGACAAGGTCGCAGTTAATTATCAGTGGCATTTTCGTTCCTATCTTTTAATTTATGGATATATTAACTTTAAAGGGTTTTTCTTCTCTGAGGCTCCAGTAATTTGTGACCCTTCTGCAGGCTCAAAGTTAAACATATACTGTTGTGTAGTTATGTGTGCATTGTGTGTATACCTGCCGCGGTCCTCGCCGTCGTCAACAAAATTTACAACCAGTCTGTTTCCAGGTGGATATTCAAAGCCATTTAGCTTTTCTCTGGCATAAAGTGCTGACCCAAGATTGCTGTAGCGAATCAAAGCATGGCCTGGAGGCAGGTGACACACAGCAAAGAAAAGGTCAGAGTGGAATATTTTACAGTCATCAAAATAGAATGGACCACATCAACATCCACAGAGAACCGATACTGCAAACTAGAGTAAAGCTGATGTAGTGTGTAAAATAACCATCAGCTCCATCCAGTTTTTCAAATGTGAGGGTTTGCTCCTTTTAGCCATCTCATATAATCACAAATACAATATTTTTAGTCACTCTGTCACACTAAGAAAACATTCATGATTAAAATCTTGTCACATCTGTAGAGGATTAAATTGATAACATTGGTGGCTCTATGTTCTGTAAGAGCTTACTTTGAGGTTACTGTTCCCAACAATCTGCTCAGTGTTTAGTGATTCCTTGGCCCAACAGGTGAAGTTGGACAGTTACCGTCCCTGAGCCTCATTCTGCAGATGGTTCGTGTTAAAAGGGTTTTTTTTCTCCTCAATGCAACAGATTCTGACTGGTGTAACATGTTGGAGGTATATAAATAACATTGAACTGTTAACCTTTGTTCATTCCATAGGCATCCCTCTGCAGCTCGCAGTACTCCATGCCAGGTATAATGTCAAAAAGAGAAAAAATCTGCTCTTGATTGAGTGCAATGCGCGTGGACACAATGAGACAGCGTGTGAAATCACCGTGGCGGTAATCTATGACTGTGTAGTTCCCAGGGTCGCCTATACAGAGAAGAAGGACACCAGGGTCAGTACCAAGACAGAGGATAATACTAAGACCTTTACCCTTTCCTTCCTGTGGTAGTAAATTCTGATGACAAAGAAACTCATACCCAACGTGTACTGGTTCATGGATTCAGAGCCGCCAGCATAATCATTTCTGGCTGCTGCTCCTCCAGAGCTGTAATCTTCTGTTGCTGTCGATTTGCTTCGAGGCTCAGCCAGAATGGCCCTGTAGGCTAATAACATCATTTCCACAGTTTTAAATCATAAACATAACCTTTACTAAGTGTTAACAGAAGTGAGAAGTCACCACAGCTGTAACCGTTCACCAACCATTCTGTATATTTGATGTTCATACAGCTGCTTCTACCAGGATTAATGAACAAGTAAATGAGTTTGGCAGACCTACCTTTGTCGCAGTTCTCTATGGCGAGGGCAGCTTGGGAGGGTTTGTAGTACCTTACGTAGCCGAGGCCTTTACTTTCTCCTGTAAACTTGTTTTTGATGATCACACAATACTCAATATCCCCATACTCCTGCAAAACAGAAAACAGAAAGAATCTAAATGAGCATTTAGGGGTGTCAGTGAGTTCTAGAGAGCCTCAATTAAGATGGCCTAAAAGAACACACTATATACGCTAAGCATAAGTGGTCTGTATATAGTTAAAGCATGTTTTTTGTTCTTACTTAACAGAAGTTTATGCATTTTTAGGCCATTTGATAGACAAATATAAATATATTTAGCTTAGAGCAAAATACTTTAATCACAGTCCTGGTGTAGGTTCTTTGGTAGATGGCCAAAACCTCTGTGCGTGAGCACAAAAATATTTTTCATAAAGGAAACACAATACTGACATTAAAACACAGGCAAACATAGAGCTGCAGAACCACAAAAGAAGAAGTATTACTTTGAATGTTTCTTTGAGGTCCTCTTCTGAGAAGGATTTGGGGATCATGACAAAAATCCTGGTCAGCTCCTCATCCTCAACATCTCTGTGTCTCGTTGATGACCGTGACTGGGCTATAAATACCTGAAGAGCCAACATTTGCAAACAAAGAGACACAAATTATGCATTAAAATAGCGGACGATACACGTTAATTGTATATTTTCGAAGAAGAATCGCAACTATGATATTTTCTTATGTAAAGTTAAGAATAAGATTTATCCCTCGCCAATAAATATTCCATGTTTTGTCTTCTCAGTTCCAAATATTTAAAATTTAAACAGCATTTTGCACAGAAGAGTGAGATTGTAGATAATTAAGGTTCCGTGAACTGAAAGCAGCTAACGATCACGCCCCTTTAGCTTGCTAGCTATACGCATATTATAAATCGACCGTCTGAACTGAAGCAGACAAAATATAATCTTTTTGGAGACCTAACCATTGACATTACCTTCACAGGTTTAGTCCCTTCCACCAGGACTTTTCCGTGCATTTCTTCCATGGCCAAGCAGGCCTGAGAAGACTTGGCAAACTTTATGTAGGCAATGCCTTTGGACTCCTTTGTCTGCTTGTCTTTGACAACCCAGACCCCCTGAATGTCCCCAAACACGTAGAAGCTTTCCCGCAGCTCATCTTCAGTGATGGACCGACTCGTCACCACGAACAGTCGGCTGTTGGGAGGATCGTCGAGGTTTTCGGGCACCTGTTTGGAGGGATACTCCTCCATCTTCGCTTCCCTGTAAACACTAGTGATGTGTCGGTCGCGAACGAAATGGCTCTTAGATCCGAATCTTTGACGTGAACGACGCGAGACGGCTCCTTATCGCGAGCCATGTTTTTTTTTCCTTCTCTCATCCTCTCTGGAATTTTTTTCCGCTTCACTCCACATGCCAGCCTTGTGTTTTGCGCTGGGAGGAGGGGGGAGGGGCGGTAGTTACACAGTAGCACAGGAACAGAGCTTGAGGGAGAGACAGAGAAAGAAAGCCAGGGACAACAACTCACATTAGAAAGGTATAGTAGTCATCCACAACTATTTTCAGTTGCGGATGATAAAGGATTCAGAAGGTTTATTCATGCAGGCCTATATGACAGAGAATGTGCATCTTCTTTTTGTTTTCACATTTTAATTTATATTTAATTGTGTTGTGGTTTGCAGTGTTTTGTGTTGTTTCATTTTAAATTTGTTTGAAAGGAAAGGGCTGAAAATTTAAATAGTTAAAAGTTGAACTGTGACTAGTTGGTTTTTGTATTATATGATTTATTTATTACATTTTATGTGAAGTGAATAAATAAAAGTATATTTACGGTGGCCCCTAGAGACAAAGCATGTACAAACTTCAAAACACGTACAAACCCTGAAGCGCATACAAACTCCAAAACACGTAAAAACTCAGAAGCACGTAAAAACTCCAAAACACGTACAAAACACAACAAAAGTGCTCCAGAATGCTAGGCGCAGTGTTGAGCTTTTGTTACCTAGAGGCTACACAAGCCAGCAAGTACTAACGACCGGATTTGGTGTGTGGTAGTAACAGGTTAATGAACTTTTTTTTTTAATTATTTGAATATATATGAGTGCTTGTGTATAAATACACAAACAATACACATATGCTTTCAATTGTGTAATTTAAGTGATCTAGGTAGCTCAGTTAACGCTAGAAATGTGTTTTGGAGTTTGTACGTGTTTTGTCTCTAGGGGCCACTGTATATATTTATATATAAACATATATAAATAAAAACCACTTTTTTTTACATTAGTAATTCTTTTTGTGCATAATTTTATATTATTGTTAATAATAAATAAATTAAAGCAACAAAACAACCTGAAGAGCCGGTTGGGAGCCGAAAGAGCCGACTCTTTTTAGTGAGGCGAGCCGAAAGAGCCGGTTCTCTAAAATGATCCGGAAATTCCATCGCTGGTAAACACAGCAGCGTTTCCTTGCAGTTGTTAGTGCTGCCTTCATGTGCTCCGCGGCAATTTTTAAGTAAAATATAACGCTCTCGTTATCTACGTGTTTTGAAAAAGAAACTTTTGGAAAAGTAAATTCCTTCATTAACATTATTTAGATTGAGACTTAAAAATTCACGACTTACCGCTTGTAGTAGCCATTTGCAAGCATTTGAAAACGTTATGAATCAGAGAAGCAATGAAATTGAATCGTGCATAGAGAATGTTTATAAGGCATGAGATTAAATTTTGTTTTAGTACTTTTTGTTTTAAATCTTTAAGTATTTAGAAAGTGAATTGCTTTGTTCGCTGTCAAATGAGAACTTTAGAGAATTAATTGTAGAAATTCCGATAGTTTTAAATGCATCCGCGGCGCTGATGACACGTATTTGCGTTTACTGCCCTCTGCAGCATGGGAAGGAGAAATGCAGGTGTTACAAAATACCCTGGTGTTACGAAAAGATGCTGCAGAGAGGTTTTGTAACTAACACGTTAATTAACATGAGTAATGGGACTTATCACCAAACGAGAAGCCCTGATGGTTTATTAATCCTATTAATCGTGTTCTATAAATACCTGACACAGGATTACACTCATCAGGGATCAGCTGTGAAATAGTTACCTGAGCTCTTACTGTCTGCCTCTGTGTGTGTTTGTGTCAGAGTATTTTTGTTTTTAAAGGTTTTATTATTCATATAATAATCAACTAAGAGTGTTTATATTTCTCTTCTGTACTGTTTTTGAGAAACCACACCTGCGTTCTTGACAAGATAAGGATGATATTTCCTTTTTTGTATGCTTCATGATGTGTATAAATAAAGCCAGACTGCACCAAGGAGGTGTGTGAGTCTCTCCCTGAGTCTCTCACCCGTGCACGTTTAAAACTGCTCTAGGTGTCTGAGTGATATTTCATTGCATCTGAGTACTTGATAATAGAATATCTTTAACAGTTTGTTTAAAGAAATAAGAGGGAGCTAGCCCTTCGTTACAGATGATAGAGTTAGTCACATTCGTGCTGGGGACAGGCGACCAGAAAAGTTGAGGGGTTATATCTATAATGTAAGACCATGATTTTTAAATTAAACACGTGCTGTTAAAATATGATGTGCTGTACAGGTAGATTATTATTTTTGAACGCATCTTAGTTTGCATGTGTGTGCGCGCGCGCGATCGCTGGTGTCTAGGTGTATTTTTAGGCGCTTACGGGTCACGTGCTGAATGACCCTTCTGAGCACAAACGTTTAGATTTTATAGCCACTTTCTGTCATATTCCAGTTTCACATGTTGTGAATGTTGATCGCTATATTTCCTTGTGTTTAATAAAACAAGTCTTTTTTACTATCCTGGGGACACATAGGGTTACCTTGAGAAAACACTCAAGGGTTACCACTTAACCTTTTTATTTATTTATTTTTTTTCATTTTCTTTTGTCTTTCATATTTAATATAAATATCATTTAGGCACATAAATTTCACTTCGCGAGTGAGGGTTCATTTTGGGATAAGGATGTAGAGTGCAAAAGGCAATGTAAGAAACTACAAGTAGAAGACATAAAAAGAAGAAAATATAATTTATTTAATAATTTGTAAACATTATGCGCACATTTTCTATTCGTAATTGGTTTGTGGAGAGTAAATGTACCTAAGTGTGTACGATCATTGAGTGACTTATTAAATTACGTGTCAGTTTTGTTAAATTAAAAGGCTATCTTTGGTTACCAAGTTAAACGTGGAGTACTTTCGGTTGCCAAAATCCTTCACGAAACTTCTCCAGAAAAGCAGGTTCAGTTTGCCCCATAAAGGCTCTGGAGGAAATGCGACAAGATTCTTGGGACCTGTGCTAAAACTCCCTTTCGTGTTCTTGCTCTCAGCCTCGTCGCCTTGCGTGTACACACATAACAAGACTTAGTAAAACCTTACATATAGACACGAAATTAGTGTTTCTGTGTTTAAATTGTATTTTTTTCATAAAAAGTAAACGACTTCTTTATACAAAATTAAAGCTATGACATGGATGAGGATACATATTGATATTTTGCTCTTTTCTATTTATTTTTTATTTATTTATTTTTCTTCTACTGTACCTTTCTGCTGAGTGACTGTCTTCTGCTCGTCAAATACATTTCATTGCGATGTTGACTTTGTGCTAACTTGCATATGACAAATAAAACTGAAAACAAAAAAACATAGAAATGATACTACACGACACGTAATGGTTAAGCGGTAATCTCGCGGCACGTGATTGGCTGTGATGACGTCGAAAGGCGGTGCCTTTAAAGTGAAGTGACCTTCTTTGCGACCGTCACAAACTGCTTGTCGGCCGAGGCTGAGACGGTTACTTACCTACAGTAGAGTATTTTTAACCCGACATCTTCTCATAAAAAGGTAACATTTCATACTTTATAAATGTATTTACAGGGGAATGGAGGTTATATTATAAGTAACAGGATATGAGTCGCAACAGTAGTATGTAGCGGGAGTTAGCGCCCACGTTGGTGAATAGCCGGTTGTGTTCTCATTGCGTAGTCCGCTATGGGGGAATAATAAGGTAATTTAAACGTTATAGACATTTTACTTGGGCTCTTGTGTGATTTGGGAAAATATTTGGGCAACACAGCAGCTTTGAAGTGCAATTTCCGTACGCCGACATTGAAGCATCCTTGACAGCCCCGGTGGGCGACCCATACCCGGCTTATCGTACTACTAGCACGATGGTCGGCCCAAGCTGAGTTCAGGCTGAGCTTGAGTCAGCGATTCGAAGCGTCAAAATCAGGCGAAAATGCCACGTAGACCGCGAATACACGTTGATACTTGTTGTAAAGGGTGTATGCCCTTGATATTACGTGAGGGGGATGTCATTCAGCCGGCTGCCGCCATGTTGGAGGCTACGCGGCAAACGATGTGGTGCGGTTCGTCTCTTAAGAACTAGAATGAGAAAATTAGCCGCTATGTTATGTAATTACTAAAATACTGGCCGTTTAATGATAGCTGATAACTAAAATGTTGATTTGTAGGTAGTTTTAATGAAAAGGGGGCGGTAGAAGGATTTTGGGGGACCGGGGGTCATGTTAGTGGTGTTGCACTAAAATGTTTCCCCCAGTGATGATAGACCATCATTTTTAACCTCGAAACTCAAAGTAGAAGCGACTTTATGGCAGAAACACCGGTCGGATCTCTGCCACTGGTGCTCTAGTAATTACAGCACGTTTTCCGCTAAGCACATTAACCTTGGCTCCCCTCGGTAAACCTTTTGCCTCATGGCGCAATATCATTAAAAAGGTCCTCCTTTACTCGCCAAACCTGGCAACCTGTCCCCCCTGGAGTAACTCGAGCTGAGGCCCTTCGTGGCTAGTCCAACGTGTTTTAAGGGCGGTGTAGTTTCGGCTTCCTGCGCTGCTTCTGTCAGCTTTCCGGGTAATCTCGGCGTCGTGCCAGCGCACAGGGCAATGCGATCACTTACCTGAATGCATTGTAAAGTTAGAGCCAACGATAAAGAAATGGTAAAAGTTATGGAGTTGTGTCCTTAAGTGACCTTCACAAAATGGCGCTGGGGTCAAATTAGAGCTTTAAGCTTCCTAACTGGGCTATGGATAGAAGACTGTCTGGTGTATTTAAAGAGCCCTTCATAATTCTGTATACTTTTACTTTTTAAACTCCTTTTTCATCTCATTCTGTTCTTTTTCCTGTTGGCTTTGTTTCTCCAGTCAACTATGGGAGACGCTGAAAAGGGAAAAAAGGTTTTTGTCCAGAAGTGTGCTCAGTGCCACACAGTAGAGCAGGGTGGCAAGCATAAGGTGGGCCCCAACCTCTGGGGTCTGTTCGGAAGGAAGACCGGACAGGCAGAAGGCTTCACTTACACAGACGCCAACAAGAGCAAAGGTGAGTTCACTGGGTCTCTGAGTAGATTATAAATACATTTGTATGCTAGATATAGAAGGGAGACTGACATTGTCTGAAATCTAAGTTATTTTAAAGGTTTTTAAATTGATTTGCGGGGACTTTCTCTGGAAACTGCCTCGCTTGACTAAGTGTGTAGACAGAGGACAATGACTTGCATCTAAACCTCTATGTTCACAAATGTTTTTGTTTTTTTTATTCAGAAGTCTTTAAAGGGCTATTTCGTGTTTATATGTTGTCTCAGTAGCTTACAAGCTAAAGATTTTTTCTGTCTTTTTTTAAAACCATTTTATTAATTTTAATAAGGCAAAGGATTCCCATTTAAGCATCTATATTAAAAGTAGTCAAGCTTTTTTTTTCTTTTTTTTCTTTAGGGCTTTAAAAGTCTCATATCATCCTCCGTTTTCACATTTTGAGGCTTGCACGTTTTCAGCTCAAATCACACACAGTTTGTACCTGAAGGTGTATCTCTGGTCTTTCTCACTCTTGAAGTAAAGTTAATAAAATGATCTCCTGTGGCCCTTTTTGGAAGAGTGCCACATCTTTCTTGCCACTGCCTTGGATGCTCTGATGGAAAAAAAAAAAACCCAAAACAACATAACAACCTGCTGAGGTCGTTATGTTATGCAGTGCACATTGACTATAATGGTGTTGGATTACTTGAACATTTCTTTCACATTTTGCAAATGACAAAGCCATTTTAGGTTTCATAAAAGGTCTCATGACACTCTTTCACTGTGCACACAGGCCTAAAGATCCCTGCGATTTTTAGCACCCTCGCCATTTGTTTTCTCTATAAATCCTGCTGAAGCTGGGGGCCAACACGCTCAAAGTCCTTTGTGTAAAACTGCCCCTCTGTGGTGCTTTCCTTCCTTCTGTAACTTTCCCCTCCCAACTTCAAACTCAAGAAGGGGCAGGTGTGTGATATCAGTCAAGATAATGGTAGATGCGATAAAGACGTGTTCTCGTAGCTTAGCAACAGTAAGCGCTTGAGAGAAGTACTCTTAAAGGTTATGGGTGTTTTCAAGGACAAAAGGACGGATCTTTAAAATTTCCGCTATTGTCTCAGTGTGACTGTTTTGGCATCGCAGCCTGCTGACACTAACAGATATCCTGTATTTGTGGTGAAGCAGTATGTCATCTGACAAGCCATCAGATACTTAAATATTTGGAGTACACAAACAGTTTGTACAATAAACTATTCAATTGCTACAAGACTGTTTAGAGTTGTAACAAGTCTCTAGTGAGATTCATTCAGAAGAAGCAAGCAAATGAGTGGGAAGTGTTAGGTGACATTTATTTTCACCTCAGTTAATTCGTTTTGAGTCTAAACTAGACTTATATAAATGGCAGCTTTAATTCCTTTTTTTTCTTAAAGATTGCATACAAGCTAAATGCTTTTTATTAATGTGGCCTCTTTAAAGCCACACATTAAACTGGTCACTGATACTTGGCGTCACCTGCTTGCTACTTGACTCATTGATGACCATTTTCCCTCAGGTATCATTTGGGGTGAGGACACTTTGATGGAGTACCTGGAGAACCCCAAGAAGTACATTCCTGGAACCAAAATGATCTTTGCTGGCATCAAAAAGAAGGGAGAGCGCCAAGACCTCATTGCATACCTCAAGTCAGCAACGTCATGAAAAGATCACTGAGATCACAATATTTAATGTAATTTTAATGTTTTTTTTTTCTGCCATTACACATTAAATATGATTTTATGTTTAGCCATTTGGACAGATGGTTAATGTATGTTCTCAGACTGGTGTTTGCTGTAATTTTCACTTCCTGTTAAGGTCAGATGAGTTTTGAGCAGCTGTTCAAGTGACCAAACATAAAACCAGAGTCCTGTTTTTGTTGAGTCTGTACGAGTACATACTAATCACATTATTTAAAAAATCTCTTGGGAGGATGGGTCTTCTCTCATTCTTTTCCATGACAACATGTGTCTGGTATTTTGACTAACAGAGCTATCACCATATACTTTATTTTCAAAACGATGAATAATAAAATTCATCTAATATCAGCTACATGAAAGTGAAACGGCAATGAAGCCTGTGTGGAGTTTTGGTGGAAACTGGTGCTGATTTTGAATCTGCCCTCAGCATTCATATTCAAGTTGTGAGTGTCTGACCTTTGCACAAATGTGATTAAAGACTTCTACCTGCTGTGAATGCTCTTAGTTTGTGGACTGAATTTGGGAAATACCGCTTTTGTTAACACTCCTGAAACTGCCCCTCTGAGCTCCTGTTTTTACCCCCTGCCTGCCATCAGGCTCCTTTGAAGTTTTTAAAGATTTCTTGCTAAAGGTGATGTATTTATCTGCCTCCTTACAGCCAAGAATTGTGGGGTTGTATAAATATTACATTGATGCCTTGAAACCCACCACCATGCGGAGGTACAGTGAAATCAGCTGCCATACAAGCATCACGAGCTAATATTGTGGCGTGACTTTATAATGTAGGGTAACTATTGTGGGCACCATCTGGACTGAAGGAAGATGTTATTTACCTGGTTTCACAGGCAGGACAGAGTTGGTTTAATTTCTTTTACTGTAATTGGTGTTTGACTGTAATGTGGTAGCTGAATGTTGTTACAGATAAGATGGTTAAGGATCAATTAAAAGAAAACGTACAGACATGTAAAAACGACTCTTCATTTCATGGTGTTTGTCAGGAGCTGACAGCTTGTCCCTGCAGCCGGGTGATGTTCTGCTCTTTTAAAAATCCCTCCAGAGTAAAGGCAATAAACATCACTGGTCTTATCAAACCAGTAATTTTTATTAAAGATAAGACCAGACTAATTTTACAGTTGCCTCAGCCGATTTGTTAAACAAATATGAAGCCAAGCATGACCCTAAATGTGGATTTGACATTTTTGTGTTCAGTTCATCTTAAAGCGAATTAAAGACGCCGTGGTGAGCAAATATGTGTAAATCTTATATTATCAGTGTAGTAAGTTACATCTGCTACTGTAATAACACTATTTGGAGTCTTGTTTCCTGTATGTATATGTATATATATATGTATGTGTATATATATATTTATATATATATTTATATATATATATTTATTTATATATATTTATATATATATATTTATTTATATATATAAATAAATAGCAGATTAGACATTGAATATATCCACTTAAAGTAACATTTTGTGGTGCACTCCCTGTCTCTTTAAAGAGAGTTGAACTCTCAGTCATACCCAGAGGGCCGCTCTTGCTGGTAAGGTGTCAGTTTACTGCTCATGAAGTCATTCTAGAAAGACAGTCAGCTGATGGCAGCCCAGGCCTTGCTTTACCTCTGGATCAAAGATCAAGTAAGAGCAGAGACGTGACTGGATTTGTCTTCAAACAATGTCTCTGTATGCTGCCTGGAGACAGAAGGCTGAGTAAATTTAGTGTTTGAACTCTTAGGCTGTAAACTCATTACATTATTTAAGGATCTAGTTTATGGAAAATCTAATTAGAAGAGCCCTTTTCTTTGCCCATATTACACCTCTCCATAAACTATGTTGGTTTTGAAAGAGAAGCTGGGACGCCCAGAACAAGTTGATGAGGATTTGGAGACACCTGCTGGCCCATGAAGATAATACACAACAAAATGCCTTTTATGATACTTCATTGTTGAAAGATAGAGGGGCATAATGTTCTGAACCTCAGATGGAAATAAGGTAAGGCAGAAAATACCAAGCCTCTGAGAGGCTGATAGGTTCAATTTAATGTCACAATAAACCTACACATACAAATACATCTTTAAAAAACAAATAAATGAAAAGCACAAAAGTGATAAAAAATACACTAATTCATCATCAATTCAGGACAGTCATGCTGATAAAAGACAGTATCATTGTAAGGAAGCAGTGATGTGTGAGGGGCAGAGTAGGCAAAGGACTAACAGGGACGTGTACTGTTCAAAACGTGGTTTTTATTTTATCTACAAATATGAAAACAATCATATCAAAAACACAGCAAAGAAAATAAGTTGTTCTAAGAAATAAGTATAAAGGAGTTAGCAAAAAAACCAAAAACCACAACGCATAACAGACTGTAAAAGAAACAGCCATAATAATAGAATAGTATGTAGCTCAATAAAATAGAATTGTTCATCAATATACTTTGAGGTTGTATTATATTTTACAGTGTCCACCAGGGGAGGGTCCAACACTCAATTAAATTCTGTTTCCATGGCACCAACATAACGCCACAACAGCCACCTCAAGTTTCTTTGTGTTGTAATGCAAAGATCCTGCAATATTAGATAATGAGACAATCCTTTATGAGCAGCACTCGCCATGGTGGGAAGGAAAAACAATTCTTTACTAGGAAGAAAATCTGGCAGAACCAGGCTCAGGGAGGGAGCAGCCATCTTCACAACTAGTTGGGGGCCGAGGGGGAAGAAAATACAAAAAACAAGACACAGAGAGACAAGGACACAATGCAAACTGTGAGGCAGAGTGGATAACATGCAGTACTAGCACATAAAGACATGGGGAGTAGAGAAGAAGTGCATAGTACGTGATGGAAAGTCCTCCAGCAGCCTATCTAATCGGTGGTCGGAGTCACTTAATTCAGCTGTAACTATAAATTTTATCAAAAGGAAACCTAAGGAATCTGGTTCCACAGAAGAAATGAAGATTCTTGCTTTTGGAAACTCTAGGAAGCACAAAGTAAGCCCACAGTCTGAGAGCAATGTGCTCCATTGGAATAATGTAGTACAGTGAGATGGTTAAGATAGATGAAATACAGTAATGGGGTCTAATACTGAGGTCAGTAGAAGAGAAGCAGTCTTAAGTATTTTTTTTCTCTAGTTGTTATAAGTTTATTAGCAAGAAATTCAACAACAGTTTTTAAACTGGTCAATGAAAATACACCAACCTTTTGGCCTTTGAGCCATTCCAGATATACTCCACTGCTCTTTAGATGCTCTCTACTTTGAAATGATTGGCTGGACTTTCTTCTAAACCATATCAAGACACGCCCCTCTTCTTCTCTTTGTAGTTTCACTTCATATTTAATGTTGAGAAACATTCTTTTACAAGATATGTGTTGTTGTGCCTCTGCAAATATTTCTGTGCAACTTTTAGAGTAATTGAGACACCTTTCTATTCAGGTTAGCTGACAGTGTGACAGTTTAGTACTACATCAGTGCATTTTGCCCATAGACTGTTTATAGAATATGGGCACAGCTTAAAAGTGAAGCCAGTTTACAGTGCTGGCTATTAGACCAATCCTGGCGTTCACCAGTGCTGCCCCTGAGCCTTTTCAAAGTCCCGTGTCACATCACAAAACTTGCATATCTATGCTGCCAGACAATACCCCATCAGCCTTTCCAGGCTGAGGGATAAAAATGACGGTTCACTATTCTTCTTATGACCAGCAGGGGGCGACTCATGATTGCAAAATGAAGTCCTCTTGTGGTGAAGTCTATACAACCATGGTCTCCTTGGCTCTATGACCTCAGTAAACATTTTTCTCATGAGTTGATCTGCTCTGTTGCCAGTTCATATCTCATTTAATCATTTTGTTAATTTTATGAATTTCAGCCCCTGTTATTGTCAAAAGGAATCTTTAATACACAGTCTATAATTTTAAGCCTGTCATGACCTATGAGAGTATAAGATTGCAACAAGATAGAAGTTGAGGGAACTGTAGGATGAAGTGCCTGAATTAGAGTTTTATGATTTTACATATTTATGAAATCTTTTTTTCTTGAAATAACTAAACTAAAAGTAGCAAGCCTGTTCTGAAAATGTAAGGAGTAGAAAGTAGATATTTGTTTTAAATTATAGGGAGGAAAAGTCTGAAGTTGTCAGTAAAATAAATACTCAAGTAAAGTACAGATAGCCTAAGTGAAAATTCTGATTTGTTACTTCCCACGTCTGCACTTTTAGTCTATGTCAGTGCACGAGCAGCAAACAGACATGGGGCTTTGTAAAAAATATCAGATGAGATAAATTCATTACAAATTCTTCTTTTTCACCAATTTTCTTTAATACTAATTATGATTTTGATTTCTCAATAAAATTATATACATTACACTTTTCTGATGCTTTGTTAATTATTTGATCTACAAACCAACAGTATTTATAAATGTTTATGTATTTACAAAGGTTAAAACAAGTTGCACCAATCTTTAGTCATTTGATCCATCCCAAATATACTCTGCTACGTTTTAGATGCTCTTCGCTGTGAACACTGAAACAACTGCTTGGTTGAGTTTCAGTTTTTCATCTCAAGCATAATAAGACACGCCTCTCTTCTTCTGTTTGTACTTCTGTTTCTTTGTAGTTTTCTTTATCTTTAAGAAAACTTCTCTATGCATGATCAAAGTGGTCATGAAACTAGATGTATAAAGGCCAATTTACAGTATGCAGCCCTGCTAAATAAATGACATGACAATGTCTGTGAAGCTGGATTTAAAAAAAAAAAAAAAAGCACTCAAAGTGTTTAGTACATGTTTGGCCCTTTCTTGTGCCAATACAGAAAGTGGCATCACTGGGTTGGTTGGGTAGTTGGTTTGTTTCAACAATAGACACAAAACAGTTTTTAATGGTAACAAACTAGAGGTAGAACCAATAATTCAGAGGAAAATAACTGCACACATCAGTTTAAAGGTGTCACTTGTACTGCTCCTGGGTGCAACAACTATTAAGAAACAAAGGGTATGCTGTCCACTCTCCCTCTTTCTCTTTTACTTTTATTGTTATGTTACTCATCAGCTTGTTTGTTCACTGTAAATTTCACCAGAATTACCCCACACACACACACACACACACACACACACACACACACACACACACACACACACACACACACACACACTCGTGTACATATCTCTAAACACTTGTATACATGTCTCCGTACAATTTTTTCTATTAATATTTCTGTACAGTGTTACCTGTATATAGAAACTTCATTTGCTTATGTATATAGGACCACTTTGTGTCTTCCTTCTATATCTCATATAGATATCTTATATCTTACCCAAATTTCTAATTCGTGGGATAATAAAGGTTTATTCTATTCTATTCTAAGCAGTAAGTGGTTCTTTGCTGTTTGACTAGCTGCAAAGGGCCGCAATAAACTAAAGGAAAAAAATTCACGAAAAATGTGACGTTTTTCTGGAGAAATAAAAAATGTGATTGAACATAAGCACATGTGACAAGCTAATAGTAAAAAACTAACATTCTTCTCCCACCCCCATTCTCTGCGGCCTGCTGGAGCGGGGGGCTAGGAGGAGGAGTTGGCCGTCCGACTGGGGTCTGGAGTGTGGGGCCTCCCTGCTGCTGCGGAGTCGGGGCGGTCTGCCTCTCCCCACCGCAGGGAAAAGGGTAACACCACCTGGGTCTGGGTGCAGTTCCCCCCTCCAGGGGCAAGGGTACCTAGACCCGGTTCGTAGAGTACGCAAGGTTTGGAGGCCTATCTCCCCCCACCACTCCCCCTGCCAGTGGCGGACTCCCTCAGGTGTCGGTGCGTTGGTGGTTCTTTGTGTCTGGGGGTGGGTGTCCGGGTACACACCGGCTCACTCCTTGGCGGCCACTTATCGGGGCCTGGAGCCTGGGGCTCGCTCGGGCCACTTCGGAGGTGGGGTGCCCCCGGCCTCTCGGCCTGGGGCTCGGATGAATCCCTGGCCAACGGTATCGTACTTAAATCAGACTACTGAACCAGCCACATCAGCCTATTGTGAGGTCTGTTTAAAGTAGACTAAAAATGAACTGCAGGTTCTTGAGAATTGGACTATGAGCACAGAAACACATGTTCGTACATACAGCTGTAGCAAGCTTACAGTAATTTTAAATAGTCTGCAGAGAAATGTGTGATTTACACACCGGGAGGAGATGCACCACAAGGCTGGATAGCTTGGTTGATCTCTGGATTGTGGTGGCATATTCTTTTGAAAATGGTTATTCCTGTTGCGTTGACTGTTAACATTGATTTGCTCACTTGTAGGATGCAGTTTACTGTGTGTGAGATCAATGAGAAGATAATCGCAAGCATGTTTAGTACATTTATCAAGAGTGAACTTTTTCAGCGATAGGAGGTGAATGACATGACAGAAGCTTTGTGCACATGGTGCATGGGTGGACATTTTAAGTACAAAAACAGCAAAAAGGAGGGATTGTTAGAGTGAATTGTTAAAAATTGCCCTTTTTCTAATTTTAATATGAATATTGCATGTTATAGTATTCATATATATCCACATAGTATTCAGTGCCTTTTAATCATAATATATAGTGTGGCAAAAATATTTGATCGTTTTGTTAATATTTTAACGTGTGACATTTATTCAGAGGTAATGTTTGAAGTATTTCTTTCACCCAGAAATCTTTTAGTCACCTTTAGTAACTAAATGTATACCAAATATTATTACTATTACTTATTGCACTTGAATCTCTCAGTACACAGTACAAATTCACACGCTGTGCTGTCACACATTTTCCGAGACAGGATGTGTTTCTATGTTCTGTCTCTGAGAACAAGATACAGTGACCACAGATTGAACCTCACATAAACTTAGGTCACGGTAGGTTTAACCTTCATCTGTAGGTTTCAGTTTTCAAACAACTTGTCTGTGGTGTTGTCGCTGTGTCTGACCACATTAGCACATTATGAACTTTTAAGAAGAACATGCCGCTAAACATCCTGTTCTGATTGGGGAGGGGACCAGAGAAAACTACAGAGTCTGACATTGTTTTGGCAAAGTTACACACCGATTCAATATTGATTTTAGTGACCTCTGATTGGCGTAATCAGGTGTCATTACTGCCGACGTGAATTATGATTTTACTGATTTTACGTTTACCCTTAGCCAGCAGTTTTAAATTTCCTTCAATGTCGCCTGCTCTGGCCCCTGGAAGACAATAGACTATGGTTGCCGGTGTCTCTAGTTTCACATGTCAGCTAGCGGGGACTTCGCTACCTTTGCCTGCTCCAGCTACAGGGGCCTGGCTAGCTATGGGTGTCTCAACGGTGTCTCAAGGGTGCGAAGCCAATTCAGCCTCCAGAGCTGCAAATAGGCTACATTTATTACAAGTATCATTACTGCTAAAGGAGGGTGAGGAGTAATTAAACATCTGACAAAATGAGCAGGAAATTGCAGGAGGGACAGGTGAAGACTAACAGTTTTTATTGTTAATACAGCCCTGATCAAAAGTTTAAGACCACTTAGAAAATGGCAAAAAAAAAAAAAAAAATCATATTTTACATGGTTAAATCTTAACAAGATTCCAAGTAGATGCAATGCAATTTGTTGAAAACAACTCAGCACCATTACAACAGCACCATTACACCTCCTCCATGCTTCACGGTGGGAGCATCTGTTCACTTTTTCTGCGTTGCACAAAGACACTGCAGGTGGAACCAAAGATCTGAAATTTGCACTCATCAGACCAAAGCATAGATTTCCTTGTGTTTCTTGGCCCAAACAAATCTCTTCTGCTTGCTGCTTTTCCTTAGTTGTGGTTTCTTAGCATCTATTTCACCATAAAGGTCTGATTTGCACAGACTCTCTGAAAAGTTGAGCAGTAGAAATATGTCCGCTACTGGAACTCTGTGCAGCATTTGTCTGGGCTCTAATCTGACATGCTATTAACATGCAATTTCTGAGGCTGGTGACTGAGATGAATTTATCCTCAGCAGCAAAGTTGAATCTTGTCAAATAGGGATGTCAGCTGTGCACCAACCTGACTTCTGACAAACACAGGTGATGGTCCCAACCGCATTAGGAAGGCAAGAAAATCCACAAATGAACCCTAACAAGAAAATACGTGTCAGAGAGAAGGTGGCCAATGATAAAGATAAGTAATCTTCTGTGATACACTACTACAATTCAGACCGGTATATCCTGCCTGTCATTCTGTGACAGCTGGGATGGACTCCAGCTCATCAGTCACACTAGATAAGTGAAGGAAAATAGATGGATGGATGAAATATATCTTATATGTAATAAAATGTATTTTGTATTTATGTCGTTAAAAATGACAAGTGATGGAATTTAGCTCAGTTGACTCAAATGCTTCAGTATACCTGTAGTCGTTGCAGTACATCAGTATTTGTCTGTAACATAGTGATGTTACAGACAAATACTGATGTACTGCAACGACTACATTTTTCTAAAATCTTTATTTACTTAGATTTAAATACAAAATGGCATGCTGTTACAAAAGAAAGAACAAACAAACAATCCAACGAAAATTATCATTTTGTATGATTCTGATGAAATCAAGGATACACTGTAGTATTAAACATCCCTTTATGGGATGAGAAAGTCCTGCCATTACATAAGGGTCTTAAGTTAGATGTATAAGGTACTCAGAACAGGAAACAGACAGATTTTTTTAGAAATGGGTCTGACAGGAAACAGATGGCATAAACAAATAAGACCCTTATAAAATATAGAATGCTACAGATTAAGCTACTGAAAAATTAAAAAATCACGTAATCATTTGAAGAAGTAAAATCCAACAACACATAAAAGTAAACACCATATATCTCACATAGGTGAAAACAAAAAAAAAACAGTGACACTGGTTATTTAGCTTAACATTTGACTTATGTAATGTATAACTTTTTAATGCCCTTGATACTTTTATTTTACAGTTTGTACAGTTACTTTGCAGGGAGATTCACAAGGAGCAACTCAGGCAAGCACGGAGATTTGATAGGTGTCTGTGTTTACCAACGTCCAGGAGCACCACGGATTCCTCAGTTAGATAAATAAACTTTTTTTTTAAATGTTCTTTCCATTTCTGTATTTTCTAAATAATCCTCAATGCAATTCCCAGTTTCACTGGTATATGTTGTGTGGTAAATACACAAAACAAATATTTAGCAACTGTTTAAAAATCTTTCACCAGTCATGCAAGAAGAGTCAACAGCCTATTTTCTTGCTGTTCTCCTCTCCATTTCTAAGCGTTGCTTTCAGGTGCCCTTTTTTGTCCTGGTTTGTTCCCAGGTTCTTGAATTAACTTAAACTTGGCAAAGGAATTCAACCACAACAGTTTTTTTTAAAAAAGCACAAACTTTGAAAGGTATCGAAAGTTTGTTAACTTGTAGGATGAAAAGACTGGTGAACACACATACAAACTTTGCATTTTTTAATCAAACAGAAAAAATAAGAAAAGAAAAAGCAGGGCGGACAGATGCAGATCCTGCAAAAAAGTAAGTAAAAGTTAATCAAAGTCCACAACACACCCCTCCTAAGCAGGATACAAATTATAGTCTCCTAGTTGATAAGCATCTAACCCTTTCCACCTCCACCTGCACAACCTCAAAATGTGGACTCTTATCTCTCAGTCTGCAATATTGTCTTGACCATTGGATGAAGGATGATACAACTAAGGAACCTTTGGCTCTTATTTGACATCGGTGTGGCACTGGTGGCTAGTACAACTTCATTTTTTTCACTCTTGTGAAATATGAGAAAGCCACATCCAGACATCTGTGTGCATAAGATTTTTGAGTCCACCAGAATAATCTAATACAATCGTGACATAATGTTAATGAATATATCCCGGACAGGAACTGGGGACCTGCGGGGGAAAAAAAAATTACTTTGGGCGCCACCACCTTAATACTGCAGACACTGCCAGCCCTAAAAATATAAAACTGTGCATACATTAATTCATATTTAGATAAATAGATTTATAATAATAAATAATAATAATGGATTGCATTTATATAGCGCTTTTCAGGACCCCCTGTTTATCTTTTTGCAAGCTTGATGAGATATGTGCATGCCATTTGTTACATTTTTTTTTTTAACATTGATTAGTACTGTACACCAACTACAAATATTTTTGACTTTAAAATGGTGTAAAACACAAGTTTAAACTCTTTTATTTATAATGTAAAGTACTGGCACATATACTTCTTTGAATGTCAATTTTTAAACAAGGTATAGCCAACAAAAATATGTCCCTGTAATAAGACTTAGCAAAATTCAGGTTTCAATATGATTTAGTTTACTGAAGTGTGCAAAATATTGTCCAAAAATGCTCTGCTCATGTGGGTTATAATTATAATGTATTATTATGTATTAAAAAATAAATAGTCTGTAGAATAAAAATTTAGTTTCCAAGGGGCTTTCTGCCAATTAGACACATTGTTTGACATAAAATAACTCACCTATTCTTCTTCAAATATCAGTGGTGTTGGTGTCAGTGGTATTGGTACGGAGAAGAGTGAGCGTGACAGCTGAGTCTGAGCCACAGGGTTGAGCTGTTTGGCCTGGCAGCAGGCCGGCAGATGCAGGAAAAAGTATTTAAGTAGACATATGTACGGGGGGGCAGGGTCAGAGGCTGACTAGATTTTATTCTTTGTTGACAGAAAACAAAACTAACGCAGGGAAACAAATATGCTCATAAGTACCATGTGAAACAAACATTACTTTATGGTGATAATGGATACATTTTCATAATAATAATAATAATAATAATAATAATAATAATGATAATAACTGAAGTTTAGTCATGGCCCAGAATCATCATTACCTTTCTTCCCTTCTCCTCTGCTAGCACAGTTGCGCATAACAAGGTATAAAGCACAATCACTTAATTCTCATTATCACTTGTAGTAATATAAACTCAGAATACAGACAACAAGGTCAGGTTAACATGCATTGTAATTACATGTTTCTTTTCATGCTAGATTTATACAACTAATACTGTGTCTTAATATTCCAATAATACTTTTGTGTAAAAAATATTTGACATGTAAAGAGTTAATGGAAAGACAAAAACAAGTTGTGGATTGTAATTTATTAATCATTTTTATAATCTGTACTGAATGCAGGTTAAAGTGAACAGATACCTGGGGGAACTTGGTGACTCTCACTTTTAGCAGGAGGACTGGATTGCTCTTTCAGGATGTATTTTATGATCAGTAAGATCAAGACCACGATAAAGGCAATTCCAGCCCACTAAAATGAAGAACAGAGAAAGGAAACAAAACATTAAAATCAAATATGTCATAAATGCTGTTCATAAACCACATTTTGTAGAAAGCAAATGACCTCATCTCACATATCAATTCTCACTCTAAAATTTTAAAAAACAGAATTTTACGTACCTGAGAGTAAACGTACCAGTCCTGAGATTTCTTCAGTCTGTCCTGATATGAGGTACCATTTTCTGGTTCACACCATTTCAGTGGGGCAGCTGTGTCAACAGCTACATACTTGCCTGACCAATCAGTCATTGCACAAGTAATGTAGCTGCCATTAAAGAGCAGCAGGATTGTCCACAAAAATGCAGGGATAGATCGGCGTAAGATTGTCTCTTTATTGTCTGTGTCACATGAGAACTTCTGTCCTTGCAATAAAGCCATCAGCACATAGGCCAAACCTCCAGGAATGATGAAGAATGTAGCAACAAAACCACCATTCAAGTATGGCCCTTCACAGGGGCACTCAAATTCCAGCTCCACTAACTTTTCGACGGCCATCATAACAAGTGCAAACAAAACATTTGATGCAATTGGGCCATTTTGAAATATTGTTTTCAATATTTTCAGCCACCCTGCAGGCATAGACAAAACCAAAAATTAAAGTCAGAGAGATAACAAGTTTATAATTCCAAAGATACTTTTTGTGATATATTAATACTAATCATAAACAATTACTCCCACAATGGATTACAAATTGCCTTCAATGTCAACCTGATAATGGAAAAAAAATGTGCACACCGTATAAACTACAAAAAACACTGAGAGAGAAGCTTTATTGATGGTCACATACACACACACACACACACACACACACACACACATACACATATATATATTAGGGGTGCAACAATACTCGTATCAACATTGAACTGTTCGATACAGTGCTTTCGTTTCGCATATGTATCGAATAATACAAATTTTTTTATTTATTTTATCAACTTTTCTTCTGACATGCTCTCTATGTTAAGTGCTCAGTGGATCTGCATTCGACTACTCTGCCTAGGCTGCACTGTCGAGTGCAGATCCACTGAGCGCAGCGCAAGCTAGCAAGACAGAAGCTAAGCTCGTTGCAACATGGCAACTGCCTCAACGCTACCCGAAGTTGAACCTCCACCACCCTCATTCAAATCTGGCGTTTGGAACTATCTTGGTTTTCATGTGAAGCATGACCCTGATGGTAAGTGCGTCATGGACAAAAGTAAAACAGTATGTCGGATGTGCCACTAAAATATATATTTATAATTTTAATAACTGACAAATTAAAAAGGCATGAAAATTTTTTTGTATTGAAAAAATATCGAACCGTGACACCAAAGTACCGAACCGTGAATTTTGTGTATCGTTGCACCCCTAATATATACATATATATACATACATATGTGTGTGTGTGTGTGTGTTTCCACCTTCCATTGTATACTCATTCTTCTGCATTAACTCAAACATTTTCTGTGTCACCAATACTAATTAAAGATGTCTTTCTTTTAGTTGAGACCATAAATTTTTCTATGTCAACAGTAAGGAGTACGGAGTAGATTGTTTGTAAAGTAGGCAAGGAGGAAAAGGAAAAAGCTTTCAGAAAAATAAATAATCAAGTGAACTACTGAAAATTCTGCTTAAGTACAGTAACAAAGTATTTTTACTTTGTTACTTCCTACTTCTGTACTTTTAGTCCATGTCAGTCCATGAGCAGCAAACAGACAAAGAGCTTTGTAAAAAATCTCAGATGAGATAAATATATTACAAATACTTCTTTTTCACCAATTTTGTATAGTACTAATTCTGATTTAATTATTAATTTCTGAATGAAATGATATGCCTTACAGTTTTCTGATGCTTTTTAATTCTTTGACGTTACAACCAGCATTATATTTAAATTCTTAAATATTTATAAAGATTAAGTTGCACCAACCTGGTAATGTTTGATCCATCTCAGATATATTCTACTACTTGTTAGATGCTCTATCCACTGAACACTGACACAGTATACAAAAAACTGAAACTGAGTTTCAGTTTTTCATCTCAGTCATAATAAGACACGCCTCTCTTCTTCTTCTGTTTATAGTTTCTTTTTCTTTTTAGTTTACTGTTATGTAACACAGTTAGGGGAATTGTTGAAAAGATTATATCAATGGGCCAATAGGTTCGACTATAGGAGCACAGTGGTGTGTTTAAATGAGAAACAGAGACAGGAATGTAACTCAAAAGAACCAGCCGACTTTAGTGAAATAACCCATAGGTTTGACAAGCACAGGTTAAAGGCACTTTACAATTGTGGAAAAGAAAACTTACAAAAAATGAAACAAAAGTAAGACACATAAAACTACTACTTTCGCGGCCTCGCAGTTTCACAGATTTTTTTTATGCAATTTTGAGTGCTTTTTTTTTTTTTTTTTTTTACAGCGCATTGTGTTCTGCATCATGATTGGCTGTAGAGCATTGTCAATCAATTGCATGCCGTGTCTCCTGTCCAGTACAAAATGTGTTCAGCTTGTTAAATTTACTTAAATCTTTGATTGCTAGCAGTGTGACTCTGAAATGCTGTACTGTATTTTGTAAGTTTCTCCCCAACAAAGCCTGTTTGAGCTCCCTGGGCTACCAAACAGCCATCATAATTCGTCATGCAATGAGAACAGGACAAATCAACAATTGACAATGACTAATTAATATTAAAATCTGTAACGTAAGGTATTGTTAGGAGTTTAGTCTGTTGCTGTTACTATTTTTACCATTTCTTCTTGGAGCAACTGTAACCCACATAATTTCCTTAGGGATTAATAGAGTATTCTGATTCTGATTCTGATTGTTTCAGGACACATGACCTGCCATTATCCAATGACACATCTGCTTACCTGTGTCTTTTGCTTGTTTCTCCTCCTCTTCTTTTGTGTTTTTTCTAAACTCAGCACCTGATGGCTTTGAATTTTTCTTGTCCATCTTCCATTGGTTTTAATTTTGCACTCCAGTATGAACACCCATCCCCCAACTCGAGGATGGCCACAACATAACCTAATAGACCTACATCTTAGTTCACAGATTCACTTTGTCTAGGGTGCATTTCTGGGATTTCGCACAACCCAGGATTCAAATCATGAATACATAATGGGCTTGGATTTACAACATTATGAATGAAATGTGCTCTATTTGGAAGCAGCAGGTCTCCCTGCCCTTTCGACAGGTTGTGTGTGAGACTTTAAATCATCAAACTATAAACTTTAAATTGTTATTGATCCCTTTACCCAAAGACCTAAAGTGTATATTTATTTTCTTACTCTTCTTATATATATTGTTTGTTTACCTGCACTGCTGTAACTGGAGCCTCGTTGTCTCGTCTCTCTATATGTACTGGACTGTATGTAGCAGAGTTGACAATAAAGTTTACTTTGACTTCAGCAGCAAGCAGGCGCACCAAGGGCTCTTGCGCTCACTTTTCCCATATGGAACTTTGAAAAAACTGCAAATTATAAGTCTGTATCATAATGTCTGGTGTTTTCGTGTTTGTTGGTTTGTTATTATTTTTGTTTTATTTTGTGAGTTGGTTATTAGATGCCGCTCCAGCCAGCCAGAGAATCCCCCACCGCCCCGCTCTCTCCTCCCTGTGCAGCAAGCAGCAGGCGCACCTCGCAAATGGAGGGTGCCCTTACTCCCAGCAAATAGGTGATAGAAAACCGATCGGTGCCTATGCCATTCCCAATATACGCTAGCATGGCGTTGGGGCAGCATGAGAACGAGCATTTTTTTTCTCTTTTTGCCGATGCCCGTGATGACACTCCCAACCACAATGCCGTCCCGGGCAGACGCCCATGTCGCCCATATCAACAACCACTACTGCTTGTTGTTCCTAGAGTATTTAAAAGTAGAATGGGAGGCAGAGCCTTCAGTTTTAGGGCCCCTCTTCTGTGGAACCAGCTTCCAGTTTGGATCCCAACACTCGGGAAACGTAGGTCCACGCTCATCCAATGGTGAGCACAAGAGACCAAACAGAGAATGACACCACAGTCTTCTTTTTTTTTGCCTGTCTCGTTTGGCTCTTTTGCCATCAGAATTATTGTCTAAAGGAAAAGAAAGATGGCCAACAAATTTACTTTACCAAATGGACCAAACCAGCCTTGCCGTATTGGTCTATTTGATTCACCTTTTATTGTTTATTTTATTTTCATTTGTTAAATACGGGACAGACTTGACAGAAAGGGGAGAAAGAATGAGGGAAAAAAAACAGTGTGCAAGAGGAACGGTGATAAAGGGCAAAAAACAAAAGCCAACAAAATAAGCAGACAAAAAATACATATACCTATCAATCACCTGGATCACCTGTTGAGAAAGAAAAAAGAGAAAACAAGCAGAAAAAATGAGCAACATAATAAACAACATCATCACGATGATCTGGGAATATAACAGTAAATACTAAATGTTAAACATTATTGTGCAGCACGTAAGATCAACAGCACACAGTGTGCTTTGAGGTAGGAGCCAAAAAGGGTGTAGTTTGTGTGTGTGAGCACCCGTGTGTACACCTGTGAGCATGGACGTGCTTGTATTTAAAAGGTTCCTTCATGTAATGATCTGATAGAGGGGGTGGGGGGCCACAGCCCCGTCCTCCAGGGCATGAAGCAGGTATGGAGGAGATCAAGACTCCAGACATCCAGAGGCCCTCAGAACACCAGAGACCAAGGAAGACCAACAGAGGGGCAGCCGCGCCACTGTCCCAGAAAGAGCTGAGGAGAGTCCCAGATAAGGGTTCACTCAGCAGCCGCGGAGCAGAAGCCGGGGGGGGGGTTGCAGTGACGTGCCCGTGAGCTCCGCCGGCAGCCAGCTGTGCCAGAGTGACCGAGCCCCAGGCCGAGAGGCCGAGGGCACCCCACCCCCGAAGTGGCCCGAGCGAGCCCCAGGCTCCAGGCCCCGACAAGCAGCCACCAGGAGTGAGCCAGTGTGTACCTGGATGCCCATCCCAAGACACAAATAACCACCAATGCACCGATGTCTCAGGGCGTCTGCCACAGGCAGGGGAAGTGGTGGGGGGAGATAGGCCTCCATACCTTGGAGGGCCTGAGATATCCCCAGAGAGGTGGCATCTGATACCTGACCTGACATATAGACACACATACAAACATCCATTCCTAACGTGGAGACAGACATAAATAGACACTGTACACACAATCACACTCCCCAAGCGTACTCTAAGCCCCCAGGTCTAGGTACCCTTGCCCGATGGACTAGAGGTAGGCCTCCTGAACTGTTGTCAGCCTCTGCCTACCCACAGCGGGTCTCACCTGTTTTGCCGCCCACCGGGTTGGCCGCCAGAACTACGTTTACTGCCAATAGGGCGGGGGTTGGACTAAAGAACTGAGTTTTTCGTTTTTGTTGTTTAGTGGTGTTGTCGGATAGGTTTTGGGGTTTATTGTGCACACATTTTAAGTACAAAAACAGCAAAAAGGAGGGATTGTTAGAGCGAATTGTTAAAAATTGCCCTTTTCTAATGTTAATATGAATATTGCATGTTATAGTATTCATATATATCCACATAGTATTCAGTGCCTTTTAATCATAATATATAGTGTGGCAAAAATATTTGATCGTTTTATTAATATTTTAATGTGTGACATTTATTCAGAGGTAATGTTTGAAGTATTTCTTTCACCCAGAAATCTTTTAGTCACCTTTAGTAACTAAATGTATACCAAATATTATTACTATTACTTATTGCACTTGAATCTCTCAGTACACAGTACAAATTCACACGCTGTGCTGTCACACATTTTCCGAGACAGGATGTGTTTCTATGTTCTGTCTCTGAGAACAAGATACAGTGACCACAGATTGAACCTCACATAAACTTAGGTCACGGTAGGTTTAACCTTCATCTGTAGGTTTCAGTTTTCAAACAACTTGTCTGTGGTGTCGTCGCTGTGTCTGACCACATTAGCACATTATGAACTTTTAACACTAGAATTACTGGCCCTTGTTTTTTCCTGGTGCAAGTCCCTACTACTAGATTTACTAACCCCGTGCAAATTTGCCTAAATTCCCCTGAACCTAACACCTCCTAGCACCCTGCTGAGAGGCCTTCAGCTCTATTGTTCTCCTGGTTTTGTTGTGCAAACATACCCTCCCCCAACCCCCAACCAGGAGAGATTCAGGAGACAGGAGAGAACCAGGAGAAGGTCTTTCCTTCCAATCATTGTCAGACTCAACAACAAAGTACCTGCAGCCTGCAATACACCATGGTAGTTTTTATGTGCAGTATTTCTCATATGCAATATTAGTTCTTGTCAATCCTTGTCACTACATTGCATACCTGTCCATAAACATATATACACAGAGTTGTACATATATTTATATATCCACACCTTACATAATATACATAAAGTCTAGTTATAGATAGTATATATATATATATATATATATATATATTAGGGGTGCAACGATACACAAAATTCACGGTTCGGTTCGGTTCGATACTTTGGTGTCACGGTTCGATATTTTTTCGATACAAAAAAAATGTTCATGCCTTTTTAATTTGTCATTTATTAAAATTATAAATATATATTTTAACTCAAAAGTACAGTTTTTAAATTTAACCCTAACCCTTGTGCATGTTTTTTATTTTGACAGCGAATGCGCACCTGCGGACCACTTATGTGCAGCCCTGGTTATTTAGCTCGTCATATTGCAGCCACAGAAATTATTTTGTCCATGAAACCATAAAGCTGCACTTTCTTTTTGCCTTATAGTCTGATTTGTCATAACTTTTCTGTTTTGTGGTAAGCTTTTCTTTGGCTGTCACTTCTTCACCCTGACCTGTCTTATTTGGCTCAGCAGAACTGAAATATAAATCCTGCTGCTTTTACACACACACTCACATAAGCTCAGCGATTCTCTGCGCGATCAACCTTTCACATGTTTAAGCTTGCTGCGGGAGATTTCACTTGTCATGTTTGCGTAGTAAGCTAACGATTAATAAGACGATCTCAGAGGAATTGGTGCGCAAATTATCATCACTCACAGATCAGTGCTGTCGCTCTCTATACACAGTTCGCACGATTGCAAAGTGAAAGCAAAAAAACAAGCGCAAATTCAAACTTAATTTCAATATGTCACATATTGACAGTGGCTCACCGATGCCAATGACATAATTACCCAGCTACATTTCTGAAAGAATGCAAAAGCATTGACATATATTTTTCCTTCCTACAATAGCCCGACGGGCAGGGAAGAGATAGATTTTGGTAGCCCGACTGAAAAAATCGCTAGCTCCAGGACGTCGGGCTAGCGATATTGCAAGCCCTGTATCTGATTGAGGAATCACTCATCTTTGGAAAAGAGAGTTTATTACAGAGAAATGTCTCTTTCCAAAATAAAAGCTATACTATCCGCTTCTTCTGGGCTATATTCTCAGCAGCATAAGGAGAATCATGTGCTAACAGCTGTCTAAATGACTCGGCTAAAGTTAGTTAGTTGTTTTTGTCTTTGCACTAGGATGATGTCGGCGTAAATGTGCAGTCATATTCGTTGTGTTCCCACTAGTGCTTTCAGGTTAATCTCGTTGAAATGACCTTAACGCCACAACACGGCAAATCTCCGTTAACGAGCTACCGCCGATCGCCCCGTGCATGGGGCTAGACGGCCAACACTTTAACGAGCTAACTGCGCTAACACACTAGTTCCCACCCATGCAATTGAGCATTGCATGGCACATCCAACATACTGAAGATGTGGAGGGTGAAGGTGACGGTGGTACCAGTGGTAATCGGAGCACTAGGTGCGGTGACTCCCAAACTAGGCGAGTGGCTCCAGCCGATCCCGGGAACAACAGTGGAGATCTCTGTCCAGAAAAGCGCAGTCCTAGGAACATCTAAGATACTGCGCAGGACCTCAAGCTCCCAGGCCTCTGGTAGAGGACCCGAGCTTGAAGGATTGACCGCCCACAGGGGCGAGTGGGGAATTATATATATATATATATATATATATATATATATATATATATATATATATATATATATATATATATATATATATATATATATATATATATATATATATATATATATATATATATATATATATATATATATATATATATATATATATATATATATATATCAGCTGGATAGCATAGTGGTTAAACTACACGCCTTTGGAACAGAGGATCGCAAGTTCGATTCCTGCCTGGGGCGTCTGTATCCAGTAAGGGTCCTAAGGCTAGACCCCCTATGCTAAGCAAGCCTACCGCAGACATGAGCGAGACAGATAAATATGAAGGCATGCCGGCTCGGACGTCGCCCGGATCAACAAGGTCCGCGTCAGGTGTTGAGGAACCAGGGCACCCTGACGAAAAGTGGGCTACTGGAACAAGAAGGCATCGGTGGGCAAGGGACGAAAACAGGGCGTTGTTGGAATGCTACTACGCAAGTAACCCCGGCGGAAGGGGCTACATGAATAGGATGAGGGACCTATGGATTCTTCGATACCCAACATCCACAATGACGGCGAAACAACTAGTAGCTCAGTGTTCCAACATTCGAAAGAAGGGACTGCTCTCACAGCTAGAGATTGACGAGGTACAACACAAATGCTACGGCAAGGAGGAGTCAGGACGCCAGGTCAGGGGGGAGATATCATCACCCCCACCCGAGATTGGGTACATAGCCCCAAGTGCGATAGGAGAAGGATCGTTGAGTGCGAGAGGAACTGACCTGAAAAATAGGATCATGGCCAAGCTTGAAACCTGGATCCCCCGTAGCCGGTTACCAAGATTACGTGAAGTACCCTCAGAAGGTCTGCTAGATGATGTTAATACAGCACTACGGACAATACCTACAACCACGGTTACCGACACTAACAAGCTGATCTACAATACGGCAGCAGTGATCAGTGAGATGCTTGGCTACAAGTTGAACAGCCACAAGGGGCAGTACCCTCCATGGAGAAGGAGGCTAGAGGGCAAGATCAAAGTAGCACGGAGGGAGGTTAGCCAACTAACGGAGTTGCAGAAAGGTGCGACAAAGAAGGTGCATAAGAAATACAGCAAGTTGTCCATACCTGAGGCCTTGGAAACTGCCAAGCAAAGACTCACAGCCTTGGCCAGCCGCTTGAGGAGGTACACCAGAGAGATAGAAGGCAGGAGAATAAACCAGCTGTTCTCCACAGAACCAGCAAAGGTGTACTCTCAGTGGCAAGGGAACAATAAGAGAACAGCACCACCAAGGCTGGAGACGGAGCAATACTGGAAGAGCATATGGGAGAAGGATGCAACCCATAACGGCAATGCTCAGTGGCTAGAGGATCTGAGGGCAGACCACAGCGACCTCCCTGAACAGGGTCCAGTAACCATCACAGTGGCAGATATCCAAGAAAGGGTCTCCAGTATGAAGAGTTGGACAGCACCAGGGCCCGACATGGTTCACACCTACTGGCTGAAGAAGCTGACTGCACTCCACGAGCGTCTGGCAGCACAAATGAACCAGCTGCTAGTTAACGAAAGACACCCGGAATGGCTAACTGAAGGCCGGACGGTCCTGATCCCCAAGGACCCCAAGAAGGGACCGGTCCCCTCCAACTACCGACCAATAACCTGCCTCAGTACTACATGGAAGCTCCTGTCAGGTATCATATCGGCTAAGATGAACAGGCACATGGGTCAATACATGAGCGGGACACAGAAAGGAATTGGCAAGAATACCAGAGGTGCAAAACACCAGCTACTGGTAGACAGAACAATCAGCCGAGACTGCAAGACCAGACTGACCAACCTGTGCACTGCCTGGATTGATTACAAGAAGGCCTATGACTCAATGCCCCACAGCTGGATACTGGAATGCCTAGAATTGTACAAGATCAATGGGACCCTAAGAGCCTTCATCAGGAACTCAATGGGGATGTGGCGTACAACACTAGAGGCCAACTCCAAGCCCATAGCACAAGTTACCATCAAGTGCGGGATCTACCAAGGAGATGCTCTGTCCCCACTGCTGTTCTGCATAGGCCTGAACCCCCTCAGTGAGATCATTAACAAGACTGGCTACGGATACCGACTACGGAACGGAGCAGTTGTCAGCCACCTCCTGTACATGGATGACATCAAGCTGTATGCCAAGAGTGAACGAGACATCGATTCACTGATCCACACTACCAGGCTATACAGCAATGACATTGGAATGTCGTTCGGACTGGAGAAGTGTAGTCGGATGGTAACAAAGAGAGGGAAGGTAGTCAGAACTGAGGGGATTGAACTACCAGAAGGCAACATTGCAGACATAGAGGACAGTTACAAGTACCTGGGGATCCCGCAGGCAAATGGGAACCATGAAGAGGCCGCTAGAAAGGCTGCAACCACCAAGTACCTGCAGAGGGTCAGGCAAGTCCTGAGGAGTCAGCTGAATGGTAAGAACAAGATCCGGGCCATCAACACATACGCCCTGCCCGTGATCAGGTACCCTGCTGGGGTAATAAGCTGGCCAAAGGAGGAGATAGAAGCCACTGACATAAAGACAAGAAAGCTCCTTACCATGCATGGAGGGTTTCACCCCAAGTCCAGCACCCTGAGGCTGTACGCTAAGCGGAAGGAAGGGGGCCGGGGACTGGTGAGTGTCAGCACCACAGTCCAGGATGAGACAAGGAACATCCAAGAATACATTGGGAAGATGGCCCCAACTGACCGAGTGCTCAGTGAATACCTCAGGCAGCAGAAACCCAAGAAAGAGGATGGAGACGAGGAACCATCATGGAAGGACAGGCCCCTGCACGGTATGTACCACCGGCAGATAGAGGAGGTGGCTGATATCCAGAAATCCTACCAGTGGCTGGACAAAGCTGGACTGAAAGACAGCACAGAGGCACTAATCATGGCAGCACAAGAACAAGCTCTGAGCACAAGATCCATAGAGGCTGGGGTCTATCACACCAGGCAAGACCCCAGGTGCAGGCTGTGTAAAGATGCCCCAGAGACAATCCAGCACATAACAGCAGGGTGCAAGATGCTAGCAGGCAAGGCATACATGGAACGCCATAACCAAGTAGCCGGCATAGTGTACAGGAACATCTGTGCTGAGTACAACCTGGAAGTCCCGAGGTCAAAATGGGAGATGCCCCCAAGGGTGGTGGAGAATGACCGAGCTAAGATCCTGTGGGACTTCCAGATACAGACGGACAAAATGGTGGTGGCTAACCAACCGGACATAGTGGTGGTAGACAAACAGAAGAAGGCGGCCGTAGTGATCGATGTAGCGGTTCCGAATGACAGCAATGTCAGGAAGAAGGAACACGAGAAGCTGGAGAAATACCAAGGGCTCAGAGAAGAGCTCGAGAGGATGTGGAGGGTGAAGGTAACGGTGGTCCCCGTGGTAATCGGAGCACTAGGTGCGGTGACTCCCAAGCTAGGCGAGTGGCTCCAGCAGATCCCGGGAACAACATCGGAAATCTCTGTCCAGAAGAGCGCAGTCCTGGGAACAGCTAAGATACTGCGCAGGACCCTCAAGCTCCCAGGCCTCTGGTAGAGGACCCGAGCTTGAAGGATAAACCGCCCGCAGGGGCGTGCTGGGTGTTTTTTATATATATATATGTAAGCTTGAAGGATTGAAGGCAAGCAGGAATTCTTTATATATATATATATGGCACGTGTCCATATTTATGTTTCCAGATTGTTTGTATAGTGCACTTTCTATACTGTACTCTTTGTACAGTTTTTATTTTTGCTGCTTTTGTCTTGCACTGTCCACTTTTCTGCAATGAAATGCAGATTTCCTCTTCACCCTCTACACTGCAGACTTCTCCATCAACTCCCCACGCTGCCACCTACAGAAGTTCTCTGACGACTCTGCCATAGTCGGCCTCATCACAGGTGAGGACAACTCAGAGTACGGACAGTGGACTCTGGACTTTGTGGACTGGTGTCAGCAGAACCACCTGCTGATCAACGCGGGGAAAACCAAGGAGTTGGTGGTGGATTTCCGGAGACGCAGACCCAACACACTGACACCGGTGAACATCCAGGGAGTGGACATTGAGATAGTGGACTCTTATAGGTACCTGTGTTCACCTGAATAATAAGCTAGACTGGAGCCACAACACTGATGCTCTTTACAGGAAGGGTCAGAGCAGACTCTACCTGCTGAGGCGGCTGAGGTCATTTGTACTACAGGGAGCACTTTTAAAGACCTTCTATGACTCTTTGGTGGCATCCGTCATTTTCTACAGTGTTGTATGTTGGAGCAGCAGTTTATCAGCAGCTGAGAGGAAGAGGTTGGATAAACTCATTAGGAAGGCCACCTCTGTTCTGGGATGCACCCTGGACCCAGTGCAGGTGGTGGGAGACAGAAGGACTCTGGCCAAAAGAACATCTCTGATGGACAGAGTCTCCCACCCCATGCACGTAAATGTTGCTGAACTGCAGAGCTGCTTCAGTGACAGACTGCTGCATCCTAGATGCATGAAGGAGCGTTTCCGCAGGTCCTTCCTCCCTGCAGCTGTCAGACTGTACAATCAGAACTGCTCCCAACAAACAGATGGTTACATCTGTGCTGTAACTTGGCACTATTTTATCAACCGATTCACACTATAACCAGGGTTTGCCCCTTATCTGTATTTAATTTTATTTAATTTAATAACAGTATGGTACTCAGTTTTTGGTAACCATTGTCCTTGATGTAAATATGTAAAAATTGTGTATGTTTCTGTTCTGTGTCTTGTGTACTGTTTGTTTGTATATGTGTCTTTCTTGCTGCTGTTACACCCAAATTTCCCCTTGTGGGACAATTAAAGGATTATTCTATTCTCTGTTCTATTCTATTTTGCGTTTTGCTGATTACAAATTTGAAGAATGTAACAATGGCACTGACTGTGACACATAGTGAAGAATCAGAATCAGAATCAGAAAGGGGTTTATTGCCAGATGTTGAGGTTTACAACATTAGGAAATTGCTGCGGTGCTTCAGTGCAGACAATAAGAATTAAAGTGCTATGTAGAAAGAAAGATATGTGCATGAGATATACATGAGATATATACATGAGAATAAGAATTATGAGTGCTACGTAGAAAGATATATACATGAGTGCAGGTGGTGATCAGTGCCAAACATATATACATGAGAATAAGAATTATGAGTGCTACGTAGAAAGATATATACATGAGTGCAGGTGGTGATCAGTGCCAGACATGAAATGATGCAGTGACACAGCGTAGGGTCATGTGTTAGTCATGTGGTTATTGTTCATGTGTCCAACAGCAGAGGGGAAGAAACTGTTCTTGTGGCGAGAGGTTCTGGTGCGAATGGACCGGAGCCTCCTGCCTGAGGGGAGCAGGTCAAACAGACTGTGTCCAGGGTGAGAAGGGTCAGCTGAGATCCGGGCTGCACGCCGCAGTGTCCTGGAGGTGTACAGGTCCTGCAGAGATGGGAGTCTGCAGCCAATCACCTTCTCAGCAGAGCGCACAACACGCTGCAGTCTCTGTTTGTCCCTGATAGTGGCTCCAGCGTACCACACGGTGATGGAGGAGGTGAGGATGGACTCGATGATTGCAGTGTAGAATTGCATCATCGTCCGTGTTGGCAGGTTGAATTTCTTCAGCTGCCTCAGGAAGTACATCCTCTGCTGGGCTTTCTTGATGACGGAGGTGATGGTGGGCTCCCACTTCAGGTCCTGGGTGATGGTGGTACCCAGGAAGCGGAATGAGTCCACAGAGGTGATGGGGGTGTCAGTCAGGATGATGGGGGGGAGTGGGGCTGTGTGCTTCCTGAAGTCCACAATAATCTCCACTGTCTTCTGGGCATTCAGCACCAGGTTGTTGTGGCTGCACCAAGACACCAGACGTTCAACCTCCCTCCTGTAGGCAGACTCGTCCCCGTCAGAGATGAGCCCAATGACGGTGGTGTCATCTGCGAACTTGATTAGCTTGACAGACTGGTGGGTGGAGGTGCAGCAGTTGGTGTACAGGGAGAAGAGCAGAGGAGAAAGAACACAGCCCTGAGGGGAGCCGGTGCTGATGGTCCGGGAGTCCGAGACATTCTTCCCCAGCCTCACGTGCTGCTTCCTGTCCGTCAGGAAGTCAGTGATCCACCGGCAGATGGGATCAGGCACATTCATCTGGGAAAGCTTGCCTCGGAGATGGTCTGGAAGGATGGTGTTGAAGGCAGAGCTGAAGTCCACAAACAGGATCCTGGCGTAGGTTCCTGGGGAGTCCAGATGCTGCAGGATGAAGTGTAGGGCCATGTTGATGGCGTCGTCTACAGACCTGTTGGCTCTATATGCAAACTGCAGGGGGTCCAGGAGGGGGGCCGTGAGGGTCTTGAGATGGGAGAGAACTAGGCGCTCAAATGACTTCATGACCACAGATGTCAGAGCCACGGGTCTGTAGTCATTTAGTCCAGTGATCCTAGGTTTCTTGGGGACAGGGATTATGGTAGAGGACTTGAAGCAGGCAGGCACATGACATGCCTGCAGTGAGGAGTTGAAAATGCCAGAAAACACTGGGGCCAGCTCGTTTGCACAGTGTCTGAGGGTGGCAGGAGACACACCGTCTGGGCCGGGAGCTTTCCGAGCATTCAGACTCCTAAATCGCTTCCTCACATCTGCTTCATGAATATGAAGAGTTGTGGTCGGAGGAGGTGGTGTGAAATCCTCTTTTGTGTGGGGTGAGGGGGCGGGTGTTGCAGGTGAACAGTTTGAAGGTGGTGATGGCTCTATGGAGGGGGGAGAGGTGGGGGAATGAGTGTCCAAAGTGCCTCTATTGTTGGGGTCGTTGGAGGTGTGAAGGCTGCCTGATGGCTCGTCAAAACGACAGTAGAAGTCGTTGAGGGTGTTGGCTAAGAGCAAGTCATCAGTGGAGTGGGGGGTTTTAGGCTTGTAGTTTGTGATATTCCTAAAACCTTTCCACACAGAGGCCGAGTCATTCTCTGAGATCTGCTGCTGCATCTTCTCAGAGTGCTGATGTTTGGCAATGTCCACTTCCTTAGTGAACCTGTACTTGGCCTCTCTGTAGCAGTCCCTGTCTCCGCTTCTGAACGCCTTACTCTTTTCCAGCCACAGCTTTTTGAGTTTAGGAGTAAACCAGGGTTTGTCATTGTTATAACTCACCCTGGTGCGTGATGGCACAATGCTGTCCTCACAGAAGTGGATATAGGAGGTGACAGTGTCCGTAAACTCGTCCAAGCTGTTAGAAGCAGCCTTCATTGTGTCCCAGTCTGTGGTCTCCAAACACGTGCGAAGCTCCTCCACAGCCTCGTTGCTCCACAGTTTTTTGGTCCTCACGACAGGTTTGGAGAGCTTCAGCCTCTGTCTGTACGCGGGGATTAGGTGGATCATGACGTGATCAGAAAGTCCGAGTGAAGCGCGCGGCACCGCGCGATAGGCCCCGCTGATCGTGCTGTAGCAGTGGTCTAATGTCCTCTCCTCTCTGGTCGGGCATTTAATATACTGCTTGTATTTCGGAAGCTCATGGCTCAGATTGGCTTTGTTAAAGTCCCCAAGAGCAATGATGAGAGAGTCCGGGTATGTCCGCTCCGTGTGGAGAATCTGCTCTGCGAGTGCGCACTGAGCTGCTTGCGCATCCGCGTCTGGCGGGATGTAAACAGCGGCCAGGATGAATGAAGCAAACTCCCGCGGAGAATAAAACGGTTTGCAGTGAATAAAAAGATATTCCAGAGAGGGAGAGCAGTGCTGAGCAATCACTGTTACATCTGTGCACCAGCCACTATTGATGTAGAAGCAGACACCTCCACCTTTGGTTTTACCGGAGAGAGCGGCCTGCCGGTCCGCGCGCAGCAGATGAAAGCCCTCCAGCTTGAGCGCGCAGTCCGGGATGTCCTCACTGAGCCACGACTCCGTAAAACATAAGACACAGGAGGAGGCAAAGTCTCTGTTCATGCTTCTCATCAGGGCCAGTTCGTCTATCTTATTCCAGAGTGAGCGTACATTAGAAAGGAAGATCCCAGGAAGGGCCGTTCTCAGTCCGCGTTTCCTCAAACGCACGAGTACGCCGGCTCGCTTACCTCTCTTTCGACGTCTCATAAGTCCAATCCAATAAGTCCAATCCACTAAATCACAGATTAGCAATAAAGAATGGACAAAAAAATGTATTTAGTTAAGCTGGTCATTAGCACTGTTGTATAACAACATAAATCACATTTTGTAGAAAGCTAATGAGTTATAAAAAAAAACATTATTTTATGTTATGAACGATTTCTGGACTTTGCCGATAGCTCTTCTGATAAGGTACTGTTACCTGGTTCACACCATTTTTCTTGAGCAGCCTCTTCAGCAGTTACATACCTGCCTGACCAATCAATCATTGCACAAGCATAATATCGGCCATCAAAGAACAGCAGGATCATCCAACAGCAGGGGCGATGCAGACATCTTTGTGTAGATTCACCGTTATTATGCAACAACAATTATCACGTATGAATGTCTAAATTCCTTTTCCACAAACTTCTCCAGGATGATCAGGACAAACACAACATTTAAAGCAAACTATCCATTTTAAAATTTGACACTCTTGACAACTCTGATTTTCTTCCTTCTATGTATATGAAGACAAATAAAAAGATGAAGACAGAATTTAGTTTGAGTTATTTTTGTATTCAACACATTAAACATATAACTAGAACTGCAAAAATACTGAAATGTGATGAAATGCCATTAGTTTTCACACTTTTTATGTCAAAGGAATACCAAACTGCAAGCTAAATTTTTGAGGCACAGGCATTATCTCGTTATACTCACTTTATTTTTGCTATTTAATATAAATGTCTATCTTTTGCTCAGTGCCCAGAGAGGTGTTAAAGTTAAAGGAGTTAAAGTTTAGTCCCACTTTCTATTATCAAAAACTTAATGAGCCACTAGACACTATGGTCTGGACTCCTAAACCATATCCAGACTGACAGTGTGTGATACATTCTGGAATTCACTAAACCATCATGTCAATGGTTAAAAAGTACCATTTAATATCTCTCATAAATTACCCTGTTTCACCAGATGGGGATGCTGTCTCTCCACTGTTTTCCAGCTCCACTATCTCCCAGAGCAGAAGGTTGGCAAACTTTACTACCAAAAGATAACAAAAGCAAACAAACAACAAAAACAGCTAAAAAAAAAATCTATTTCATATAATGAAGCTCACAATGCTTATTAAGTGGGACTTAAGTGCCCTTCAATATGCTTCTACAACCCAGAAGCAAGACTTTTACCCTCCCAGTGACTTGTGATTTATTAATTACTCATCTAACATTATTTAACAATTCCTTTGAAATACAATATAATGATGATGTTCATAATGGTCATTTATTGCTTTACATCTCTCACAAGAACCTCTTGTGATGGGATCACACCACAGTGAGTTAACTGTAAAGAGGAACCTGTATTCATAACTTAACTTGGATTTGATTTCAGCAGTTTCCCAACTACACACCTGTGCAGTTTTGTGACTGCATGTTGCATCATTGTAATGCTACAAGTTTGTTATAAGTAACAGCTTACAGCATCTACTTTCACTTCTAGCTGTGGCGTGGTTATATTTTTTATTTAATTGGTCTTTATTTTTTGTTATTATTATTATTATTATTATTATTATAAGTAGTAGTAGTATACTATTAAAAAGGACATATATTTATCTAATATTTAGATAATAAGCTGAGCCTTGATATCTTGAAGTTAAACAACTTACCACAGATTAAACATGGCTGCCACAGATGGGACAAGAGAAGAGAGGGGAAAAGAAAACATGAAGCTCTTCTTTTTTGCAGTTCCCAAACATTCCTGGACCTTAAATGACCTTAATGGAAATTTTCCAATCAGCTCCTGTCCATGCTGGAAGTTGGCCATGGGAATCAGGACAAATGTATAAAAGTGCCCCTTCCTTAAACTATCTAGCATTTCTCATGTATCTTGATGCCTGTTTTGTCCATCGTTACTGTTCTGTCTTTCATGGGAAGAAATCAAGTCTGCTGGCCCAAAGTGAAAACATGTGCCATAATGATGGCAGATAGATTACACTGTCATAATGACTGGTCATTTCTCTACCAAGCAAACTGTGTGCACATATTATCAATTTGTGTGAACTTAGCAGTATTAAGTGCAATTACAGTTAGAAACACATAGACTAGTCTAAGTATACTATTAGATACTATTAAAATACTTTACTTGTGTATTTATACATTTAACTTTTCCTGCATAGTAACAACACAACACAGGAATCCTTGGTGCTCAGATGACTCTGTTCTTTCTGCTTGTCTGCTGATTTAAATTTTATTACAGAAGCTCAACAGATGTGTGGTGATGTGTTGCTTGAGATATTGAACAAACATTGACCTTGAGGTCTGGAAGTACCAATAACTCCATTTACTTAAATGTCTATTCGAGACTGACTTCAAAAATGAATAAATTGCCTATGTTAAAATAACCAAATTTCATTAACGGGAAAAAAAAAAACCCATATTTACAGCCACCGTTCTACATAGAACTCCTTCTTTCTTGGATTTCTTTTACAACTCACAACACTGATTTTTTTAAGGCTTAATATTTTAATTGTAGCTTTTGTTAGCATTTTTGCAGATGCAATGGAATTACCTGACAAATAATATGGCCTGCTGTGAGGGATAAAAGTGTGTGCTTCAGATTCTGTGAGTGAAATTCTAATTTCAGCGCTAATCAGCAGATATTGCTGTCTTCATGTTGCACCAGTACAGTTTATGAATGCAGGATGTTCCCAGCTCCAAATATGGCTGCCTATGGCTCTAAGAAAAAAAAAAATCAACATGTCAAGCAACTCTGAGTCTTCAAAGACTCTGAGGCTGCAATTTGCATTCCTGACTGAAAGCATCATGTGTGTCCTGTATATACAGTCTATGATGCTTTGTAGCAAACAGGTCTTAACTTTCCACATAATATCCTGCAGAACTAGTCGCTGCATGAACACGAACAGTTTCTGGCTATTGTGGTTCCAAGCACAAACTCTAATGGTTTGCATATGATGCATTTATTTTCAAAATGTATAAAGCATTCACATTATTCAAGTGTAATAATAAATATAAAACAAATTTAAATTGTCATTAACAGCATTGGTCACTGCTTAATACCCAACCTTTTTTGTGTGTGTGTCCAATGACATTACGAACAATTTGAAACAAAACACATCATATACATTATGCTAGACATAGTAGTAGTCCCATGCTTCATTCTATGTGTGTTCATAGCTAAAATGACCATAATATAATGTACTAGAAACCCATCAGTATCATCCAGACTGTCATATTTTAGGAAATGCAAGAAATCTTTGAGAAGAAATGATAAAAGACATGCTGGTGTGAAAAGATAATCTACATGGTATCAAATGTGGCTGAAAACAGAGCGCAGTTCAAACAAGAAGAAAATTTAGCAAAATGTTTTTAAGCGGTTTCACAAAATCACATCGTAAATTTCCAGTGCAAAATGTTAAATGAGTCAGTCATAAGTCCAGCCAATAAGCCACAGAGTTTAGGCTCAGTCTACAGGTAGCATAGAAGTCCCCAGTGTGTCCAGTGCTGGTACTTCCAAAGACATGAGGCTCAATTTTGTATTTCCTGGGCACACTCAAGGACTGCAAACCAGCAAGAACTATAAAAAACACTGCTCATGCAATATTTATGTGATACTGAAATGTAAATGTATTGTTTTAAAGTCTCATTTAATTCAAATGGCACCTAGTAAGAACAAAATTCAACTGATTATAGAGCAGGTGAGCTAGAATAAACATTTCTGCAAAAAAAAAATGTGAAGAAGTAACAGTGAAATAAACACAGTGTAAGTTTGTTATAGGTTTAAGTGAAATACCTGGCAAGCAGGTAAATGCACTAGCATTGGAGGAAATCTTCATCTCTATCTTAAGTTTATCGTCAATGATAGGCGACAAATTTTGGGAGTAAAATCTCAGAAAAATATATATTTAAGAGGTGTTTGCCTTTACATGATGTTAAAAATAAAGCTTTAAATAAATGTGCCTCATGCCTTTTTCTTTGGGCTTTGAAATATAACAAATACGTCACAGTCAGGATTTTAGTGCATTTTTTAGCTTTTCCATTTGGGCCTTTTAAGGTCCTGAAACACATTAGTACTATTAAGGCAGCTGTGACTTGGACCAGATCTCTTCTAGCCTGCATAAGCTGCTGTTAGTCAGGAGATAAAAATCACAAAGAGCATGTTTTTGAAAAGCTTTCAGATACAGTCACTGCTGCTGTTCTCAAAAAAGGCTTTGTCAGCATGCTTGTGACTAAAGTCATGAATTAATTTGTGCCCAACTGAGTCACACCAGTAAATAAAGAAAAGAATAAGACATCTATGCTCTACAGTGCAGACTCCCTCAATGGTGTCACCCAAACTTTGTTTTTTTTTTCACCTTTTATGGCCTTTTTGGTGACTTAAGTCTCAGCATATAAACAGTGCAAGCTTCAGGTGCATGTTTGTTTCAGTTCAAGAAGAAGCCACAATCCAGTTATTCTTGATGGATTTAGCAATCTGTGTAGCACCACAACTCCAGACATTGCTGCCCAGTTGTTCAATCCCTAGTGCAGGGCGATTACTCAGATGTTGGGTAAAGACCATCGTTTAAGTCATAGGTGTCAAACTCTGGCCCGTGGGCCAAATTTGGCCTGCAGCCTAATTACATTTGGCCCGCGAAGCCATACCAAATTACTATCAGAGCTGGCCTACTGGCATTATACAGCTAATATATATATATTGTTTAGTATTAAGCTTTGCTTGTTCCATATTCAGTTTTTCAGCTAAACTTGTCCATAAGAAAAGATTCATTCTTATATCTGGAGGAACAAATATATTTCAATAAATATTAACGTTAGCCCGCGACTTTGTTCCAGTTTTGAATTTTGGCCCACTGTGTATTTGAGTTTGACACCCCTGGTTTAAGTCATTAGGAGCCGTATAATGTTGGAAGGAAGAAGATAAAAGGAATTAGTCATCATTTGCATGATTCCTTAGATAAAATGAATCATGTTATGAAAGCTAAGGTGAACGGACTTATTCAGCTTTAGATTGTCTTTTATGCATGTGTGGTTTTTTTCAGCAGGTTTGTAAATCTATTATCTATTTTTTTTTTTTTCTAAACTGCGAGGTCATCTGCTCTAGTTCGGCTGCTCGTTCCGCTGGCTTTGCTGTATCTTCGCTTGTCCTTATGCAGCAGCACATCTGGGCCACCATTTTGGATCTGAACACAGCCGACGTCCCTGCTCTCGGGGGTATAGCAGTTAGCATCGGGTCTCAGGTATCTCCCATCTTGGATCTGACCGTCATTGGTCTTCTGCCATCCATGCGAATAGCAGCTCATTTGGAGGAAGTTTACCTCTTCCACTGCTGCTGCCATTTTGTTCTGCTCGGTAGCCATGTTTTCAGAGTTTTGTTGGTTTGCTAGTCGGTGGTTGGGGAAGGGGAGGGGTAGGAAGTGTGTGGAGCCAGTCACGCACTGGTTGAAATCTGGGGGTGGTGTCGATGGTGGTGGAGGAGACAAAGAGAGCTGTCGGCTCAGAGAGGTGTTGGCTGCTTTGTTGGCTTTTGTAGAGCACAAGAATCGCCTGCAATAAACAGAGTGAACCAGTGGGAAAATGTAAGATTTCAAGTTATGCTGCCAACCACAACATACCGTGCTGCCCGCTGTGAACACTTCTTTAAGAATTCACTACCACAAAATGGAAAGCATTCCCTGTTTTCCTCATTCCATTTGTTCTAATGGTAAATTCCAGGAAGTACATCTGAATCACTGAAGGCTTAAAATTGTTATTGGAATCGAATCTCTTGAGGGAAATGAAATTTCATGAGAAAGTTGCATTGTTTAATTTTACAAGACTTTAAAATCCATATGAATATGTCTCACTGTTGACCAAAAATCTGAATCATCAGCAATCGTTATCTTTATCTCTTTCTTTAATCAGGTTTAGACTGAATACAGGAGAATAACCTGTGTCTAGTAACATATTAGGATATTATTACCGCATTGCAGTATTTACTCTTACTCTTCAGAAAAAAAGCCACCTTTATTTTTTCATTTTTAGTGGAGTTTTAATGGAGTTAGTGGAGTTTTGTCTAGTTAAAACTCCACTTTTTTCTGGCCACTTTGGGGGTCACAAAACAACAGATTAACACAGTCGTACCTGATATGAAATAAACTGTTACATAATTCACCACTATTTTTGTTTGTGCAAACTGGCAACAAATTACATCTTTGTTAATGACTAAATGCTCAAATAGGTCTTAGTAACTTTATCAACCTTAAGCTTCTTAACTCATTCACTGCCAGCCATTGGCAGTGAATGAGTTAAACCCATTGACTCATTCACTGCAATTGACGGCTATAGACGTCAATGGCAGTGAATGAGTTAAATAGGAAATAAACATAACAATCATTAAATCAAATCATTAATTACCTAAAAAAATAATCATCAATTATCATCATAGTTCAAAAGAATATTCTGAATTCGTTCGTCTATGTCGTCATGTAAAAACCTTTTCTAACTAAAAAACTATACAATGAATTTCTGACCTGCAACAATGTTTCCATGCCAGGTGATGTAGTTCAAGCACACTGAGGACCAGAGAGACAGCTGACACGACCAACATGAACACTATAAAGACATTTTTTTCTGTAGGTCTGGAGACATAGCAGTTAACTGGATGTGGACATGGCCATGCCTAAAAGAGCAAAGGAACAAGAGAATTACTGTTATAGGCCCAAATATTGTGGTTAATAGCATAGAGAGAAATCAAAATTATGTCTGATTTTTACCTTGCAGACGTACAGAGGATTGAGAAAGATTCCATACAGGAAGTACTGAAGACACAGAAACACCACCTGGATGGAAGGACAGGTTTTTTTGTTGTTTTTTTTACAGGTAGACATCATGTTTTAGGCACAATACAAATACGAGTCCTTTAATGTTTACAAATCCTAAACTTTCATGAGCAATTTGGTCCAAACTCTGCAATGCAATTTTTCATTAATTTACTTCTCTTGGCATTTCAGACCCACCTACAGCCTTTGGAGGACAGACATGAGCTTGAACTAGACAGATTTGAAATCTTGACCTGCTATCAAGTTATGTTTAAGTTAAAGGCAGAAATGGTGACATTTACCTCCATGATGCTGCGTATCAGTATACTCAGAACATATGTCTGCAGCAGCGCTCCCCTCAGGCGAATTCGACCTGCTGAGTGACTTTCATTTTTTTCATTTCCATCTCGTTCCCCTTTCCTCTCTTGTTTCTCTCCACCTCCACCTCCTCCTTCACCTCCTCCTGGGTCTTCTTCTCCCCCTCCCTCCTCTCTTCCCTCCTCCTCCCTGTTCCTTCTTTTCTCCTCTCTGCGGACAGTGTGCATAGCGTGGCCCATGTAGATCAGACTGGGAGTGGATACAAACACAATTTGGAGCACCTAGAAAGACATGAATAAGATTTATAATCAAAAGTAAAACAAAAGTTGTTATTTTCATCTGCAGCAGTGTGAGATGTTTCTCAGTATGGACTCCCAGGACTTTATACTTTAAACAATTTAGGTGGGGAGAGAAACAACGAAACTCTCATCCAGAGCAGATCAGGCATCAGTGATTGAAAGTATGAAAAGCAAGAGATGTGTCATTGTTCTGGCCCATTAGCCCAGTTATGTGTTTTCATGAACTTTAGAATCATAATTGATGTTGTAATTGGTTCTCCGTTATAATTGATTGCCATGTTTCTTAGTGTCTTAGTTCTTTGTTTCTCTCTTTCTTCCCCTTAAATCTTCTTTTATCTGATAATCTGTTCTTGCTTGTTCCTTGCTTTTAATTTTACTTCCTTGTGTCAAGTCCTCCTGATTCATTTCAGCTGTCTCTTTTTACCCATTTTCCACGTCCCCCATGTCTATATAGTTTCTAGTGTGTTCCCTTCTGTTGTCTGCTGTGTTTCTGGACTTTGTTATATTATGATCTGTTTTATTATCGGCCACAATAAAGGTTTTGCTCACTTCAAACCCGTCTCATTTGGAGAATGCATTTGGATCCTATTTTCCTGCAGTCTTTGACAGAATGACTCAACTAGCAGTTGAGTGCTTGAACAGCAACAGGTGGCGCTCTCCTTTTTAAATAGGGCTTTTGAACTGAAGCTATGACTCAGTCCTGAGTATTAGTCTGTACTCAGGGGGACAAACTGGGGCAGCTGCCACTGCAGGCTTTGCAGCCTGCTTGAACATATTACTTGAACATTTATTTTTTTAGGTTTACACAAAGGATAGTGACGCAAAATTAAAAGATTAACTCACTAATCTGATATCTGCAAGAGTTTAACTTCCACCATTGAAGATTATTCATTTTCTAGGAAGCTGTTAAATTTAGGTCAGACTAATGCAGTAGAATGCAAAGATTTAAGCTTGATAGACCTGGAAATCTATGTTATAACCTACGTTGTAATTGGAAACTCAACCTTTCATACCATTCAAGTCTTTATGGTATGCATCAACCCAAAGTGTTGCCACATTTCTTGGGAAATGAGTTTCCGTTTTTTTTGGTTCTGAGATTTTGATAAGAGTTTTATTGTTTGATCTGAACTGTTGTTGTGTGTGTGTGTGTGTGGGGTGGGGGGGGGGGGGGGAGGATTCATTTGCAGGGAGGCATTTTTGAAGCAGCCCTTGCTCTCGGCTGCAAGCATAGATAATCTCATTGAATAGCCTGTATGAAATGGAAACATTTCACCATAATTAATCCCTTGAGGACATCAAGTGACTGCAATTTATTTTTCACACTGCACTGAAATAAATGGAAGTAAATAGCTGTAAGGAAGGTGGCAAACCAATCTTAACACGTGATAGATTTAAAATTAAATCTTTTTCTTCAACGACTGCAACGACTATGTTATAACCTACGTTGTAATTGGAAACTTAACCTTTCATACCATTCAAGTCTTTATGGTATGCATCATACCATAAAGACTTATGGTATGATGCCTGAAATGTTTGATGAATGAACAGGGATGTACAGACACAGATATATTCCAACTGACTAATTAGAGTTCATATTGTATTTACAGTTTTAGAAAATGTTTAAAAATCATCAACAGGTATAAAGAAGTTCTTTTGGTTGATGTGATAGAGTAACTCTAATATATTTCTAATAAAATGTCAAGCTTTAAGATGGATTGGCTGACTTCTTTATGATCTTTGATTTCAGTTGGTTAAAACAAAAAGATAATCTTTGACTGCCAATGCATTACCCAGTATCGTATGTGTGCTATGGGGAAGGCTCGGTCATAACAGACGTTCTCACAGCCTGGCTGTTCAGTGTCACAGTTAAAATCTTCCTGTTCATCTCCCCACGATGACTCAGCTGCTGTCCCGAGAACAAGGATTCGGAAGATAAACAGGATGGTCAGCCACACCTGTGGAGAAAAAACATGAAGCAATTATGACCTCCAGTCTTCTTCTTCTTCCAAAGATTAGAACAAAATCAGCATTAGCTCAGAGTAGGTTAATTGGACAAGTGTAATTTAAGTGTTACTATAATTATTTGTTTCTGCTGAATTGCTTCAATTAAAATATCCTTTAATCAAAGTCTAGACTGTGGACATTCCCATTTTTACCCTTTTTAAAACAATAAAGGTATAAACAGCTCTTAAAGGTTACTCCAGCCCAGAGGGGAGGGCCACTATAATGAATGAAAATTGTTATTTTCATCTGCAGTTATTTGTGTTTGGTAGTATATTTATGATATGGAAACTCCACCTCCATCCATGGACAAGCAGGGAGAGCAATAGCAAGACCCTGCACAGAGCAGTGAGAACAATAGGTCAGTGATTAGGTCGGGTGCACCATGAAAGGAGGACTCGGAGTTTAGCTGGATTGTAAAGTGCCATTTAAATAGTTTTCCCTGTATGAGGTTTGCCAGTTGGATGCCTTGACAACTTCTAACTGAGCCATCAGCTGGCTGGCAGTGAGAATAGCTGGTCTGCCAGTACTGACTTCATGGCCACCCTGAACTAAAGTTATTACATACTTTAGGAGCTGGTTATCTTTGTAGTACTTCTAAACAGATTTAAAAATGCCTTAGAAAAAGTACACAAAGTGCTGACTGATTGAATTGACCATTACAATTAGTTATTTAAGAAAGAATCTAAACTAGAAAACTGAGCCGTCTTACAAGTTCAATGATATGTAATGTTTATTGGGGGGGGGGTTTAAAACCAAGAGCGTCATCATTTCCTAAACCTAACCAAGCGAGTGAAACAAAGATTTAAAAGAAACAGTCCCACAAAGAACGTGAATTCCAGTCCTCTTGACCTTGTGCCATGTCTAAATTTGTTATCTTGGTTTATAAATTGTGCTCCTGGATTCCTAAGCTTTGCCAACAGTTCTGTAAACAACTTACTTTGAGGACTACTACTACTTAGCTTCTCTGAAGAAAGAAGATGCACACAGTACATGCACACATTTTACAACAATGGACATGCACTGAAAACCAGAGGTTACTATCGTTACAGTTGTAAGTAACATTAGTTCCATAAAATCTCTGAAAGTGAAGTTATTTGTTTTTGGTTTCTTTTAAGACTTGTTGAGTTGAGTTTCGAATGGTTAAACTAACAGATGTTTGTATGATATTTCATTCTAGTGTTACAAGACTCTGAAACCACAAACCACGCGTCGGGATACACAAAATAAACAGGATGATTTAGAAATACATGAATGTTCTATTTTGAGTGTATATGTTTGTCTGTCATGAACAGAGGATGTCGGACCAGTCTTGTGTGTTAGTATGCAATGTGTGTGTACATATACGTGTCTGTGTTTGCATGTTACCTTGCCAACAGAGGTAGAGTGCTCCTGTACTTCCTCCAGGAAGTTTCCCAGTAGGCTCCAGTCTGCCATGACTGATTACAACTCAAATTCCTTACTCACTGCTAAACTGTGAGCTGGGCAATATCCACCTGAACACACCAACAAAGAGCATGGGAAGGTTTGCATGAGTAACAGGTGGGTCACATGATGCATTCAGGCACATCTTACAAACTAATTTTATAACAAAGTTTAATAAAAAATCTATGAGGTACCAAGAATAATCCTCCCTGAATCAGACAGAATTTTATGTTTTCAATAGATTTTAGGACTTCCTACATTTATGGAGATGTAGCTTCTTTTTTATTACTTCATGAGAATGCTTTTCAACAAAAGCAGGGAATGTACAAGTGAGAAAATGTCTTTATCTTAGAAAAAAGCATGAAAATCTATTAAATTAACATCAACTGTTAACATTTGTTTGGCGCAATTTTTTAATCTTCCTTTAAAAAAACATTTCATCTTGTTTATAAATAGATTTTAGGGCTATGAATGTGAAGAAATGTGAAACGCATAACTGAATGCCATGTAATGACTAAAATTATAGTATAACAGTCTTATATTCAATATATATATACATTTCCTTGTTCTGTATATAAAGCGGATTTAAAATATTTTTCAAAATATTTCAACTTAAATAATTCATCCAGGAGAAATACTGAGAATAGAATATCACTTTGTAGTGTTTTAATCTGGAGAGCTAAAAGACTTGAAATATTTCAGTGGAAGATTTTGTCATGTATGTTATGGTCAGGTGGGCTGATTTAAACACATATCTTGAGAATAACTTGGGGCAATCTTTAAAAAAATGTTTTATATCTTTGTATGATATTCATTTGCACTTCTCATGAATTCGTGATTAACCACAAAACATTTAGAAATATTCTCCAGCTACAGTGATTATGCTGTATGCATGCTGCCTTTAATGCACAATGTTTTATGGTTGGCTGGGGAGAAAAAGATGGGGTTATTCTTCTGGTATTATTTTCTTTCATTTGGGGATTGGGCAAACTGTGTTACTTAAAATATCTCACTGTGTGTGCTTCTCCTTGTTTTCTATTCATGGAGTATTAGTGCACCTTCTAAAATTCCAAATTTGGTGCAATTATTATCTTTTTTCCATGCTCTTGCTCAAAAAACCTTAGTTGATGAGTGGATAAACCATTGAGGAATAGACTGGCTGTTGCTGTGTGTGTGTGTGTGTAGGTGTGTGTGCGTGTGTGTGTGTGTTCGTGTGTGTATGTGTGAGCCTCTCTCCAGCCCGGCCACGACCCCATTAATAAAAATGTCTGTGCCCATGGTTTAGTTTAGCTTCCTCTCTGTTCCCACACTCCCCCTCCGCCTGTCACTGGGGAAGGAAAACTAGAGATCTACTGTAAACACTGCTACCACACACACACACACACACACACACACACACACACACACACACACACACACACATCCAGTCTGTTCCTATGTTTGGTTGAGTCTGTACCAGTATGAATACAAATCTTCCTTCCCAGCAAACATGCCCCCTTGGGGCCAGTGTGGGCAGTCCATTATGGGCCCCAGTACCATGCCAATGCGTGTAGGGGACTAGGCATCTGGACCGAATGGTATGGAGCCCAGAAGTACACACATTCCATACCAGTACCAGGATCAAGAGTGTAGGACCCACATATGCCCCATGTTGCATTACTGTCACCAGCTGGTATGGAATGTTGATTAAAATCTGTGCTTCCTTTAAGCACTCCCTCGTTTACAATGTGCATCAATGCACAATGCTGGAGATTTTCACACCAGGCACCTGGCCTGACACAACCATCAGGTCTTATGTCGCTTGTGCTTGAACCAAGAATCTTTTGCTTGTTAAATACTCAAGTCTCTACGTAATAGAGGCACTTACCCTTAAAGACAAAAACCAAAACTCTCAAATTCTTGGAATATGACCTGATATCTTTCACTTCTTGAGTTATTTTGCAGTATATCAATAAGAACCAGTTTAACTTCTATTTTACTGAGGTTTTGAATCAGTGACCTTCTCTCAGCCTCATTTAATCTTCTCCTCAAGAGTCATTTATTCCTTCATGGTGATTCCTTATCATAAAGAATGTGCTAGCAAACATGCCTGTTTGACCCCACAGTGGGCAGGTGTGGGTGAACTGTGGGGCTGTGTGGGCGCAGAGCAAACCTACATTTATCCCACTTGGGACTCAACTGGGTGTGTTGGGGTTAAAAAAAAGTTAAACATTTCACATTACTTTTTACTTTTCTTAAAAGTAACATGTAACATAGAGTACATTACTTAGTTACTTGAGAAAGTAATTCATTTCATTATTTGTTAAATTATTTTTGCATTACACGTGGCAGTATTTGACTGCCTGGGATGAGATTTTGTGTCACAATTTTTAAAGTTTGAGGAGATTTTGCATTTATCTTTGTTATTTAAATACATGTATGTGTAGATACATACATGACAAGATAATAAAAAGGAAACACAGACAAGGTAACTGATGACGACATACCTAGGTATTTGGATTATGGATTCTGATGTTACACAAAATGTGATTCTGATGAGTACCAGACTCTGTACAGACTTCCAAAACAGGGGGAACAATAAAGAGCATTTCTGGGTGGAGTGGGACTGCTTTACATGCCAAATTTCTCACCCTTCTGTCATTTGATTGATGTCATTTCTCGAACCAGTGGGCAAATGTGACTGTTTTTGTCCCTAACTTGGAACTCATATTAAACTTGTATTAAAAGTCTATTTCAGACGTGTTGTTATGCAAGAAGCACTAATTTCAGATGCGAAACGAAGATGAACTTAAAAATCTGACCAGAAAAAAAAGTTTAAAATCAGATTACAACTTTTTTGGCAACTTATTTATTAAATGCCCATCCCTTCCTGTTTTTGTAAAGCCCAGAAGCTTCGAACAAACCATGTGTGTGTGTCTCTGTGTTGTGTGTGTCTGTGTGCTCCCATTCATATCTTTCACAAGTGATCCCAGCATCATTAATAACAATATTACTTCCTTGTATAGACTTTCTCTTGACCTTTGCATGCATGTGTGTTTCTCTTTGTGTGTGTGAGAGAGAGAGAGACTGGGTGTGTATATGTGGAGTCAGTATTGTTCTGCATCCTGTCTTGATAATGGGCACACAGACACACACACACAAACACACAAATACAAAGGCCCCCTCTTTCTCGAGCTGGTTTACAATAATAAATGATGAATCATTGACATCGGTCAGACATGAGGATGTTTTCAATGCGATAATAAGCTGAATAGAAAGTATTAACAGGTCAACGTGATAAAATTCTGCCACATCCATCAACATCATGGGCGTTCATTTAGAGACAAACTAAATTCCAAACTCAAGTAACAAAAGAAGTTTAATTTGTTAATTATTTTAGAATTTACTCAAAGATTTCTCTATCTTTATGCACACTGGCATGCACACACACACACACACACACACACACACACACACACACACACACACACACACACACAACTTTTATTTGTGGCACTTCTTTGTGATCTTATTTAAGGTTTTGGGGTCTGAAAATGCTGTTTTGTGGTCATTTTTAGCACTGATGTGGTCATTATTAACACTGGAATGCATAAAAACAGAAAAAGATGCTTACACTTTTGATATTAATTAAATATTTAACATCTTAATCTTAAAATGAAGACATTAGCCATACTGTAAACATGTTGCACTAAAACTCTGCCACATACAGATACTTTACCTGATTTAGGATACAGAGAAAGGAAACTTCTAATCCAGTGATAGCCTGATGATTGTAGACTGAAGTTAAACTGATGGATGCTTTCTTCTTGTTGGTGAGGTGCTAGTAAGCCAGGCACTCCTCCTCTTCAGAGTTGATCCTCAGGATGTAGGAGCAGCAGATTTAACAGCTGACAGATGCACGTATTCAGATGATCTGTGATGAATGACGGCCACTCTCCAGCTGTGAGTGTGAGCGTTCCTGCTCAGCCTCAGTCACTGAATGTCAGCGTGAATTTGATGAACCCGACAAACTTCAGGACAGACAGGTTGAGACTGACACAAAGACGGATCGACGGAGAAGGTCAAGTTGATTCAGGGGATTGAAAAAGGAGTCAATCCAGCAGTTTGGAACAATTTGTGTCCAGAGAGATCTGAACTGAAATGAAATGTGTGTGAAGCTGTAGTTTATACCCCCTTCTCTCTCTCCCTCTCTCTCTCTCACTCTCTCCCCCTCTCGCTCCCTCTCCTCCTTCTACATCTCCAGAGGAAGTGGGCCTGGTGCCTCGCTGCCTGCTATTCAACTCTCAAATATAGGTGCATGTGTTTGTTTGTAGTGTTTGGCACTGAAGGAAGTCACATATTGTATTAAGACACAATAGCTAAAAGACCCAGTCCTGCATTCCTTCATGTCACTCTCTTGACATATATCTCTCTGCTTCTCTTAAGCTCTGGTAAGTGACTTAAGCTTAAAGTATAATTCCACAGGATTTATTATGGAATCTCTTTGGAAAACCGCTGGTTAAGTTCCTGCACTGAGACTCTTCCGAAGATAAACACAAGCTGGTTTCAGTTTCTTAAGTCTTTCGTTTTTGTGATTTCAGTGAATTACATTCATTTCATTTACTTATTTGTTTTTAATGGAAACTGAAATTTGCCAAATATAATCAAAAAGTAAAAGTGAACATCTTTGCTCAAAATAAAAAGTAGGCTAAGATGCAACATGTGACTTCAGTTCATGACCCCAGAATGACTGAAGGGTTAGAATGTTGGACAGAATTTCACTTGGGGTTTTTTTAATCAGCATGAAAACACTTTCTAGCAGCTGTGTCTTCTTTTCAGAGAACTTGTGATAGAATAAAAAGCACCATGGCTTCCTCCAGGCTCTTATCAGCGTGTCTTTTCCTCAGTATATCTAAAGCAGTGGTTATACCATGTGACACTTAAAACAATGTGGCGAACAACACTGCACAGCCAGAGGATATAAACGTTACACCAAATGTCTTGTTTTGAACCAGCTGAACTGCCATTAAAAAATTAAGTGATGACATTCGGCTTCATTTCAGTGAATTCATCGACGTTTTCTTAAATTCGGTCTGTGATATGCAAACACATGATTCCTCCACTAATTATGTAGTTTCACAGTTAGGGGATTTTCTTGAATGGAGTGGGTAGATAAAATAAGGTCTCTCGCTTTAAAATTGCCAGATATTGTTCGAACATGCAACTCTGCTCACTGCTCACTTCATTAGGTACACCTGTTTAGCTGCTTGTTGATGCAAATACCTACACAGCCACTCGTGCGAACATGGTCCAGATGATCCTCTGTTCAAACAGATCATCAGAGTGAGGGAAAAAGGTCATTTAAATAACTTTCAATGTAGAATGCTTGTGATGCCAGGGTGGTCTGATGACCTGGGATAACTATTTCTACAGTCTGCAGAGAATGGTTAGAAAAAGAGGAAAGCAGCAGTTATCTGGGTTACAATTTCTTGTTGATTCTAGAGGTCGTAGGAGAATAGTCAGACTTGTTTGAACCGATAGGAAGGCAACAGTACCTCTAGTAATCACTTGTTACAACCAAGGTATGCAGAAGAACATCTCTGAAAGCACAACACATCAAATTTTGAACCTTGGGCTACAGACCACAATGGGTGCGTGGCCATGCCTGTCAGCTAAGAACAGGAAACTGAGGAAGTTATTACATGTAATGTAACTGTAGTGTAGTTTGCTTAAAGGCTACTGCTAGCGTTTTGATTCTTAAACGATTGAATATTTTATTTCCTTATTGCATTTACACTTCAAAAATTCTAAAAGTTGGAATAACTTCTGACACATTTTCAGCTGGAATCCAAAAACCTAGTTGCTGGCTTTTTGTCACATGAAGCAGAGTGATCATTTACTTCTGGGTTTACTTGGGGCGATCGTGGCTCAAGAGTTGGGAGTTCGCCTTGTAATCGGAAGGTTGCTGGTTCGAGCCCCGGCTCGGCCAGTCTCGGTCGTTGTGTCCTTGGGCAAGACACTTCACCCGTTGCCTACTGGTGGTGGTCAGAGGGCCTGGTGGCGCCAGTGTCCGGCAGCCTTGCCTCTGTCAGTGAGCCCCAGGGTGGCTGTGGCTACAATGTAGCTGCCATCACCAGTGTGTGAATGGGTGGATGACTGGATGTGTAAAGTGCTTTGGGGTCTTTAGGGACTAGTAAAGCGCTATATAAATACAGACCATTTGTCCTAAAAAAAAAAAATCTCCATGGGACAAAACAACAGATCCCCCAAAAACTTCCTGTAACGTATGATCTTTTTATCAAAGATCAACTTTTAATGCTTCACAGAGCATGCACACCCTTTGATATAAAAAAAAACTCTTTATTTTGTTCCAAATAGCTTCAGGAGATTAAAGTTCTGCAGAATTTTAAAATAATAAATAGAAAATTTTCTTGTTAAACTTTTTGAACTTGTTGATTTTTTGTTTATTTCCTTGTTTTTGCTCACATGTTTATTGAATAGGCGACCATATTTAACTAATCTAGAATACAATCATGCACATGTGACTGAGATTTCATACCATATTGATACTTTGGTATTGTTATAGATTTTCTGTGCATTGGGTAAACTAGATGAATTGCATGATGTTAGTGTTCTTTTTCATTTATTTATGCAACGTATACCTTAACTTATAACCTACACCTGTTTTGCATCAGTTAAAAGTATGAATAATTCATTTAAGTGTCATCATAAATCAGATTAAGAAGCACTCTGAGAACACAAACCTCCACCATGGCAGCTCACTCTCTGCACACTATTTGCTTTTATGCAAATAGTTTTGTATTTTCTGTATATTCATTTTGCCTTCTTTGTTCTTTTTAAAAGTAACTTAATAAGTTTAAGACGTGAAACAAATGCATTTGAGCATAAATGTTTATTATTATTTTTTATTTATGTGTTTAGACAAATTTAAATGTTTAGCAATAGATACATAGTAGGGAAAATGGATTTGCTAAGTAAATAGTATACGTTTATTTTGTTTTCCAAAAGAAATTAGTACTTTGTACATGTCTTCAAATTTTTATGCATTTAAATCGTGATGAAACCTGTTTCTGTAATGTACACAAAAAGTATCCAATACCAACATGTTTGCGTCAGTCTGAAAGCCTGTTTTCATTTTAAATAGTTCTCTATCCCTTTGACCTTGAGGTAAGTTTATTGACCTTGAAGGAGAGGTCAGAGGTTAAATCTAAGATGAATCATAGTTCCTAAGTTTCTAAAAGGTTTTCTGTCCATTTTCAACCAATAAGTCATCAAGCTGGCCGTGACGACCTTAGTGGATGTAAGGCAAGTTGTAATGGATTATTACAGTAACATGACCCCACTCTACACAATAAACTTTTATCAGAATCAATTCAAAACTTTTTTAGCTATTGTGTTCATGGGACAAAATGACATACATGCAAATGTGGCCAAAAACATGGTGGTGGTAAGAAACTTGCTGTGGAGTTGTGAGATGTGATACATGTTTGTGTCACCTTATTCATAAAGGAATTAAAAGAAAATTAAAAGAATTTAACTAAAAAGACAACTTCAAGCATAATTACACTCTTTTCCACTTTTGGTGCTTTGTCGTTACTCACCCAACAAGCAGTTGTTTTCCTAAATTTTCTCACACAGAAAGTCGACTAATGTGAGGTCATCACAGTTTACCAAGTAAAAGTGATCACCTCACGTTAGCCTCTAGAGAGACAAGGATTTCTTCTTAGCTTGAAAAAGGAGATGTATATATTTAAGAAAAAGAAGAATATCTCTAAAGTGTCAAATTATATGTAGACATATGAAGAAGAGAAAATAATTAAAATGAAAAAAATCAAGACACTGATGCAGAAAATTTAAATTGAATTCCTGTATAGTCAATATTTGAGAAGGTATAAAAACTAGATAGGTGTTATTAGTGGTCCGTATAATGAATGCAGGCCTATTTAAAACTGTAAAATGAACCAATAAACTCTCAGAGACTCAATGATGAAATGCAGAAAGAGTACAGGCAAACATTTACTTCCTATCATCATCTCCTCTCCTCCTCTTTAAATTGTGTCTGTATGTGTGGCTGTGTGTGAACTGCATATTGGTGTGTATCCATTTTGGAGTGTTTTGGATGCATCACACCTCTGCTATCTCTTAGCTAATGGGAACAACGATAACATACCTTCCATTAAAAGAACACACGCACACAGAAAAATGATGTTAACACTCTGGCTGACTGCTCCTAACTATTTTTAAGAAGCACTCCAGTGGTGTGGCAGCGCACACCGGGAGGTTGGGTTTATCTGAACCTCAGCACCTCCTCTGACAAACAGCTGACTGTCACACCCGAGAGAGAGAGGAAGCTCCAAGAGGGATGACAAAGTCGAGCAAAATGTTAACACAGTGCTGGAGCTACAGAGTTTTGTTATCGGAAAGGTCACACTGTGAACAGAAGCCTACAACAATCATTTCCAGAATCAAATATTTAAAAAAACTAAGTGCAATTCAACTAAAAATAGTTTTTTTTCTAATATGGCCAAACTTTTCAGATGAATTAATATTTATTTTCAAACGCTTATCCACTAAAACAGCTGCTGCCTACTGTCTAACCTTGTGTCCTTATCTTAGTCTAGAAACACATGTGACTGTTAAGCTGCTTGCTGCTGTTATATGGGCTGATCAGACCAAGATGATCCAAGTTTGTTCCAGTGTTGTTCACATGATACTGTTCTTAGCTAAAAGCACACACTAAATATCTTATCTTTATCTTGAAGATTGTTTATGACATGATTGATATTTTGTGATTAACATTTGGAACTAATGATGACACCTACTACATAAAGAAGAATGGATCCATCTATGGTCTCATGACTCTCCCCCAGTTACAGTTCTGGCCCCTGGGCACAGTTTTTCTGCATGTAGACAGTTTGTGTTTATGTTTAAGATTAAATATTAGCACATCTACCTCCCGAATCCCATTTATTATTGTTCAGTGTGCTGGTAAGAGTATAAATTTAGTCGTAGGGTTTACACTTATCTATGAGGGCAGGTTGGTAGAAATAGTCTGTGTGGGACTGTTTGTTTCATTCACCATCCTGTTTTTTATGTAATATGTGGATGCCTAGTGTACTGCTTCACACATTTGCCTGACAAGTGAAAGACACACAGCCTGCCCTCTGCTGGTCACAATGTGGTACTACCTCATCACGCACAAGCTACATTTTATGTGTTCCTGTTGTGTTATAAACATTTTTGTCTGTTGTAAAAGTGAGGGCAGAGGTGTTACTAATGTAACTACTGATAGTGGTTTGAAAAGCTAAGCCAGCATGCAGTACCTGTGTTGTTATTGATGGCATTTAGATATAGAAGCACTAAAAAATGCAAATGCTTTACTTCACTTGGTGGTCTCAGTGCTACAGCACTGAGAAACTGAAGGGTACAGAGGCCAAACAGGGCAGAAAAGTCAGTGATAGTAAAAACTAACAGCTGGAGAATATTTTCTTTATTAATTAGGATAATTAGAATCGAGATTGTACACAAAGACCTTGTATCTTAAGTCCAGAGAAATAGTTTAATTATCTAATAATAAATAACTAAATAAAATATAATAAAGAATATAAATACATAAAAATATAATAAATATAAATAAACATTTAAAACTAGATTATATAAAACAAATCTATATTCATAAATACATATAAATATAATTTGTGAAAAAAACAGTGGCACTTTTTTTTTACTGAAATTTGTCAGCAGTGACTCTTTTTTTCCTGCATCTGTCAGTCACTGTTTAAAGTTGTCTGAACATGTTGCGTGCCTTTAACTCATCATTCCTACCACAGAAGACAAGTGGGTTTTTATGTGTTTCTGAGGCTTGGGGGGGTAGAAGGGTGGGGGTGACTCTGGACAGCTGGTCTTCTTTCTGTTCCTGCATCACTCCTCCTCCTCTTCTCCCCCTCTCTCTCTCTCCTCATACCATGCTGTCATTTTTCAGCAGAACAAAGCAGGAGTCTTCACCGATCACTGCTGGATATAAACTCATCATCTATGCAGGTACATGAGGATATTTTGGAAGTTTGGGTGTTTAGCTTTGAACAGACTCGCTATAAAGTGAAATTTGGGTACAGGCAAGTTGGTTCTTACAGGCTGATTGCAGCAATTACTGAACAAAGTATGATCAGACTCAGTCTTCACTGCTATTTTATTTTTCACAGTAGCATTACTGATTAGAGTGCCGCTTTACCTCTGTCATTGTTGGACAGCATCATGATTGTTCCACTCCTGTCCACTTCAGATGTTGACCATCTCTGTGCTCCTGCTGCAGTTCCTCCTCTTCCTTCATCTTGTGTCCTCCTCTCCCCTTTCCAAGGTAAACTCACTGCTGAAGATATGTCGTTTTGTTTTTATTTTGATAAAATGGAAATTGAGAGGTGTGCGGAATAATTATAGTGCTCTATTATGTTTAAGTACTAATGAGAATATGTTTAATATTACACTAAAAAAAGCTTTTGTTGTTACTGTTGTTGTTGCTAATACTCACTAGTTAGTAGCTGATGTTTACAGGCAGGTGTGTGCTTGCATATGTTGAGGTAATCATGATTTAGGAAAGTGTCTGCATGTGTTTTGTGCAAATGTTTTTAAGGCAACATAGAAACCCACAGAAATATAGAACAGGTCCTCAGGTGTGTCTCGCACTCCCTCCACCTGTAATTTTGGTGAAAACACACTCTGCTATGAGTAAGCTTGTTTCAAAACAAGTTTCAATGGAAACTTTTTTTAAGTTACCTTTGAAAGAAGATTAAAAACATATGGTGACACACATTAAAATTTACTTTACTTCAAAGGTTTCAACAATCATGAGATAAAAACACTTTTTGAAAAATGTGAATAGAGTAACTCCAACATGTCTTTTTAAATGTATATGTCGTACACAACAGCCAATTAATAAAAATACATCAGGATAAAAAATGAAAAAATACAATAAATCAGAAATGTTACAAAAAAGACAGAACAGAATCCAAAAGGACTTTTAAGGGAAAAATGGATTACTGCAGAATTGAAAATCTACACAATGTTCATGCAGAAGAAGCACAGGATTGTTAGAGAAGAGAATAATGAGGTTGACTAAGGGAAGGAAAGAGAAGAGAAAATATAAAAGAGAGAACGAGAGAACGAAAGAACAAATCCAGAAACTTGGTTTGCAGCCAAACAAAGTAAATAAGACATATACTCATAATTACACCGAAAACATTACTGCAGTGTGTGTGTGTGTGTGTGTGTGTGTGTGTGTGTGTGTGTGTGTTCCGTACCGTCAGCTGGTTGCTAACAGCAGGTTTTCAGTGCAGCAGGTGTCAGCTGGACAGCCACAGGCGACAGATGTACCTATTGTGTGTGTGTGTGTGTGTGTGTGTGTGTGTGTGTGTGTGTGTGTGTGTGTGTGTGTGTGTGTGTGCACCCTTCTGTGTCTTTGTGTAGAACAATCTGGGAGTGAAGACATTTCACTAAAGTGAGAACATTTCTTTAAAGTGACGAGTTTGTGCAGTCCTCTGTCATTTAAAAAACTGTCCTGAGATCAAAGTGAAGATTACTGCTGGAGCCTGAGTTAAGATGTCCTTATGGTAGAGCTTTGGGAATACATGATTTCAAAAATGTTTTTCATTTTCAGGTTTTCCATCCTGTTAATAAAGAGGAATGTCAGGAATCAGAGTGTAATTTTGTTCTTCTGTGTATTGAGTATTTATTGCTGCTTCATATAATTCACTGTCTCTTTAAGAACACTTTGAAAAGGAAATCTTGGCTTGTCATATCATAAACATGATGAACTTACTGAGAATTATCATCTGAATCTCGTCTGTTTTTCAGCTGTTTTAGTGAGTTTATGTTGCACTGATTACCTGCTGTCAGGTAATCAGTACAGGGATGGAAATAAATACAACACAAGACTCTGAATATAATAAAGAAAACAAAATATTTCACAGGTAATCATTATTATTTTTATTGTTTTTATCATTATAATCATTTTTGTTCAGCATTTCTCATTTGCCTCCAAAATGTTGGCTTTTGAATAAGTTTATTAAAATTGCCTAAAATAATATTTATATAATATTTATATAAATATTTAATAATATTACAATATATTATAACAGTGCTTTGCCCATATTTACATTGGTTATAACAACATTTTACTTATCAACTGCATCTTAATTTGGTGTTTAATATATTATTTTCTATACATTCACATTTAATTCTTTCAGTTCCTTTAATATGTAACTGGGTTTAAATGGACATTTGTTGATAAATCAGTTTTTGTCTCAGTCAGAAATGGAGGTGGTGAAATTAAATTTTAAATTATAAACAATGAAAAAGTCCTGAAGAAGACAGAATTTAAAATGAGATGCATCGCTTCGCAGCTGCTCCAATACATTTTGTCTGTGTGTGTTTGTGTGTGCGAGAGAGGGAGAAAGTCATGGTCATTCAACGTGCCATGTGGCCTTTCAGACGAAGGTCAAAGGTCACCATCTGGAATGTGGAGCACACCCATCCCAAATTATTCCTCCACTCTTCCCAATTCTCTTCACTGTGATGACAATGTCTTTGTCCCTGCGTGTTCTTCTGTGTTAGGATGAGTCGGTGTGTGCCAGGACTTTCTGCGGTGCAGGTAGAGAGTGTGTATCGACTGACCGAGGAGAACCAGTCTGTCGCTGTTTACAGGTAAAGGTACTGATAACTAGCAAACATGTGTACTTGTAAATGTGTACGTCTGTATTAGTTTAGGGAAAGGCTGCAGGTAATATTTCTGCAGCTACCATTTTTTGGTAATCTTCTATTGACGAGCCTGTTTCCTTTGCAGCAGTGTGACATGTCAGAGCACTGGGTGTGTGGCAGCAACGGAAAATCCTACAGGAATCACTGTGAACTGCACAGAGACGCCTGCATCACCCAGACCAAGATACACGTGGAGCACAGAGGACACTGTCTGGGTCAGTTTCCACAAACACAAACTCTTTAAGCTTTGAGTGAAGCTTGTGCAGTCATGAAGGATTTGTGTGTGTTTCTATTTGCAGAGAAACCAACAAAGGCCAATGTGAGCCCCAGTAAGTCACGAAATATTTCACATTTTTACACAATTCAGCAAATTTGAGTGGCTGTCTAAAGCCGGTCTCTTTTTCATGCTTCACGCTTGCAGTCGTGTGTTTCCTATCTGATCGTGACTGGATGAGAGAGAGAGTGATCCAGTGGATTCAGAAAGAAGCTGAAGATCTGGCCTCAAACACATCAGCCGGTGACATCCTTCAGACATATTTTCAGGTGTGAATACTTCATACACTGTATAATAATTACAAATGTATCTGTTAGTCACTTGTAGGAAGAAATGATACATTTTAGCTTATTATCTTGCATAGCTTCAGCCTTATGATATACCATTATTGTAACCATTTATTAACTTACATGGATTCTGACACTGACTGCTTGCATAGTCATTCTTAATATATTCACTTCCTAGTTAGAGAAGGAGTAATATATGAGAATATCTGTGAATAAGAGGTAAAAGATTTTGAATGCAGTTGTTGATGGTGTTTTTGTGTCACAGGCGTATGATGATGGGGATTCACAGCTTGATTCGAATGAATTTCTGCGATTCCTGAAGCACAATGAGACGGCACTCAACATCACATACTCAGACACTCTGCAGACTAACCTGCTGCTGAGGTATTCGTTTTTTCATCGCTGAGAGTTTGTTCTTCTAATTGTTTCGCGTTTTGTTTTGTTTTGTTGTTTTGTTTGTATATTGCAGCACACATTTTGCACATCATTTTAGAAATTAAATGGCTGTTAAAACTCCATATCCAGACTTCTCCAGTCATTTGTCTCTTACTTCTTTCTTTTTCTTAGATCTCTGTGTGTCGATGCTTTGATAGAGCTGTCGGATGAAAATGCTGACTGGAAGCTGAGTTTGACTGAGTTTATCAACTGTCTTACGCCCACCTACCACCCAACTGAGAGAAGTAAACATGCATACACACAAGCAGCAAAATAAGAGTATGAAACTGAACAAACACTTTTTGTGTTTGTGTGATTGACATTTTTACAAGATTTCTATTTGCTTTTCTCCATTGTATTCAGCTTTGGATTTATCCTAACACTGTTTATCATTTGAAGACTATTATTTACTGCACTTTACAATCAAGAACAAAGAGTTTACTACTTGGGGATGTATGTATAAACAAACAAAAAAGGAACATATAATTACACAAACACATACTTAGTGGCAAAGTATGTTTAACTCAATGTATGATCTACATCAGGAGTGTCGAACACAAGACTCACGGGCTAGATCAGCCAAGCAAAGTTTTGGATAATGTGAAGAAGAGCACATATTTTGGACTATTTCAATGTATTTTCACACATTTTACAGCATCTGTTCCTTTTACAAGAATTTTTATTAAAAACTGAAAACTGAAACTTTTTATATTTTTAAGGACAAGAAAGTTAGCTGTTCTTGTGTTTATTACATTGTGTTTTATGTGTGTAGAGTGTGCTCTGGAAGACGAGGTCTTTGAGGATGGAGCTGAAACTCAGATGGAGTGCAACAAGTGTGTGTGCGCCTGTGGAAACTGGGTGTGCACCACTCTGACCTGCAATGGTGCGAGTTCACTTAAAAACAGTAGTCGTATTGTATGACTGCTGCATTTGTTCTGTTTCTGCCCGCTGCTGTGTTTATCTTTGCAACATGTGTTTCAGGAGAGCATCAGGCTGATGAAGATACTGATGAAGGAGGAGAAGATGAAGAAATGACCGAAGAAGAGTGGAGCAGGAGGGTGGCTGAACTCAATGCTTTACAGGTCGACAGTCTCTCCTGAAACAATATTATTAACCTTTAAATTGTTATTCACAGAGACGTTTAATCTCAACATAAAAGTTACTCAAATTTAGACCAGAGTGGCAAAAATACATTTATTTCTTCTGAATAAATAAATGCATTAAACTGCAGAGTAAGGGAGTTTAACAGAAAGGCACAACCAGAAAGAGTTCCACTTCCAGGTTTTCAATAATTTTTGATTCAATATTTTTTATTAATTAAAACTATTCACTTAAATAAGTCATTTAAATGTACAACTACAAAATTCTTCTGTAGCAATGTGATGCACACATGATTGGTATAAGTTTAAACACTACCTACAGGTCAATGAACGTCTCTTTTACCTGTTTCAGGCATCTGTCACCATGCAGAACTGAGGTCGCAACAGCCAGTTATCAACTGAGTGGCCTTCCGCTCCAAACATGAGGAACAGGTTTAGTTTAAATAGCTGTTGTTATTATTCTTATAAATGATTCAACACATTTTATTTGTGTGAACTGTTAAATCACTTCTAAACATTATTCTACCTCTTATTTTACTTCCTGAATTTAATGCACTGAAGTTGGTTGCTAATTCACAACCAGTTTTTAAAAAATGTTTTTAATTTGTTATTGATTGCTTTATACTTTTAAAGAATGGAATTATATTTTCTGGCTTTTGAAGAACACATGAGCACGTTTTTGTTTTTTTCAATTTTTGATTGATAACTCTGTCTAAACTTTGATTTCCCTCTGTATTAATGAACAAGTATTTATGACATCTAATTTCTTATGATCAGTGAAACAAACAAACAGCCCCCAATGCTGTTTGTTTTCTTGAGGTTTGTAATGAGATACTACTTAAACTGTTTTGATAGTGAAAGCTATTTTTGTATCATTTTTTATCTAATAAAAATGAGCGTGAGAAGCAACTATCGAATTCTTTTTTTTATTATTCATTGTTCAACACAATATATACAAATGTTGTTTTAATAAATAACAGTTTACAAAATATCAAGAATGTAGGTTTAAGGATTTATTCTGAGAAAAAAAGAAAGAAAAAAGATAGAAAAACATTAAAATGGGTTAAATGCTTACATTATGCTAAAATAATAAATCCAATCATCAATAAGGTCTCCAAACAGGCTCCTCCCCTCTCATGGAAAGACATGCCCCTTCAATGTAATTGGTCAGTGCTGTGACAACATTGCGGTCCTCCCCTGTGGTTTGGAATGGTTGGTTGGGCCCGTAGTGGAAGCTGCCGGCCTGGAATGGACCACTGTGGCTGAGCGGAGCGGGGGGAGGAGGAGGAGAAGACAGATAGGAACTGTATGGAGGAGGTTGGGTAGAGTAAGGGAGAGCAGGCAGGTGGTGCATTCTGGGAGTAGGAGCGAATGAAGATGCCAAAGAGGTCATTGGGCCCAGAAAGGACTCATTCATCCACAGAGAGGTGGAAGGAAAGGATCTGCATTCTGAAGCGAGACAAGAAGCATCAACATCAGTGTTTCTCCAGAACTCGTTGTCTTCTTTTGTTGTTTGCTCAGCTGTCATGTGACATGAGCATGACCACGCCCCACTACTGTTTCATAAGAGAAAGTTTTCTTTCTAAAAACTAAAATTACAAATGAACAACATAGTTTTTAATTTTCAGTGGCCTTGCTGTGTCATTCTTGCTGTGACATTTTATGTCTTACCTGATGAAGCTGTGCTGCTACTGATGCTGCTGGTGGGCCTAAAAACTCCAGCCTTCATCTCCTTCTGCCTCTGACCTGAGATCAGAAGAAATAATGTTAAAACCTGCCTGGATCACCTCAGAATTGATCCAATCATACTGTTTTCACTCGTATTTACTAACGTCTGGGCAGCCGTGGTCCGTCCACGGTAATCTTGATGGCCCTGTGTAGGGTGGCGATCTGAGGAGGTGATGTCAGCACGTTTATCGTCAAGGTGAAGCTCTTACCTTTAAAACGATAATAAAACATATGTACACATGAAACTAGTTGAGTATACTTTATATACATTTGCCTACTTTGTTTTTATTTACTTAACTGAATCAAATTTTTTTGTCTTATTCACTGTTTTGCTTTGACTGCTCAAAACTTTTCACTTGTTAATGTACTTTATCCAGCGTTATTTCTATTATATTTAAATTTATTTTTAACACTCTTAATTGTATTTAGTGTGTTCTTTATTTCTTTTAAATCTTATGGCTTTTTAATTTATTTAAATGTGCTCATGATTACACATGATTTGCTTTCTTTTACTCAGTTTTGCTCTGATGTTATTGATTAAGAAACTAATTAATTAACTAGAGTTAATTAATTCTGGCTCCATAGCTTGATTATTGATCTAACTTTACAGGTATTCAAATATTTAAAAGAAACATATAACAACAACTAAATGTTTTAACTGTGTGATTGCAGGGCACTGCAATTGCAAATAGTGTAAGCAGTGTAGACAGAGGTGGTAAAGATGGCAGGCTGCAGTCTTTCCTCTTGTTTATTGACAAACAAGTATGAATAACTTGTAACAGTGCTGCATGTATCTGTTTGTATACCTCTGCCGCTGCGGCCGATGAAGCGGAGGTCGTTGAAGTGGGCACAGCCTTGCTTCATGGTGGCTGTGGCATTACGTAGCTCGGCGCTAACATTTTCATCATTGCCAGCCATCACTGTCACAACCACGCCATCAGGCACATCGTTCCCCAGGGCAACAACCTGAGAAATGAAAAAACATTGTAACAGGTCTTTTATCTTTGTGAACAGAGGATTTTTACTCTTTCAGTATGAATAAACTGTATTTTGGTTTAAAAAGACCACCAGTGTATATGTAGATTACTCACAGTAAAGGCTCTTGGTAGTGTCTTATTACACCTCCAGTGCTGAGGCAGGCTGCTGCAGAGGAAATTTGGGCTGTCGGTCGGGACCAGTCCTCTGGGTGGAGCTGTACTGCACTGGTGGAGACACCTCAGCTCCTGTTCATCCAGTTGACGAGTGCTGGCTGATGGTGACAGGCGGCACTTCACCACAGGATCTTAACGATAGGAATAAAGAAGTCCATTTTTATCCCATTTTGTCTTTCATTTTTTGTTCTTTTCTCTGAGATTACATGCATTTTAGACTTGAATATATTTTTATTTCCTGAAGTCAGTCTTAGATTCAGACTTTATTAAGAGTCATATTAGATGGCAATTTAAATAAAGGGTTAGCTATTGTAGCTACTGCCTCAATCTAAAGCACTCCAACACCAGTTATATTTGTATACATAAATGTGTATTGTAAAATCATTACTAATTATATACATTTATTTACTTTTTAATTTTGGACCGTTTGGTCCTCCATACAAGTGAGATTGCCGCAGGAGAGCGCTCAAAGATATACAGCATATTTTGTTAAAGCTGTGTCGCTATGGTGGATATGTTAAAATTCTGAGTACTGATTAGAGTATAAACACTTCCCCCTTAAGCTGTGTATCTTCTTCAACTGTAATCTCAGCTGCTAACCTTGTATTTAACAGCTCATAGCTGGAGTGTAGCGCCTTTCGACCAGGACATGTAGAAAACTACAACTACCACACCCTCGCGGTCCCTTGCGTCATCAAATCGCGCCGAAAACAGAAGAAAACCAGAACATTAACAGTAATAGCGTCTCTCTGACAGACTCTGGTGAGAGTTTTTACTTGTTTTATGCTTTTCTATGTGTCTTTGGTTCTCCTCTTCGCCTCCCCTCCTCTTTCCCTCCTTTGTTTCTTTTCTGCATTGTGTTTCAGCCGCCGCAGTGTTTGAATATGAGGGAACTGCGCTGTATTATTATTCATATTTTACTGCCGGAGGGGAAGTTACTGCGGTCACACCACCTGTCCAACTGTAGGAGTGTGTATGTGTGTTTTTATATTTATGTATGTGTGTGAACGTGTGTTAGGACGTTGTGTTTATTCTCCCGAGCTCTGTTCTGCTATTTTGTTGTTTTAGGCTCTTGGCGCGGCTTCTGTTGTGCTCTGATTTGTTTAGATGAAGTGATCCCAAAATACTAAAACCACATGAAAGTGAACTACAAGTGCAGCATTGTGATTTATTTCATTTGAAACACACACACACACACACACACACACACACACACACACACTGTATAAAGAAGACACACATACACATCTGTCAAAGTAGAGACTAAGTGCAACAAAGCCGTAACATGAACCAGCAGGTTCCTTCACATAGATAAAAACATGATGCAGGAGGATCAATCTCAGATGCAGCAACGATCAGGATAAAAAAAGAAGCTAAAAAAGCTGCAGTATTTCTAATTGGAGCTGCTTTAGCTGTTCTATACTGAGGGTACCTGAGTTTCTGTCTCTATTCAGACAGTGAAAAGGACGGCACATAACATCCACATGCGTGAATGAAGTTATGGTCGTTGCCACTAAACTTGAAGATGAAACTTTTCAGAAGTTTCAAGCAGATGAGATGAATGTTACTTTGTTCAGCTTGGGACTTTATTGGCATTAACTTGGCCGGCATTAACAGACAGAGTGTTTGGAGCTGCATGAATGTTAGCATGCCTGTGGATACACCAGAACACTAGCTTACAGAATGACTTTTCAGTCTGCAGTAATGACCCAAAGCAGGCTTTCAGAATTAACCGAGATTCCTTATTTCATTCCTTATTAAGGAGGGGGGAAAAGAAGAAAACTATAACACGCTCTGATTTTAGTAGAATATTCAACACTGCTATCAGAAATCATTCAGGAGGCTGAGAGGCGAAACTGCTTTTAAATCCTAAAGAGGTCCAGCTGCCTTTTATGATGACATTGATGACTGAGAACCTACACAGACATTTATATTGGGGGTGTTCTCTTCTTGTACAGTCAATAGATGATATAAGAAGATATAGTATATTTTGACTATATATAGTCAAAGTATACCTTATAGTCAATAAAGTATATTTAAAGAGAGAACAAAAGTTAAAATATTGTTAGATCTTTTCTTCACTCAAAAGATTGTAAATTAATTTTGCTCTCTAGTTTAATGTGGTTCTGTCTTGGTTTTCTCATCAGGTGGGTGTGGTTATGAGCAGTCCCATGGCTGGCTCCGCCCCCTCCAGCTCTAAAGACCGTCCAGCTTCCAGGATCAATTTTATCCCAGAGCTACAGAGCATGATGTAAGACACACACACACGCACACACACACACACACGCAAACAAACAAAGAGAAGGAGTCTCACCCCAGTACAGCATTGGGCTGGGGCTGCTGAACAGACTGTTTGAAGCCATGGAAACCTGTTTTTTAAAGGAGAGAGCCACAATATTAGCATTGTGGTTAATGACACTTTGCAAATCCAAAACAGATGCCTGAAAACAGCACATAGCCCTTCATTTCAATATTTTATATAACACATTTGTACAAAGAGTTCAGAAGAATTTCAAGAAATTAATTTTTTTAATTGCTAAAGTATAACTTTAAGTAACATTTGGTTTTATGTCAAGCAAAACAAACGAAAAACAAAAACATAAAAGTATGAAATTAAATGGCTCATATCCAGAGACATGAGCCACGAGTGATAATCAGTTCAGACTTGAAGTCTCTAGACATTTAGTTAACCTTTACATTCACAACCAGTCAATATGACTGATGGAAAAAAGTACTGCTCTGCACAAAAGAAAAAAAAAAAGAAATCTAATTAACATTCCTACAAATTCACAGTAAGTGACAGTAGGTCAGTATATACAGAATGTAATGTTTTATCAGTTTTTATTAGCAACTCTTTCATTATTAGTTTATTTTTAGGTTAAAATAATCACATTTTCTTGTATTAAGTGACAAGAAACTCCATATATTTAGATTTTGGACCTTTTAGTTAGAAAAGAAGAAATAATCAGGAAGGTTCAGCATTAATAAATAATCGGCATTTTTCACCATTTTCTGAAATCATCCTGTCGAGGAAATAATTAGTGGATAAATCAGTGAAAGTGGAAAAAGATCTTTAAAAATAAAAATGTAGTTAAAAACAACTGTTAAAAGCAACTGTTAGTTAAAACTGTTAGTTAAAGTTAAAGTTAAAAACAACTGGACAACTCCGGTACCATAACAAATTACTTTTTGACTTAGTTTCTAATATGAAGTCACTTTTTCTGCTTAGGTTTTTTAGAAGTACTACACGTAAAACTGTCATATTTAAATTCTTACTGAAGGATTTTTTTTCTAAAGAAGCCACATGCCTGCTGCAGCCTCCTTTGTGTTGTGTGTCTTTTGCTGTACTCACCTTGTGTGGGCTGCAGAGAGGTGATGCTGGTGGTCAGAGAGGCTAAAACCAGACTAAACCCCAAAACCTAAAATCAACCTAAAGTCTGAAGCCAACCTCCGAACCTGAGGCCAACCTGCCCACAACCCCAAACCAAAACCTCTCTCACCTGTATGACAGAGCAACAAACAACCAATCAGGGAGCAGGTTAAAGGGCCGGGGGGCAGAGATTAAGCAAGGGGAATGGTGGGGGTGGCGATCAGGTGTTTGTATTTCATAGAGAAATAAAAGGAGAGAGTGGGAAAGAGAAGAAATGAGAGAAGGAAAGCGCTCCAGGATGTGGGTTTACGTTAGTCTGCCATCATGGAAGTGGCTTTCTGGATGCAAATTGAGGTTTTGACCAAATTGTGGTCAAGGTGTATGTGTGGCCTGTTGACCTTAGAGTGTGTGTGTGTGTGTGTGTGTGTGTGTGTGTGTGTGTGTGTGTGTGTGTGTGTGTGTGTGTGTGTATGTAAGAGAGAAACAGAGACATACACGGACACATTTACTAGCTGCATGTTTATTTGGAAAGTAACCAAAACTTCAGCTCTGCCTTGTTTTTAGACAATAAATCATGTTTTTGTTTAGTTTAGTAACAGTTAATAGTTAAAAATTTTAAAACTTTAATACCGTACAGATTAAGAACTGCTTTTCATCTTATGAAGATTCCTTTACTTATGTAAAATGTTTATAAACAAGCAGTCACACCAGATTTTTAACAAATCTGAGCTGAACTGAATCTCACTACCAACTTAAAGTATCTGCTAATTTTTCTCCTGCTATGTTTCAGTTAGTACCAAAACAAGTTTTAATATCCAGCTACATTTAATTTGGATGCAATTAAAGGTATTTAAAGTAATGTGTGAGACGCATCCTTTAAAGGACTAAAGTCATCTGAGACAGCGCGTTTTACAGTACCTGTAAAAAAGTAAGTACGCCCCACTTTTAGCAGCAATAACTTGATTTAATTGATTTCTGTATGACTTCCTCCGTCTGTCATATTCTTCACAGCATTTCACTTGAGTTGAGGTCTGATCCATTACAGCAGTTTGATTCTCGTCTCTTTCAGCCATTGTGCTGTAGTTTTGCTGCTGTGCTTGGAATCATTGTCCTGTTGCATGACCCAGTTTCAGTCGGGTTTTAGCCATCTGACATGACCTTACACTTAACCCCAGAATACTTTGAAATAGTTCACAGTCAACTCAATGGCTGCAAGGTGCCCAGGTACCCCCGTACTTGATTTGTTTGGCTTTCTCCAAACGTGGTGCTGTGCGTCATTGCCAAACATCTTCACTTTGGTCTTGTCTGTCCAAACGGGATTGTTCCAGTCTTGTGGTTTGACTGCCATGTTCTCTTTTTTGAGAAGGGGCTTTCTCCTGGTAACCCTTCCAAACAAGCCAGTCTGTTTCTAATTATTTGCAAGTGTTAGTGGTTTATGGTGAGAATAAAAATGAAGGTAATGTCCTGTAATGACAGTGTTGAATGTGAGCATCTTTGTATGCCTCTTTAAATTACTAATAAAATATCTCACCATTCACAGGTATTAGCTGTTGTATAGTTAGTAATGATGTGTTATTCATAATTTATTTATTTTGGGTAAATTTCTGTGTTTTTATAAGGCATTTCTTTCTTGTTTGGTAAATAAAGTACTTTGCTTCTTGTCCAACTGGAAGAGGCTTCAGCCTCCCTGAAACCTTTGGTGAATAAATGGTTTTTAAAAAGGGATGGATGATAGAATAAATATAACTGCTGTAAAACTATTCTTATAGCTGTTATAATGTACAAAATATATACTTAGAATATATAAGTATGTTTCTCTGCAGGAAATCCACTCTTTAAAAAAATCCATACCATATATTTAGCTTTTTTGTTACTTATTATGATTAATTATGTAATATATTTACCTTTTAAATAACAGTGTATAAATACAGTAATTTTAATTTTGTGAAGGTGGTAAGAGGCAGGCTTCATTAATGGAAAATGATAGAAGTAACCCGTTAGAAGTGATCTTTCAGAGCAGCAGTTTAAAATGAGTGCTGTTAGCACAACCGGCGCTATGTTTAAGAAACGTTAATGAGTTATGACTTTAGACTTTAACAATTAGCAGCTCTTTAGCACGTGGCAGTGTAATTAGATTCGACTGACGCACTGGAAGCTCTGCAAGGCTCTGCACAACTATGATTATAGTTGTGTTTGATTTTCAGGTTTGCTCTGGGAGACGCTCGCAGGCCTTTGCAAGAGACTGCAGCGCTGGTGGAGGATATTGTACACACACAACTCATTACTATGGTAACATACAACATAACAAATATAACGCTGTAACAGTTATCTGTTCAAACTTCAAGATCAAAGCCTAAACCACCTGAAGAGGTAATTACAGGCTGAACAATAGTAAAGCACATCAGACAAATAAAACCCTTACATGTATAACTGATGTGGCTGTAAAAATCCACGATTCTGTCTCATTTCGGAGCCTCTGAATAGCAAAAAAACCTAAATGTAATTATATTAAAGCATAAGTGCAATTCATTTCTGACTTTACTGAAGTAATTGGTTTATTTCTCAGCTGCATCAGGCCTGCGAGGGAGCGGCTCTGCGTGGCTCGAGGGTTATTTCACCTGAGGACATTTTATTCCTGATGAGGCGAGACAAGGTACAAAATGCACACGTGAACAAAAAAAACCCATTAAATATTCAAAACTGTATGTCCATGAATCTTTTCTTCCTTTATTGTTTTTTAAGGTTTGAAATAACTAATTCCTCTCCCCTTTTTCTGTTCTTTATCTTCATGCCTCAAAATCTACTGACCAGAGGAAGTTGGCGAGATTATTAAAATATCTCCAGTTTAGAGATTATAAATCCAAAATACTCAAGACTCTTGAGGATGAAGACACACAGGCAGAATCAGGTATACACAGAGCCTCACACACACACAGTGACCTTTTAAATGTTATTATAAAACCCCTGTGACCCTGTTTTGGAGTGGAAATCAATGCGTGGGCTCAAGAGCACTTCTGAGTCATTCAGCTTGTTGTTGCATCCACAAATAGAATTTAAAACTCTTGAAAAGAGCATTTAAATAGTTTAAATAAGAAAAAACTTGTTTGTTTTTTTTCCTTGGCTCACACTTCTTTCACATGGACTGATGCAGAATTGTGCTGTGGCCTGATTGGTTAAAATTTAAAGCTCATTATGAATGTGGTCGCTCTCCTCTTACACAGGCTGAGTGATATATGTGATGGTTTGGCTTCACATCTGTAATGGCACCATTGATGCTTAACATTTGCTACTACTAACATTTGCAAGGCGATGTCAAATCGTATCAGCATTGCACTATAGTTAAAAAGTCCGGGTGTTAAGCTTGTGTACACTTGTGTCACATTATGGAACAAAAAAAAAAAGCCAATTTTAAGTTGAAGAACTTCAATTATGTGTCAGACATAAGGGTCTCGTCAGCTCCCAAACGTTTCTGTTTAAAAAAGTGATGCAACACACTGGAAAACATGGTCTTGTCCCGTCTTGTTGGCTTAAATGGTAAATGGTCTGTATTTGTATAGCGCTTTTACTAGTCCCTAAGGACCCCAAAGCGCTTTACACAACCAGTCATCCACCCATTCACACACACATTCACACACTGGTGATGGCAAGCTACATTGTAGCCACAGCCGCCCTGGGGCACACTGACAGAGGCGAAATTTAACATTATCATATTGCACATTGCACAATACAAAATTCACCTTAGTTCCCACATTTGATATGTTGTTTTTGCAATACCTTAAATTACATATAGGTTTTAAATAATTTGCAGATCTTTAAAAATATATATTTTTACAGCATCCAAACGTTTTCAGAAACCACTGTACAAAAAAAAGCTTCAAATGCTACAGTCAAAACCCAAGTGAATACTGAGCTCTGGTTTTCATCTTAAGTGTTTCTTTCTTTTTTTGTCTTTTGTGAACAAATGGGGTGCTGTAGGTCCTGCTGGTGCTAACCAGCGGAGGCAGCGACTGGCCCAGGACTTCCTGGTGTGGATGGATCAGACCGGTGAACTCCTGTCATTAGCAGAACGTCAGGAAATAGACCCCATCAAACAGGAGAGGATGGAGGTCAGAGCCCATCGATGTCTGCATGAAAATGATTGATTAGTAGGGCTGTTTTGAAAGTAAATGACACATATATGAACTTATAGATTTAAAACGCCTTGACGCATGCTCAATCATCCGGATAAAGATTTCCCAAAAAGTTGATTCTGCTCATCTGGATGTTTTCAGTGGGAGAAACTTTTTGGGATTATAGATTTAACTTTAAGTGTTTTTATGTGTATTTGAATCTTCAGCGTTTGGAGCGTCAGACTCGGAATATGGACCCGGCTCAGTACGCCGAGTTCTGTGAGAGTCGACAGCTCAGCTTTGGTAAGATTTTAAACGGCCCACTTAGTATCTGTCTCAGGAAGTTGATTCTGTCATAGGTACAAAAGGAGTAAAGGATTACATTTTATTGCTAATGTTTGCTTTCATGTCGGTTTGATGTTGCGTATATTTTTTTAATGCGGACTCTACCTGTGCTCTAAATCATGGTTTATGGGCATCTTATAAATAAGCAAATAAAGCTGTGGACTGTGTTTTTATCCTGTTAGTTCACCAATTGAATAATCAGCTGATTATTTCACTTCTAAATTTAAAAACGTAAGGTACGTACGGTAAAAACCTGATTCAGGATCAGTTTCAGCATTTTAAGCCCGTCTGACCTCTTGTCGTGTGTGCTTACTTGTGCTCACTCCAAGCTAAGAAAGCTTCAAAGTTTCGGGACTGGCTCGACTGCAGCAGCCTGGAGCTGAAACCCAACAGCATGGCCATGGAGATCCTGTCATACCTCGCTTATGAGACTGTTGCCCAGGTAACTAACTCATTACTTCACATATGTGCGTGTAATTTAAAAGCTTTCCCCTGTTTTAAAATGCTTTTCCTTCATTCAGATCGTGGATTTGTCGCTCTTGGTGAAGCAGGAAATGACAGCAAAGACTAATCCAGTCAGTCATGTGATCTCTGCCAGCTACATCCACTACAACACACATGCTGAGGTGCATACACACACTTCATCACACATTGAGACCTATCAATCGCTAAAGCTACCGTCATAATATTACTGAGTAAATATCATCTGTCTTTCGTCTTCCTCCCCAGCAGGTGAAGAAGGATCCAGACTCACCTGAAGCCACCCCTCCCTCCACCCCAGGGTCCTCACACTCGTCAAAGCCCGTCCTACAAGGTAACGGCAGTGTGGATGGCAGGGCGAGGCAGAGGAAACGTAAAAAGGTGAGTCCCAGCTGCAGTTTCCTATGAGTTTAATGTCTGTGTGTATCATGAAGGCACAGGAGAAATTACAAAGGCAGTTTAATTATGGCGGCAGGTTTCAGCAAAGGCGTTTGTCTGCCTCTGGATAGGTTTTGTCAACAGAATGGAATCACAACCTTACATGAGATCTATATAAAGTGTGCTTAACAAAAGATCGTCATCGACACGACCGTGGAATAAAGGATGCCGCAGAGTAGGGGGATTAAGGGGCTTTTGGCTGCACAAATACACCCTGTAAAACATCCTTTTTAACTTGTAAATTATTATTAAGTATCTGGTGCATAAATGTTTGTTTTGTATGATGAATGTTGTCAGAGAAGTCACTGCAGGTATGATTCCAAACCAGTGGTTTTCATTTTAAATGAAACGCACTGAGATTCAGTATAACTCTAGAGATCAAAACACATGTTAATAGTCCTGAATCTAAGCAGGAGTGTCTGGGTTAAATGGGTCTAAAGTTTGGACCCCAGGTACAACTAAAGTAGCCAATAATTGTTGTGATTTATTGTACATTTATTTGCTTGATCATATTTTTAGAAGGACTTATGATAAATAATGAATAAATGCTCTGACAATAACAAACATTTTGCTGTATTAATCTCTTGATTGTACTAATTTTTGACGAGTCAGACTTTAATGTGTCTTTTTAGGAGAAAGTCTTCTGTGCAGATGTAGAGTATGAACTCCTCTGTTAATTTTCTTAATGTACATAATAACTGATGTTATTGCTAATTGCTAAATGTAAGTCTCTGAACACACAAGACAAGGTGACCATTTTCAGCTCATGGAAAACTCCACGTTCCTAAAGGAAACATCCAAAACATTCCATTGCGTCCTCTGTTGTATTTGTGTTAATACTTATTACTCATGATTGTGCTTCAGAGCTGTCCGGCTACAGTGGAGCCTCCCAGCGGAGCGATCCAGCCCTGTCACATCCGAGAGGCTATTAGAAGATACAACTACAGACACACAGTATGTACACAATGAGAAACTTACACAACTTTTCCACAGCTGATTATTTTCTTTTTTTTTTTTTTAAATTCATGGGTTAAAAGTCGTATAACTAATGCATAAAATACTCTTAATTTAAAGTGTTGGTTTAGATGTTTTACTTTTTCTGTACATGTCTTAACCTGTAAGATTAAAGTTAGTGATTGCTGAATCAATAACTTTAATTTGTCCTTCATGCTCACCGATCCAGATCGGAGTCAAAACGAGCATTCCTTGCTTTTTGTGAAATAGGATTCAAAGTTCAGTTGAATGCAAATGTGACATTTAAAAAAAGTTAACAAAGGTAGGATTTTCCCACAGCCGTCGTTTTTTTGTGCACAAATGTGGGTTGTGGGGAGGTATTTTTATATTATTTTAAACAAACCATTAGGTCTTTTTTGGTACTGAGTAACTAGTCATGTTTGTGATTTTGGTTGTCACAAGAAAGCGTCTGTGAATCGCTGTTTTGTTGCAGGAAAAGAACAATTACTCTGCTACCAAACCAGTTATTACCAGACCCCCCCAGAAAAAAAAAAAGTTATTTGAAGCAAATCTCTCTGTACCTTGTGTCAGAAATACACTCTGGACAGGAATTTAAATGTGTTTTTTCCTACTGAACAACATGCCGTCCATCTTCTCTCTCTGGCAGAGTGCCTATTCCAGGAGTGGGATGACCTTCCTCACCTGCTGAGGACGCATCAATTATTTTAGGCACATTCTTGGATTTTGTTCTATACATTTTTTTTTCAATTTCTATTGTAATAAAAACTTTTCAGTAAGCCGGTGTCAGATTCATGGTTTATTGATTTTTACAGACCCAAGGTAGTTTTCTTAAAATACATTAAACTTTACTGTTTGCTGCACTTGATAAAAATCTACCCCAGTGATACTAAGTTATGTTGAAAAGAAACTTTATTGGTCACTAATACAGAAACACAAAGGACCACTGAGCATGTTGAAAACTCAGCCTGTGACATCTTAACAACATGAGCACATGGAGGGCTTATCTGTAGGATTTGCTGCGGGAAATTAAAAGGTTCAACACTCGCGGCAGCGGTCAGTCCGACGTCGATGTCTCTGTGATGTGTTTGCTCAGTATTTCTGAGCACTGTTGAGCAGCGACTCCCTCTCCATCAGCAGCTCTCCATATCTCTGCTGAAGTTCTTTCTCTCTCTCCATCTGCCTCTCCACGTCCTCCCGCAGAGCCTGAAACACAAGTTGAACACTTGTAAACACCAGCGAGATGTGTTAACTAGCTTTTTTTAATAACCTCAGTTACACCGCTGCTTTTAAACTGGATAATTTTAACCCCACTTTTTATTTGGGTGGGCGTGTAGTGCTGTAAGTGGTCTGTGATTGAATTTCTAACATTCAAAGTGTTAAAGTTACTAACTTTGTGTGACCAATGGAACAAAAGCAAGGAGACACCTTGCAATGTGATACACAGGTTTGTGTGTGTAATGTCTTACCTCTTGGCGCCTGGGAATGGCTGTGTCTTCTTGTTTCTTCAGTTGAGTGAAGGTCTGGAGCTCTGTGGCTGCCTGCTCCACCTGGTGGACACATTATGAATAACATGATTGTTATAGAAACTATGACACTGACTTGGACACTGTTTCAGGCGCCATAATAATTTACAGCCTGTGACAACACAACCTGTCAGTCCAATGAAAATGTGTTCAGTACCTGTTCCCAGAGTTCGCTGTGCTGCTTCAGGAGACCCAGCGCTCTGGACTGAAATCCTCCAAGCAGGATTTTCAGTTTCTTCTCCAGTTTAGCTGCTCTCCTGGCCTCTGCTGTCATGTGACCACGGTTCACCTATAGGGTCCACAAATACAGAGATGTCAGTGTTTAGACCAGAGCTCAAAAAGATGAAAGAGTCAAGTTTGAGAGCTTTTTTTTGTGTGCATTCTCACATCTAGCTTTTTCTCCAGGCTTTCAATACGGTCTTTCTTTGATGCCAGGTTTGCTCTGGTGTACCTGTTCTGAGTAGGCAGATACAGCACCTGTGCAGACGCAGATAATATGAACAGTTTCAACAACAGACAAAAATTTAATTGGTACCAATATCGTGAGATCACGAGTACAACAGTTTCCCCACATACCGTAAAGAAGTGTATGTAATGCATATTGTTAAAGGTGGCACACAGCAAGCCTACTCTGCTTTAGATGCATCCTCACTAGAGCAGGGCGATATGGCCAAAAATATTTATCACGATATATATTTGAAAATTTGCGATAACGATATAACCGACGATATAATTGATGCGAGACAAAATACAACTCCACAACATTACTAGCGCAAAAAGACAACCTTCCATTTATTTTCACTTAAACAAGAAGCTGGTTTTTATGTACATTAAAGCTTTATAAAAATGTAACAGTGCAAATGCAAATTCCTTGCTGAAAGTTTAACCAAAAGGCATTTCCAGTAGAAATGGGCTGACATATCCTGAGCATAACCATGTATAATATCCACTGACGTTAAAAAGAGGTGCTTTGCAACATTAAACTGCAGTGTGCAGTACGTATTTTTCGGACCATAAGGTGCACGGGATTATAAGGCACATTAAGCAAAACAAAGCAGTCAGATAAATCAAACTTTATTAAACTCATTCTTCTTGCTTCCTCCACTTCTGTACCATTGATTCATTAATGTTGAATTCTCTGGCAGCTGCTCTATTCCCATGTTGTTGCAGTATATTAATGACTAACCTCGTATTGTGGATGGATTATCTCAGTTGTTCTCCTGACTGAAGTTTGGTCCGTTTACAGCATCCTGCCATGCGATTGCATTTGTTTCTAACCATGAAGAACCTTCACGTTAACTTTTATAAGTGGAAAAGTGTTAGTGTTCGTCCTCCAGCTTCACTGTTTATGTTATGCTAACATAGCTGTGTCGCTAGCGATCACGTAGCACATCATTATATACCAGCTAGCCCAACTTCAGTAACCCTACAAACGTCACTGCTGTTTAGTTTCCTGTCTTCATTTATGTTGGAAGTGATAGCAGAGCTGTACGTTTGATTTTTTTCAGAAATCTCTCAGTCAGAACATGCTATATCATGCTTAGGTAACTAGCGAAACTAGCGAGCTAACTTCCGCTAGCTTCCTGCTAACTTCTAACTCCGTTAAATGTAATAACTTTTGTTTTCATGGATGCCTGGAAGTTAAACTTTATAGTTACACCTGGTAAAGCAGCAATGCTGATCGTTTTATTAAAGATGAAAGAATTTAGACAGTTTTTAACTCTAAGTGATGCTGCAGTGTTGTTTGACCTGAAGTATACGGAGTTTAGGACCCAGATTACTCCCAGATTTAAGAGCATCTTAGTCCGACAAATACGACAATAACGGCCGCTTGCATGTTCTGCAAAAAAATGTGCTTTGTTGTGTATCTGACGGACAAACACCAAACCAGTTCCACATCACGGAAGTTGCACCATTTTTACAAACCAATTCTGGTTCATCTGTTTCACTCAACAATCGGCCATGTGCGTATGAAAACAAAGGCACTGCGCATGCGCGTTTTACTCCCATTCTATCGCGATATTTCATTTTCCTATCGTTGCCTAACATTATACCGGTATTACCGTGAACGGTATAATATGGCCCAGCCCTAATCCTCACTGCTGTATATTCTTCCTTTGGTTTAGGTGAGGGTGTTACTTTAGTAGAGCTTGGACTGCTCAAGTATAGCATGAAAACAAATTGTTATTACCCCAATTTGCTGAAACGCATATTATTCCAGTGGGGAGGTGGGGGGGTGAAAAACAGAAGATACAGAATCACACAAGGCCCAGACTAGTGTTTTAGATCACAGTGAACTTGCACACCTCAGGAAACTCACTTCAAAACACTTAAGCTTCGGGGAGAATGATCGAGAGTCAACACCTCAGCTGTGTGCCATCAAAGGCAGACTGGGTGTGTAATAACTAGTTGGGTTAGACTGCACTACACTCCATCCATGTGTATTTCTACACACTAGAAGCTTCTAATTTAGAAATATGACAAATATACTGACCAAAAGGTGGTAACAAATCTCTACACCTGTTTATGCTTCTCTGACTTCTCATTTTTGGTCCATGGGTGCTCACCTGTCCGTAGCATTCCTCCCACACCTGGCTGTAAGCCTCCATGCTGAGGTCACCGTGGCCCATACCTCCCTTCACCACCTCCATTTCTGCTGCCAGGACTAACTTTGCCTGTTTGTTGACACACAGGTAAACAGAATTACTGAGTGTAAACAGTGTAAGGGACTTCTTTTTTTAAAGCAGAGACATCAGTGCTGCCGGGTTACCTGTTCCATCTCCTCTGTGCTAATTGGCTTGTAGGAGGTTTTTTCCAGGTAAGCAATATGTGACGCGTTGTTAGACGTAGACGTGGGGCCTCGGATTTTGCCGCGCTGCAGCTGATTGGCAGCATTGGCTGAAGGGTGATGCAAGCAGTCAAAATGCAGCATGGTGATCATTTCCTGTTTGATGAGCTCTTCGGCCTGCTGGAGGTCAGAGAGTGGCTCCATGGAGGCGGGACGGAGAACAGACTCGTTTACCTGCAGACACGGAGGATCATAAGCACAACTGGATCCTTTTAATGCCAGCTAAAGTAGACGAAATTAGTTTTTTCTTTGCTCGCTTTGATTTCTGAAAGATTTGGTGATTACATTCAAATACACATTTTCCTGCATTTTATTTAAATTATTTTAATGTTGTAATTTTACCTCAGTAGGTCTGGGGAGACTCCTCTGAACAGGAGTGTGCCGCAATTTCAACTCCTTCTCTCTTTCAGCGTCTCGTTGAGCCTGGAAAATGGCATAATGTAAACCTGTTGGATATATCTTATTCAAACTACGTGTGTGTGTGTGTGTGTACACGCACCTGCTTGCGTGCTTCTACATCTGCAGAGTCTTCTATGAATCCCGTCTCAGCCTCGGTTTCTTCGAGTTCTTTCTCAGCGTTTTCAGGAAGAACGATCTCAAAGTCGTTCTTAGGAACAGGAAGTGACATCAGACCTTGTCGCAGGTGCTGCAAGCTTTCCCTTTGCTGTGAAGAGAAGAACAGCAGGTAATTCATTCTGTGGTGTGTTGTTTGTTTCTTAACACACAAACTGTGCATCTGCTGCCAAAACATAAAACTAATTGTTTAAAGTTGTGATTTTTTTCATTGTATTTAATTTTTATTCAAGACACAAAAACAGAAAACTTGGAACTTTTCTGCAACATTCAGGATTTGTGGCACGTTACACAGATTCTTAACCGATCATTACAAATCTGTTTGTTGTGCATTCACATATGTATTAGTGTTTTTTATTTTACCGTGTGTTTAGCATATGCAGGGTCAGCTAGTTGTTCCTCTGTGTTAATATTCAGTTTGTCTCTCAGTGGTGTACGGCCGGGAGTTAAACCTGGAGTCCCTCCCACACGTGGAGTCATCGCACCTCCGACTTGAGGTGTCATGCCATCTGACCCCTGACCTGGACCAGGAGTTCTGTTGTAGTTGAAATACACAAAATTATTGGAATTAGTAAACTGTATAGGAACAAGTATAGAAACAAGTCTAGGAAATCCTTTCTCTTTGGTGAAAATGGTTGAGTTGTGACATGGAATAGTGCACCACACATTCAACAAATGCAGCTCAACAAATCTGACACAGCATTTGAGGCTTGAGTACTAAATGGTAACACATGTCTCTTTAAGATTCTTTGTTCACACTGTTTACAAAATGTAAAAGGATAATAGCATCTGGTTTTTTGTTAGAGCCTTGACAAAGACCACTTTTGTGTTTATTACATCTTAACTTGATGCAGAGAGTAAATTTAAAAAAAGAATTCAGAACTCTATTTACGTGACAGAGAGTAAACCTTATGCTATGTGACGGATTAAAGGTTTCTTACCTGAATGGTGTACTGAGAACAGTGTTGGGCGTTTGTATCTGTTGGCGCTGAGGCGTCACTCCACTGAAATCGCTCTCATGCAGCGGGGTGTTGAGGCCTCCCTTCAGAGGGGTGTCGATGTTAGTCAGAGCCATCAGGTTCTGAGCTTCCTGAAAATACAGACACACACACACAGATGGTAAAAATTAATTTACAGATAAATACTAAAAACAAAAAGAAAGGAATTTAGTATAATTTCAATTTAATTTAATTTTACATTAGTATAGGAGAAACATGCTCTCTCTTTCTAGTCAGTACTTTTGCTGCAGCATTTGGGATTAACTGAAGGCTTTTCAGGGAGTTTTTAGGACATCCTGATAATAATGAATCACAGCAGTCCAGCCTGGAAGTAATAAATGCATTACCTAGTTATTCAGCGTCACTCTGAGACAGGATATTTCTAAATACATTAAGACATTAGGGAAGTGGACGAAAGGAGTCCTACATATTTGTGTTATATGTGCATTGAAGGACATTTCCTGGTCAAAAATGACTTCAAGGTTCCTCACAGTGTTGCTGGAGGACAAAGTTATGCCATCCAGAGTAAGAATCTAGTTACCCACCATATTTCTAGATTTTTAGAGCCAAGTACAATTACCTCTTTCATCTGAATTTAGTTGGTATCAACTTTGTAAAGTTACATTTTTACTGACAACGATATTCCTTAATGTATACATAAATGCAAATACATAAATGATGCAAAAAGATTGGTGGCCAAGTGATCAACACATAATATGTACATGCATTTTTAAGCACTATCCTGTCTCTACTAACTTAAGTTTATTATTATCTGGATTGGCAATAACTGATCAAACAGCAGACTATAAGGTATTTTTCTGATGTAACTTGTATGACATTCAAATGTGCAGACAGGACTGTGATTTCACATTGGCCCTCTAATTTTGATTGACTTTATTCTTTATTCATGAGGGACAATTTAGCTTAGCATCGCTGTAATTACATGGATCAATTAATATAAAATATCACAGATATGCAGAAATCACACATATGAGATTAAACAAAACATATGTGAGACATTTTGCTTTTGAGTGTCTTTATTACCTGCATGATTCTGTCCTGAGCAGCAGGGGTTCGTGGGGTCCGTAGCCCTGTTGCCATGGTATTGGTGACACTGTATTCTGAGAGGAGGGTGGAGGAGGCGGAGTTAGCGCTTTCACTCTCCTCGGCAGCTTGACGGGCGACCTCACTGGCGACACCCAATTTGACAACTTCCTCCAACTCAGCATCACTGATCTGTGAAGAAAGGCAAATTAAAAAAATGAATGTACTACCTGTTATCAATATAACAAGTACATTATATTGATATATAAAATCAAGAAGTAATAACAAAAGAAACAAAACAAAGTGGTTACCTGTGGTGCGGGTAACACTAGTTTGGAACGTTTTTTGGTAAACTCAGCTACTCCGCTGGTCTGCAGGATGGCAGATGGCAAGTCACTCTCCTTCTTCTTCTTTATCTTCTGTTTATCTTTCTTCCTCTCCCTCTCTTCAGTCTCACTATAAAAAAAAAAAAAAAAAAAAAAAAAACACACAATAGGGCTTATGAATGGATGAAGACAAAAAAAAAATGTCGAACACATTTTGATCCTTATTATTTATATTATATAACATTAGCGTGACAATCTCACGCCTTCGCTGGGAGAAGCCAAGAACCAAGGAAAATATTCAAGTGACATAAACAAGGAGCTTGTTAGCATACAGAAAAGCACCAGAAGTTTAAAGTTATACTAACTTGCGTAATTCTCCATCCAAATGCTGCTGTCTGAGCCTCTTGAAATTAGGCTCCTGAGCATCATACTGCTCCATGCTGGTGTCATAGAAACCCTTAAAGTAAACAAAAGACAACAATTAGTACTGTAAGATTAAGTTAATCTCACTGCTGATGTTGTGGGTTATTTTTAAGGATACAACACATAAAGCTGTGGTTACCGGTGCAGGTTTCTTTTCAAAAGGGATTTCAGCATTATAGTCTACTCCTCTCTTCTTCTTTCTCTTCTTCTGAACATCGATTCCTGCTGCTCTCAGCTCTCTGCGTTTCTGCAGAGCAGCCAGCCGTCTACAGTATGACATCAGGAAAAAATAGTCAAATATGATCATTTTATTATTACATGTCATCTGCTCTGTAAGAGGTCCAGTTATGGACCTCTAAGACAGCTTGTCTTAGAGCAATTGTAAAAACATTATTAGCTGAACCTGGCTTCCTCCAGCTGTTTCTCTCTGGCCTTCCTCTTGGCTTTCTTGCCCTGGGTGTTGGCCAAACGAGCCCTGGCCTCTGAAAGCATCTCCAACTCATCTAGAGACCGATGAAGAGAGACAGACACACACACACAACACATTGGTTAGTTACCACATGTGACTGTGTTATGATTAAACTTATTTTTAAACTCTCACATGACTCGACTGAAAGTACAAAGTAGAAAGGAAATTTTTTAAATAATTAAATATAAAAATGTACAAGATAACTAGGAAGCAAATCCATTCTTAATATCAGGATACATTCTTTTGTTGGCTCAAATAAATCTGACAGCATCTGACAGTGTGTTTTTGTACCTTCATCCATATCCACAGGGTCAGGTCTGGCAGGTTTTGTTTCAGGATTGGGATCAATTTCTCCTGGTTTCAACTTTCTGGGGTCATCTCCCACTTCCTCCTCATTGTCTCTTTGAGCTGCTTTGTCCCTGAATAAAACACAAAATACATCTCAATTACAAATCGACAGTGATTAGCAACAATGAATGCTCCTGAACATACAAGGTGAAAAGCCACAGAATTACAAATCATAGTGAATAAATGTGTCCTTAGAGATAAACATACAGCAGGTATTCGTAGTGTTCCAGACACTGAGCAGCAGTCCTTCCTATGATAGGAGCAATGGTCCTCCACTGGGTGGGCATCAGCTTGGCCAAGTGAAGCAGCTTCTCCTCCTCTTCTCTGGACCATTCTGTTTTCTTGATACTGGGGTCCAACCACTCGTACCTACAGACAGAAACAAAGCCAGAGGAGAAGGTCTTTATTTCACTCTTCATAAAGAGAGATTTGAAAGCTAAAAAAAAAATCACAGACAGAAGAAACAACCATCAATGTATATAGACGTTTAATTAATCTCATGTTTTTGACACATCACACATCTCTGACTCAAAACTCACCATCGGGCTTTACACTGTTTGGCAGACTTTCGGTGCAGCAGGGAGGCGATACGGGACCACTGGTTTTTCCCATATTTCATTACAGCTGCCTTGAGGATCTCATCCTGAATAAAAAATTTTTTTAAAAAGGAACAGACGTCCATAAATTAAATGGATGTACTGAATGACAAATGATTTATAAAGACTAAACATGTCAAAATCTTTTATCCTCAATCCGCAGAGGGCTGATTAATTTTCATCCCAGTGCTGAACTACAATTATATTATCCCCTATCTTTTGCTCACTTATAAACTTTTATGAAGTCTTGTGGTTTATTATTTTGGCCATCTAGACTGCCAAATATTCGCTAACTGTAAACATATATGTTTAAGTGCAAATTAAAAAGCTGCGTTCATGCAACTCAACACAAGCACGAAATAAAGTATTAAACACAGCTGGTGATAATTTAAATGAACTTAAAATGTCACACGGGATAAATTTGTTAAGTGAGTAGCTAGCTTTATGCTAACTCGAGACCACAGGTTTGCTTTCGGAGGTTAGCATCATGCTAACCAAGCTAGCCATGTAAACACGTACCTCAGTGTTGCGCCAGACGCCTCCTTTAATCATAATTCGCGGCATCTTGGCGGCTTCGTTGTATCTCCTCCTTCAGTGAAATGCTATAAGTGATTCTTATCCAGTTGTGGTGTTTTGTAGCTTAAGATTCAAACAAAACAAAAATCCAACTACAGAACAAGCGCTGCGAGGGAAAAGGCGACATGCACCATACCGGAAACTCAGAACGGGTCCACCAACTGAATTGTGGGTAATGTCGTCGATGAGTAATGACGAAAATCGATGACAGTTTCCTTTACCCCTCCTACCCCGCCCCCCTCATTCGGAACTTGATTAAACAGACAAAGTCTATGAAAAGCACACACCATAGCATTAATACATGTTAAAAAAAAATAACATGAGACACGTCTGAACATTTAAAGATAAATAACTTGTTGGAAAAAATAATTCATTTTAAAAAACACCGTTGGAAAACACATCCTCTGTGTATACACATTTTCATATAATGAGAGCATATCTATTATTCCATATTGGTGTTACATGTAGCGTGAAAATATGTTTCTCAACCAGTTTCGAATAGATAGGAACCATCCATCCATCCATCCATCCATTTGCTTCCGCTTATCCTTTTCAGGGTCGCGGGGGGCGCTGGAGCCCATCCCAGCTGTCATAGGGCGAGAGGCGGGGTACACCCTGGACAGGTCGCTAGTCTGTCGCAGGGCTAGATAGGAACCATTGATATGTAAGTTCCTGAATTAAATCAGAATAAAAAGTCTATTCCTCCTAAATTTTGAAATAAAAAAACAAATAAAGTTTGTTAAACCAAAAATAATGATCTACTATTAAGGAAGGGTTTTAACCATTTTAACTTTAAAACACCAACACTAGATGGCATCTGTCATTATGTCATTCAAGGTTATCAGGCAATCAAAAGAAATGTGCAGGATGGTCAGCAGAGTACAGCTGAGACACAAGGTCTGATGCAGTGTCCTGCTGACTAGGTGAGTGGATGAATAAATACAGAGCTGCTTGCTGTCTGGAACTCAAAGTCCCACAGGACTTTACCTCTGTTGTTGTCAGTCACCTGTGGTGGTGTCTCCCATAGTCACAAAGGCACAGATGTTCCTCACCACTTGGTTGTGCCTCTCAGTGCATGCGGTCTCAGTTTGCATCTTACAGTCTGGCAACATGTGTTTGATAGTCTGCAGGGCACACTTTGCACAGTTTGCAACTTGGGTCCTGTCATGTATGGTAGACTCATGCCTCTTTGGAAGCAGTACTTATGGCCTCTTCTTCTGCTGCCATGATCAGAATTTCTGTGCTGTGCTTTAAGCAGGCCTTTTCAAGCCACTTCTTGGCTTCAGGCATTTCCTCTATCAGTCAACAGCACATCACATGTAAAAGCTTGGTCTTCTATGGCAGTTCCTTTTCCTGTTCTGTATATATACATGAAACAAATATTCTCTGAACACAAAAGCTAAATATGAACCTCCTCACCATTCCTTGCTGAGCTGTGTTGAGTGTTGCAGAATTCATCTTGGTGTATCCACCTGCCTTTGGGAAAAACCTGATTGACTCACTCTCACCTATGACTAAAATCCATTTCAGATCCTAGCTTCCAAAATCTGTAACTGCAGCAATAACTACCACAGAGACACCAGTTCTATTTAGGAATGCGTCTACGTTATGTTATTAAAGTGAATGTAGTGTATTTATTTTCCTTTATTTATATTTCTTTTCATGAGATATTCTACTTTCTCAGTGTTCTCATCTTCTGGCCTGTGGTCTGTTTCCATATTCTAAATAAACACCCAGATACTTGGAGCGCTGATGTTTTTATTCAACTCGGTCTCTGAAGTACATATTTACCGATTTCACACAAATGATACGAGGCTACATGTATGTTCTTCACACATTAGCACAACACGGAAAACACTTACAACAACATGACAGTAGACATGCACAAAACAAGGCAGTGACAGGAGTCACCACTGGTGGCTTACTGTGCCGAACCACCACTGGCCTGAACACAAAGAGCCAACCAATCACAATGGGTGATTTCTCTGATTTGACAGGGTGTGGGGATGCGGAGAGGACAGTGAGAAAGAGGAGGAGGAAGAGAAGAAGTAAAGGAGAAAGGAGAAGGAGAGAGAGCTGAGGGGCTAATACCTAAAATAGTAAGACAAATCATAACACTGAGCACCTTAATAAACAATACATATGTTCAGTATTGACAATAAATATCAGAAATCTCATAAATAATATTTCTCAATATTTTTTTTAATAACATATTTCCTTAAATCTCATGTAAGCTGCAAACTTTCCCATCAGACAGTTTCATTTACCTTTCTGGTGTGGACACACACTCTTTCACACACACACTCTCACTCTTTCACACACACACTCTCACTCTTTCACACACACACTCTCACTCTTTCACACTCACACTCTCACTCTTTCACACTCACACTCTCACTCTTTCACACTCACACACACGTTTTCTTTCCACTCTTACTTTTTAAGTACAATTCTGTCCAGTGTTACGAGAGCAATACTGCAGGACCGGGAGACACAGGGTGATCTTAAGGTGATTTAAAGGTGATGCTTAGCTCATTGGGGGGCAGGTCACATGCAGACTGATATGTACAACTGTAAACTCCTTCACCTCCCACCCTCTTTCATCTTTCTGCCTTTACTTTATTCTACTTTTGCACATCCATTAAGATACATGCCTGTCTCTTGTCCCATCATTTAATCCCCTCCACTCTCATCTTCCTTCTCTCTTCAATGGCCCCTTTCCCTATTCCCCCCCTTTGTTCTCTCCCCCTTCTAAGTGTGTCTATTTCAGGTCCCCAGCGTCCCCCTGGATGGTTTTCTTGATGCGTAGCAACATCGTGGTCAGCCACTGGTCCAGGCGAGACACAGAATCAAACTCCTTCACGGCCTCCGTGAACGCCTCGCTGTTCTGCTCCTCGTGGGCTTCTAGCAGTTTCTGTTGCACAGAGGAGTGGCGAATAGGCAAAAATGTTCATGGGAAAAAAACACACAAATGGCACAATTAAGCTCTGATTAGTAGCAGCAGTGTTTTAATGATCATATTCTGTGGGCTTTCCTTTACATCATAATGTTCTTATGACTATTTACATTAAATACTATTGAAAGAAATCTACATGTTTGATTTCAGTATCTAAACTTAACTAAAGGTGCAATATCTGAAGACATATCAACTGAAGTTGGGGTAAGGCTGGGCTGTACCTTTGTGTAATGCCAGTTTGAACCACAAGATGGTGCACTAAGTCAATGCAATTGTTATTTAATCACGTAAGTCAAAGATGGAGAGCTACAAAAATATACAACAAACATTTGAAAACATTTCAATGCATCCACTAATAAACAGCTCCTCACTTTCGGTGAAAAGTTTAGTCTAAACCTTTGCAGAGGTTAAAAACACAAATTACATTTAAATTTTCCAGGAATTTCTTTCATATATCACTGCCTGCTTGTTGTAAAGAGTGTTTATATTATTTTTCATAAAATTATTGTTTCAGCGTAACAGATTTTATAAACCGTTAAAACCTTTAATAAAATATTTATGCAAACTTAGAAAGTTACGTTGAAAAAAACAAGAAAAGGTAATTTACCTTTAACAGTTTGAGCTCTCTGGAGTCTGAGAAGGCTGGAAACATCTCTTCATACTTCTCGATGGCCAACTGAAACACACAGGCGTTAGTGTTAACGGTACGTGTAAACTGATTTCTGCAATGAACAATTAAGCATGAAACCCGACCCACAAATACATCAGATTCAGTGTGCATGTGTCTGTGCGGACTCAGTGGCTGGCTATAGTTGTTGTTTGTTGTGTTACCTTGGCATTGAGCTCATCCACAATGAAATGACAGAGCGATGCCTTAAAGAAATACTCTTTTGCGTTGTACTTGAGTAGGGGATTGTCCATGGTGCTCATTGCAACCTAAAACACACATGGAGGCACAAACATTAACCGAAGTGGGCAAATGTCATAAACGACCAGTTTTTAAAACCCTCTCTTTAACTTGATACATTTTTACATTTTTGGTCACTTATAAACCAATAAATTTTGAAATGGGATGAAACATTATAAAAAAGGGTTCTTTTCAAATACAATAAAAACTTAACATTATTGCATTTATAAAAGCAAAATGGGTATAACAATCAGTTGTTACCTGCTCATAGATTTCAATCGCTTTCTGGTACTGTTCCAGCTGAGCGCTGTAGTGTCCGACCTTCAGAAGACATTTGTTAGCTGAGCTGAAAAGACGCAAACAAGAAATTTTACTTTAACATCTGCTGTTTCTTTCATACTGAATCTTCCTACAGATGACTGACAGTTTTTTACCCACAGACTGTATACAAAGCGTATTATCCAGCTGTAAAGACCATCAGGCTTGGCTGAGTGAGCATCACTCAATGACCACTTCATCATATTGTACGAGTGGCAGCTTTATCATGAAACACTCCACCAGTGTCAACAATATCAGTCACATTTATACATGTATAGTTATACATTTTCCCCTACAAGGGCTAGAACCACTGCTTATATTTTAATTACAGATCAGGTTCTCAGTTTTTTCTCACTAATCAGACTAAAGAGTGATCCATCAAACTCCAAGAAACACAACTTTCCCCAAATCAAAAGAAATAAGAGAGTCCATAACACAAAAATACCAAATAAGCAATAAAATCAGCAACCCCACTTCCAGATTAACCCTCTGTGTAAACTCTTATGTTTTCCTTTGTTCAGTTGTCTGTAATCATAATCTGGTTGGTTCCTTCCAAGTTTTCACAAAATGATATACTGTCACGGCTGCTGAGACGAGCCGTGTGGTATCGAAGGGGAAAAAGGACCCAAAACGCAGGCAGTAGATGATAACGCTGGTGATGATTTATTTACACAGTGGTGAGAAGGCAAAACAGGCAAGAGGGAAGACAAAACTAAAGACCTGAACTGGGAAAGCTAAATGACAAACCTGAGAAGATACAAAAAGGGATGAGAGGCAGCGAGACGAGCAGGACACCGAGTAACACAGACGGACACCGAGTAACACAGACGGACACCGAGTAACACAGACGGACACCGAGTAACACAGACAAACCAGCAACAGGCAGGAAAACACACAGGGCTTAAATACACACACCAGTAATCAGGGGATGACAGACAGGAGGGCAACACAGCTGGGAGGAATCTGGGCTGACGGGACAGGGGAAACGTAAACTGATCACACTCACATACGACACGGACCTTCACAATAAAACAGGAAACTCAGACACATGGAACCAGACAAGACATTGAACTAAACAGACAGATTCACAAACAGATGGGGTGACACCATAGACAGACAGATACAGACGCAGACACAGAGGCAGACCGAATATAACACAGAACCTAAACAATCAGCATCTAGAAAATGATAACAAACTAAAAGCGCTGGGTCACCGACCCAGGACCATGACATATACTAGTCTCATAAGTATGCTGATGAATATGGGGTAAATTTAGTAGTTGAACACAATAGGTCTGCAAAAAAATGTATAAAGATAGCATTAACATCCACAGTTAGTTTAAGAGAGAGCACCTCCAGGAGACAACAAACAGGGGTAGAGAAGACAGAAACTGTCATGGTCCCCGTGTCTCCCTGGCTGGCTCTGTGTTAGGCAACATGTTTTTTTGTTGTTTTATGCGCTCTGTCTTTCGCTCTCTCTCCTCTATCTGCGGTGAGCTCATCACAGGCTCCTGCCTCTGGCCCACGCACCTGTCTCCAATCACAACACCTGCTGCTCATCTCCTGCAATCCTACGCACTATTTAAGATTGTCACTGGGTTGTTGAGTATTCTATGTTAGTCTGGCTGGCAATTTCTGATCTGAACCTGTGTATTTATCTTAGTCTGTTTCTAACCGAGTCCTTTGTGTGAATAGATCTTCCTGGACCCGTCCCTGTAAACCCAAGGGACCTGAGAGCGTTTGAGTGGCAAAGTGCTTAGAAGCGCGAGTGCCTACAGAAGAGAGTGGAGTGGAATTCCGAACAGTGTGGCGTGTGTGTGGATCTCTCCCTTTCCCACGGACCCTGGAGCCCTGGTCCCCGCGCCCCCCCAACCCCTGCAAGTTGTACATATTTGCAGTTGGTGTTTACTGTAAATAAAATCACTGCTTTGCAAAGGATTCCTGGTCTGCGCCTGAGTCCATTTGAGTAACCTGAAAAAAATGGTCTTTCTACTTTTAGTAATAGAAATAATTGTTTATTAGAACAGTTTTTTTTTATTAATATTCTAATTTATCAACCTGCAAATGGTAATGTGTTGTTTTTAACCCATTATTATGTCAAAAATTCCAGTAATTGTGATCTACCAAGTCAGAAGATTTGTGTAATCCCACACAGAGACTTTCTGCTGTTTCTGTGTACTCCCTCGATCATTTACTGTGATCACATCAGCTTTAAATCACATCTTGATTTTACTTAAAACAAAAAAAATATTTTGTGCATTGTTTAGTTTCTCAAATATGTTTAAAATTGACTTGAGTTCATGAAAAATGTGTCTAAGATTGAAAGATGTGAGACAAATCTCTAGTGGCCATTTTCAATGCTGAGTCACAGCTCAGCAACATCCAATAATCGTAAATGTTTTGCTCTTATATCTGTTTTTTAAATTGCCCCACTGCTTGATTGCAAAAATAATAAACAAACCTGACTCTATAAATAAATGTCGGTTTTAGCATTATGTATGTACTATATAGTTATTTAGCTTTTAGCTAAACAGCTCATTTACCTGTTAGATTCTTCTCCCTTGTAGTAGTCTGCTGCCTGCTCGTAGTGGGCAATGGCCTGAAAACACACACACAGACGAGGACATTCAGAGCGTCGCACATAGATCCAAAATCTTTTCATCCCAAAGAAAGGGAGGAAGTCCTTTTACTCCCCACTTTACCTTCTCAATGTCCACCAGCTCTGACTCATAAATCTCTGCTATAGTGATGTGATGTTTGGCTGCAATGGTAAACCGACCCTGTAGTCAGCACACACACACACATAGATAGAAGAGGCAGTACAGGACATTAATCAAAGGAAAGACTGAGATCATTGTCAGAGAGTGAGATTTAATGGCTGGCAGAGGTCTTACCATGTCAGTGTAGATGTCAATGGCCTGATTTAAACAGTTGATAGCCTCTGGAAAGAGACAGATGAGAGGGTAAGGAGGGCTTTTATAAATACAAAGAAAATGGAAAGTGTGCTGAAGCCCCGAAGTCAAATTAATAATCTCCAATTTCAGTTTCCTCCCTATGTGACTGTTAACCTGATAACCCGCTGTATTTTATTAAGCTCATCACCAGGAAGCAGGAAGTCTGTCACAACACAACCCAGATATTAATTTTCCTAGAGCAAACCAGGGACCCATTTTAATCTTCCAACAATCCCACCCCTGGGCCCGAACCAGTCGGAGAAATGCAGTGATGCAGAGGCTTCCCCTTTCACCGTGTAGCTTTACACTTTTTTGTAGTTGTTCTGAGGAAACTGAGGAAGTGTAAACACAGCACATTTATTTAGCACATCTGTGGAGTCAGCTTTAACCTCTTTAATATCTCAGTTAAAACTGTTGCAATTTGATAAAACTGTTACTGCATTTTGGGGGGAATGGGAAGCAGCAACCACCAGAAACAGGATTTTCCTGCTTTGAACATCTTACATAGAGGCAAAGAAATGAACCAGTGCTGTCAAATAGTAACTGTTTAACCAGTTTTTACATGTATTTTTCTTTACCTAAACACAGCAAACACTATTCTTTTGGTTAAATTGTCAAGACATTTTATGCATCCTGCCTCATTGAGCTCCATTGTAGAGCCCTTTCAGCTACAGTGTTCAGAGGCTCCTGTTTTTCCTGTTTCTTTAAATTCTTTAAAATCTTCTTTTTACTACTTTAAAAAGTGTTGAATGAATGTTTTTATGGAGCCAGGCTGGTTTAAATGGACCCTGTGCTATGTTTAAACAGCAGAATTTGCTGCCCAATGTTCAGAGAAGCTTTAAACATGTAAACCCACAAACAAGTAAGAAAAAATGGATAAAGAAGGACAGTAAACAGTTAGGGCAGCTCAGCTAATCCAATCTTAATCTAATTACCATTATGGCTTCCACTGATTATAAAAACAAGCATATCTTGTTGTAATGTCACTGCAATGTCTTTCCATTACAATGATGCACTTTCAACCTTCTCTAAAACTCCAAACTCACTCCTCTGACGGGATGTGGAAAGTTTTTTCTGCATGGGCCACAACAACAGAGCACCGGCATTCATATAATGCTTTTCTAATCTAATCAAATGTTGGTTTCCAGCACAAACGCTACGAAGACTGATTACCACATATTCTACAACCAGCTTAAGAAAATCAGCATAATGAACGTAGATTAAAGTTCTGACACACCCATATTCAGTCCTGTCTGCCTAAGCCTGCTTCTACTGGAACTTTCTTCCATCTAAAAGGGAGTTTTTCCTCCCCACTGTCACCAAGTGTTTGCTCATAGGGGGTCATGTGATTGTTAGGGTTTTCTCTGTATTACTGTAGGGCAGGGCTGCCCAATCCCAGTCCTCGAGAGCTACTATCCTGCAGCTTTTAGATGCATCCCTACTCCAACACAGCTGAATCAAATGGTTTGATTACCTCTTCAGCATGCCATCATGTTTGGCAAAGGCCTGATAACAAGCCATTCATTTGATTCGGGTGTGTGGGAACAAGGATGCATCTAAAAGCTGCAGGACTGTAGCTCTCGAGGACCGGGATTGGGCACCCCTACTGTAGGGTCTTTACCTCACAAACATAAAGCACCTTGAGGCACATTTGGATACTTCTCATTAAACATTTTACTTATGTTGCACTTTGTGAATAAAGGGTGAAGAAATCCAAGAAAATTGACAAATTTGGGTATAATTGTGGCTAGAGGGGGACAGTTTAGATGGTCAGTTTAATTCTAGTGCCTTTTCTGTTGCTCCTCCCTTCTCCACTTGTTAAAGCGACAGGTTTGAAGTACAGAAATCTGAATAAAGCCAGATCAGGAGGTAAATGATAAGAGTCCTTGAACAAAAAAAACAACAACACACCAATTTTATCTCCGGGCTGACATAAATGGATGGTTTTATCTCCTGAACGTCAACAGCACCTATTAAAATTGGATCTCACTCGGCTCATCTCAGAGGAGTGAGTTTGGTCTGATTAAAATCAAGGCAATTATCTGCGTATCAACCAAGCAGCTTCTAGCCAAACATCGGTGCACCACAATGTTGTTCTTACATAACAAAAGTCATGTTTTATGTCAGCAGACCTTTCCGACACAGCCCCAAACAGACCTGTGTCTCCTCTCAGCAACCAACCATCGTCCTGTTATTAGGCAAATGTGTAAATCTGTGGTGCAACACTTAAAGGGGACATAATGCACGGCCTAAATGTAAGTTTGTAGTGGTCACTCAGCCAGATGTGTGTGTCTGTGTGACAGAAGCACTCACCCTGTGGGTCGGCCTTCTTGTAGGCGTTTCCTGCATCGACGAAGCTGGTGGCAGAATCCAGTTTGTTCTGAAGCTGCATGTGGAGCCGAGCGGCCTGACAGAACGCGTTCCCAGCAGCTAAAAACACACACACACGCACACAAACCACACACACGCACACAAACCACACACACACACACACACACATACACACACACACACACACACACACACACACACACACACAGTGTCACATCTTGAATGAGGAAAAACTTCATCCAGGTTTCATTTTTTTACTCCTGCTGCATTACACGACCATGCTCACGACTGACTGTGTGGACGGACACACATCAGGCTGCATCAAAACACACATCCAAACAGCTAAATTCTGCACAGCGTGAGCTATTATTGGCACATCTGGCATATGTAGAGCACAGGGTGGCTCCTGCAGACAAAATCTCACTGATCAGTCCATGTTTAAAGATCTCATTGCTGTATGTGGTAACATGATGTTTTCTACAGGCTGTTGAATCATTCATATGTTACTAAAATGCAGAGGGTAAAAGCATTCAGATACATGTGCGTGTCTGCATGTGGGTGTTTGTGTGGGAGTTTATCTTTTTTTTGTAAAGCATTTTTTTTTTTACTGTCTAATGAATGTGACGCATGTACTTGTGTGTAGATAGTGTGTTTGTGTGTGTGTAGATAAGTGTGTGTCACCCACCACTCCAGTTCTTTGCCATCTTAAACATATTGGCTGCTCTGGCGTACATTTCGCAGGCGTCCTCCACCTTATGGTTCCCCCTAAAACACACAACAAGGATGCACATAAAAAGCAAAGTCAAACAAAATGTATAATTTCTTTTGTCTGTTTTCATCAACCTCATTTTTGAACCTGACATAAATGTTATTTTTTAATGTAAATTTACTTCAACACTACAAGTTATTACTACAGCTCTTCCAGTTTAAGGACATACGTGCTGAGAGGACAGAAACCCCTCCAGCTGACACACTCTCAAGTCTCAAATCAAATCCTTTTTCTCTTGCATATTGTATTGCTGTGCACACAGATACTTGCTGCACAACTCAAACTATATTTTTCGTTCCTGTTCGATAACCGTGCTCATCTGTGCATCATATTTCTTTCTGGTTTACTACATGAAGCCTGAACTAGATCACAAAGTATTTACGTCACACTCCACAGGACAGAGGACTGGTTTGCATCTAGAAAAAAAGGAGGACAATAAACCAAGCAACCATAAAAACGAGAGAGGCAGGCTGCTAATTTGCTGATTAGATATGGATAAAAGATGCGTATTTCTCTTGCAATGAGAAATGTAATCTGTTAAATGTGATTTAAATAAGGACCATTTCCTCAATTTTGCAAACATTTTTATCTTAAAAAACAACTCAATGATTTATTTTCTGTAAAAAAATGCAAAAACAAATGTGGAAAACAGTGTTAGGGAGCAAAAATGAAAGCGATATCGCACGGTGTTCTTTGCGTGCAAACCACAACAAACAGACAAAGTTAAAACCCAACAAGGATCCTTCTCAAGCTCAATGATAAATAAAAACTGTAGATTTTGTTCAGCATTTGACATTTCGTGGCTTTGCTACTTCCCTCAATATTTATACAAGAGTCTTGAAGAAAATCTTTCACAAAAGATTTCAAATAAAAGGCAAGTAGCTCTAAATCATGAAAAAAAAGAAGGGGCTTTGTTCAGCAACAACATCTGCACCTTTCTGTAGGAAAATAAATGCGGCTTTTAAATTATACATCAACACTAATTAGATGTATGATATGATATGGCATCACAAATCTACAACCTACCTCTGGTCACAAAACAGCCACAGCTTAACTCGTCTCATCTTTCAACGCAGGGGAGAAACTCATCAAATAATCATGGTATAGCTTATTGAGTGACCTAGCTCTCAATTTTAGCACACCAAATAAGTAGCTCTGTGTCAAGTCCTCAGTTTTTTGTCAGCAATGTAATTTTTGACATTTTGTCACTGTACAATACCAAAATGAATTTGAAATGAAGCAATCTGTATGTGTCTGAAGTGTTAGTGCATTAACTATCTAGAAATTGCTCAAATTTTTATATGGTTTCTTCATTTTAATGACTCAAAAACTATTAGGTTCAAAAAGGACTGATGGGTTTAACTGTTACTACATGACAAATCAAACTCAATCAGAGACACTATTCGAGAGGTACATGACACTCAAAGTATCCTGAAGCAGAAACTATGGGAAACTTTTTTAAAAGTAAAGATGGTGCCAGAAAAAAACACACATTTTAAAACCTTATTTTGGGAGAGATGAGAAAACTTTGATCTCTGACATGCAGTTTTTAATGTCCTAGTGGTCAATAAAATGAAAGTTAATTAGGATAATGCTTCAAAATATTTGCCAGAAAAAGTGTTTTTATGCATTATCAGGATGATTTGCTTTTAGAAGAGCTTTGTCTCAGTTTATAGTCCAATGAGGTGTGGACACAACTGTTGTAGAGTTAGAAGGAAAATTATTAACACTGTGTCACAATCACTATCTATCTATCTATCTATCTATCTATCTATCTATCTATCTATCTATCTATCTATCTATCTATCTATCTATCTATCTATCTATCTATCTATCTATCTATCTATCTATCTATCTATCCATTCTTTTATAAATATGCATATATAAACAAAGATTTAGGACCTATAATATAACTGTATTTTCTGATACTGTATGCCAGACTTGGTACTCTGGTATTAACCATAAAAGACTATATGGGATTTAGTGTCTGATCGTGGCTACTCCTCCTTATTCTTTCATGGTTATTTAATAATAACCAGTTCTGCTTTGTTGGACAGCCCACTTATTGTTCTGTGTGATCTATTTTATTGGCTTCTAGGTTCATATTACTTGCTTAATCTTATGTTTGATTTTAGTTAATTAGATGTTCCTTAAAAAATGGCTGATCATAAATCATAAAATCCTAAAACCCCATGTTATATCTCTAAATATGCAAGCTGTCAGTTGAATGGACCAAAAATTGAAATATTCAGAGTAGTCCATTAGTTGAAAAAACAAAAAAACCCAAACAAATAAAATTATTATCCGTCTCCGTTGTGTAGTAAGAAAGGTTTTTCATTGATCCTGTTCAAAACAACTCAGATGATTTCTCTTTTAAGTTAGTTATATTAAGTTATATTAGCCAGCATTATTTTTCTTTTCTTATTTCTTAAATAACGATAAATTCCTAAAAATCACTTGAAAATACACTTTATGTATAACTTTATAAAACCGACATGACTCTAACAGATACTCAGGACATGCAGATTAATTGATTTTAGAATCTAAACCTTAAAGATAATTAGGGTAAATGCACATGTTCACAGTGTTTCCTTATACCAACCTCAAACATATCTGTTTGAGTTGAAGCTGGCTGCAATCATCTGACCCAAATTGATCAGATTCAGATAGTAAACAGTCAGATTTGGAGAGACTAATCTCAGAGGCCATCGGGTCAGTTTGAATTTGGAGAGGCCTGCTTTGCACAGAATACATGTTTTTCTATTTTTTTTTCTTTATTACACAAAGAGCCCTCAGTTAATAAGTTGCCTCAAGCAAACCGGCTGTTTGTTATCAATGGTTACATCATATCAAAAATGATGGCTAAACATCCGCCCCTCCCACACGCGTGAAATAAGCTAACTCACTCCCATTCCCACACACACACACACACACACACACACACACACACACACACACACACACACACACACACACACAGAGCAAATAAAAAACCAAAAAGAAAACCATCCCCCGCAAACACCGCATCACCACCGGCCTGCCTGCGCTGCTCTCCCCGCCTCCCTGCATCTTTGCCTCGGTCTCACGCTTCATCCAAACTCGCTCACCTCCAGCATCCTCAGCATCAGCACCATCCAGAGATGTGCCACATTTACATTTGCCAAGATGCACAATCTGCGGTGCCAGCCAGTGTTTCTGGCATGAAGCCGACTCCATGATTCGTTTATAAACGTTTAAAAAAGGACACAATGTCATAGTGAAAGTTAGGCGCACCCGGTGGGATTTATAAGGAATAAATTAAAGGGTGATGATAAAATACAAAAGCGTGCAATGCAGGCTCATGTGCCGCTCGCTTCTGAGCGTCAGGCGCGTTATTTGTATATCACAGGCTTAATATAGACATAATAAAGCGGCCTGTCCGTGGAGAAGATGGGCCCTGTGTGCAGAGAGCCCCCTCCCCTCCCCACCACCACCACGACGAGCTGGTAAACAGAGGCAGAGAATCAGAGCATCCTTTACCCGAACATCCCTCCGAGGAAGGATCCGGACGCTTTGACCTTCTTGTCGGCTTCAGCCATCAGCTGCATGGCCTCCTTCTCTTTCCCGGAGTTGTCCATGACGAGCTGGGTGTCTGCCGCTGGAGGAGGGACGGGAGGAAAACAGGCCGATGTTCCGCAGTGGATGGAGAAGAGGAGAGCTGAGCAGAGGAGAGGAGAGAGGAGAGAGAGACGTCTCTGCTGGTTGCTGAGAGGCTGCAGCTCTTCTTCGACGTCGAGAGTGGAGCGTTAGTTGTGAGTCAATGGCACCATCTGCTGGAAGGAAGCGGAAGTGCAACTAACTGGCGCAAGGTTGAAACTAAACTAAAAACTAAAAAGTTAGGAGAAGTGTGGGTTGACCCCTAGTAATCTAATGGTGCCCAACACCTTTGATGAGCATGAATAGCACCTGTTGAGCAATTAATTATTAGAGTTAATCAAGTAATTACTGAAGGTGTTTATCTGCCTCTAACCTGTTATTTCTTTATGCCAGCATTGTACTTTGTACTCCATACTGTTTTATTTGAAAACTTTACTCTTTATTTTGTGGACTTTAAAACATAAACCTTCTTATACTGCCACTTCATTGGAAAACTGCTCATCAATGCAAATATCTAATTATCCAGTAAATGGCAGAACCTTGGTGTATTTAGATTTGAAAGATTGTAAAGACAACCTGCCGGTGACCTTCAAAGTGAAAATCAGAATAGTGTTAGTTTAGAGACTGATGATTTGCTGGGATTTTCCTGCACAACTACCTCAGGTTTGTAGAGAGTGGTACAAAAAGACAAAATATCCAGCGAGCTTTGCGTGAAAAGGTCTTGTTCATGCCAGCGCAGAATAGCCAGACTGCATGGAGCTGAAGGCAACAGTAACTCAAATAAACACAACTGAGTTATGTAGAACAGCACCACTCAGTGCACAACATGTTGGACCTTGAAGCAGAAGAATCAGAAGAAAACCACACGGTGTGCTACGTTCCTCAGCTAAGAATACAAACGGAGGATACAGTTACTGCTTATCAAAACTGGAAAAGACAAGATTGTAAAACTGATTCTGATGCAACATTCAGATAGTCACAATGTGGTATAAACAACATTATTCAGGCCGGCGGTAGTGTCATGGTGTGGGGATATTTTCTTGGCACTCTTTGGACACCTTAGTATCAATTTAAGATAAGATAGAACTTTATTAATCCCTCGGGTGGGTTCCTCTGGGAAATTCGACAATTTAGCATCATGTAAGCTTCGCAGCTGACTTGACTACTGTTGCTGACCATGTCCATCCTTTTGTGACCAGAGTACCCATCTTCTGATGGCTGCTTCCTACAGGGAAATGTGTCATATCATCTTATACTGTTTTCTTGAACGTGACAATGAGTTAACTGTGCTCAGATGGCCTCCACAGTTACCAGATTTCAATGATAGAGCACTTCTGGGATCTGGTAGAGCAGGAGTGTCTCATCATGAATGTGCAGCTGACAAATCTCCAGCAAGTATGTCATGCCATCCTGTTAACATGGACCAAAAATATCTGAAGTATGCTCGCAGAACCTTTTTTAATCTGCGACATGAAGAATTAAGGCAGTTCTTAAGGCAAAAAGGGGTCCAACACAGTATTAGCAAGCTGTACACAATAAAATGGCCATATACTATACTTTATCACTACTGACAAAGCTTAAGCTAAATAATAAATTCATATCGAGCTGTGAGATTAAAAAATTCAGCAATTATGATCCAATAATAAAATATGTTCACAAATGTTCCATTCTGCACATTGAGTATTTCAACTTAAATAATTTAAGGATGATTTTAGGATACAACTGTTGCTCGATTGCTACAGGGAGATTATGACTTTTACTTAAGACAGTAATGTAAAATAAAACAAGTTAAGGGCACCAGTTAAGAGACTATTGTAAATATTTGTGTTCGGTATAGCATTTCAAAAGTTGCAAATTTGGTTAACTGATAAATTTGGCGATAAATGTCTTATTACAGATCTCACAAAATTCAGTGCAACAACAAATATAAAGACACAAACAGCAACAACAACAAAAAAAAGATTTGAATTCTGGTCTGAGTTTAAATTTTATCATTACACCTGCGTTATTGTTCTTGCTCACTAGAGGGCAGCAGAGTCATGCAGAAAACATCTGTCAGAAAATCATCTTATACGGTTAAAAAACAACGCAAATGACATCAGGGCAAATGAAAACATACAAGAGGAAAGTTCTATTGACAAATATGTTGCGTATATTAAGGAAACATAATTAAAAATATTTTCGGAATATATGTTGTGTTTAATTAGCAGTTCATGTACGGCTTGATTCAGTTCACTACATGTTTTGTTATTTAGGAAGCAGAAAGGTCATCATAGTCACATTAATCTCCTGTGACAGACTGCCGCTCAGCTCCTCCACTTTCCTCCCCCACACCTTCAGTACGGCGCCCGAAAGCTCACGTTATCCCGGCTGTGCACGCAATTACAGCAACAGCAAAGTTTTGTGAACAGGCACGATTCAGTGGGCTTGCCTTTGACGAGGCTGACAACAGCAATTACCTCCTCTCACACAGTGCCTGAACAGTGCATCTTCTCGCAACACTGTAAGTCTTCAACTGTAATGGTAGAAAAAACATTCCAAGAACACTTTGTTTTTTAGATCAAATATTTAATAGTCTGGTCTTAAAATAGCATTCAATTAACCCAAGAAACAATTCAACTGGTGGAGAAATCTAATACGATAAAGCATGCTCAGTATATGTGCTAAAGCATGAGGCATGTTCAACAACACATTTTTGCAGTAGAACCTCAGCCACTTTGCAAACATGAACATCCTTAATAGACAATTTAGTGAATGATGAGGCACTCTGATGTTAGTGTGAAAAGTTAATGACTGAGTCTCTATATTGCCATGAAGACTGCAAGTGTAAGCTACCTTTATGAGGTCAGGAACAGACAGTGACCCCAGATTGTTCAGCTCAATCATGTGTGGCTTAAATTTGAAGTAAAGGTTCACGGCAAAAAAAAAGTTGTTGAAAGCAGCTGAGGCCTTAGAGGAAAAAAAAAAAACATCATGGAAAATGTTCCAACAAATATTGTTCTGGAAGATCACTATACAAAGAGGAACAAGCTCCAATCATTTTACATTTTTACAGCAAAGTAAAACTTTACAAATTATGCTGTTAAATATCAGGAAAATAGCAACCGATAAATCCATACGTCATCAGAATGAGGACTACGTTATGTACATCTTTCACATTAGAACAAATAAATCATGCAGTGGCAGCAGACTTTCACATTTAACAAAGACGCCTGGCCACCAAATCAGCTCTGCAGCAGCATCTGGGGCAAGTCGAGGGGGTGATTGCTGCAACTACAGTAGTCAGAAAAAATCCAAAATAGGCCGATAATAAAACCTTTGTACTTTATCTTTCAGTGCAAATCCTTCTCACTCGTATAAACATGTCTTCTACTAACAGTCTTTAAAAAAAAACAAACAATGAAAAAACATATCAGTTTTACATTTCCTTCCAAAATCTCATGAATAAATACACAAAGCAGATAATGATACACACTTACTGGGAACTAGCATAATTTCTGCTAGAATAAAACACAGAGTTCTGCCATTAAAAAATCCTTAAAACAGTTGTGTCAAAATCCTTATTAATGTTCAGATAATGCAGTATATGGATGAGTGATACACACCCACACACATACAAAGAGCTGGATATTAACTTCTTGAAATATAACACATAACAATATGTTTATATAACAGAATCCTGAAACCACAAATATGAAATTAGATGTTTATGCAACTGCATGAGGCAAAGGTTTAGGATAAGAATTACTGACAGAGGACCTACTATGCTCATATTTTTGTTCTTGGGCAAAGCTAAAGTAGCTTTGCACAACTCACAGGTGAAAATAAGCCTTATTTATCTTATACTGGGCACTGTTGAAGCACTGTTGATTCATTCATCATCCTTTAAGACTTCTCTTGCTTTAAGCCTTCTGATTGTCTGGCCTTCCTAACCAAAGGATGGAAAAGCAGTTGGGACTTGCCTGAAACGGAGCGAAGAGTACAAAAAAATTATCTGAAGTCCCATTGTGACCCCTTGCACCTTTGGTCTGTGATTTCCCTACTCACTCCAAGCTTGTACAGAGAGAAAACATCAACCTCTGCTTCAAACTGACCTGAGTTTTGTGTGGATGGTCATTAATTGTAATGTGAGCAGGGTCTCTTTCCAGTTGAAGACTTCACCGTTTCCACTTGTAAAGGCATCTCTTCAGACGAGAAGTGGCAGTGAGAGAATGCTTGTCATTTTCTTTCAAACTACATATGGCTTTAAATTATAAATTCACCTCTCAGTGAGAGACTGTCAAGACTGAATATAATTGTAGCAACTTGAGTCAGTGGAAGGATATTTAAAGGAGAACATTCAGAACAGAACTGAAAATGCAGGACTTAAGCCACTAAAACAACCTTTGCATACTGCTTTAGACCAGTCACCAGATTTGTCTCCCTGCAACAATTATAGAAATGAAAATCAAATTGAAAGTTCGCAGTTGTGACACATAAGAGGAGATCCAGCATCTGTCACAGAGGCACAAGTGCAAGAGGACAAAGAGGGACTTCCACTGGGAGATCTAAAAAAAAAAAGCATCTCTATTAAAAATTGTCCAGATGTGCACCAGAAGATGACTTTTTAAGGGAGATCAGACAAACTTACAGCAGGTAAAGGTTTTTTATATTATGGAGTTATTGTCAGCTCCTTTAAAAAAAATCACACCTCATCTGTATGACAGTAAACAGGGGAAAAAAAATCCTATTTAAAATCAAAAAAAGAAACGGAATGCATTATTATCAGGATGTAGGCAGAAAAAAGAAAACATTTGCCTCTCTTGCATTTCCACCACTGAGGTGTCCCTGACAAAATCACCAACATCCCAGCTGCAAAGCTGCTCAGAAGTCAGGCATGTAGCCTGTGGCTATATCAGTGATGCTAGCCAAAAAGAAAGAAAGAAAAGAAAGCATTTATAATAACAGTGATAAATAAATGTATAAAAAAATACAGCATTAACTGTTGTCATGTATTAACCCCTTAAATTCTAATCTTTCTGTCTTTCTGAATAAAAGAGTTTCATCCAGATTTAGTGAGCAACAGCTTCCAACTGTGAGTTCAGCCAGCCTTGGAGTGGAGATACTTGGGAGAATTGTGAATTGCAAAATGTCTTTTTCTGTCCTTGAGAGATTTAACAAAACCCAGACATTAGTGGTTCTGTTTTAAAAACTCTCAGCTCAAACAAATGCTACAGTGCATTTTATTCTTGGCAGCACCAGACCAAGTGTGCTGATTGTGTTTGTAAAAGCATGGCGCCGAGTGCTCCAGGATGGAATTGTTCTAGCTTTGTAGTTTTTTAAATTTTTTGACATTGTTATAGCAGACTGGACAAGTAAAAAGGGCAAACAGCTGCTTAGAATTTGTTGAAACTCTGTTGAAAACTCTATATTTGTAAAGATTTCTCTCCAATAAGACAGAGCCTGATGTATGTTCAGTGATCTTCAAATGATCGATCGATCGATCGATCGATCGATCGATCGATAGATAGATAGATAGATAGATAGATAGATAGATAGATAGATAGATAGATAGATAGATAGATAGATATGCAGTCATGCAGTACAAACTGTTGAGGTCTAAAATAACAGATGACAGAATAGAAGACTTAATGCAAGACTAAACGGGGTCTGATTAAACACTTGTATTAAACACACAAAGTTCATGCTAGAATGGAATAAAAAATAAATTGTTAAAGCATTCTTCCATTAAAAAGAAGTAACAGTCTATATAAACTTGATTATTTACTCTTTCGCGCCCTCTTCATCAATACTTCTTGTTATCTTTTATTCTCATGCTTTGCATTTCATTGATCTACTCCACGCTGCTTCCATTGATCCAATTGTTCTCGTTCCTCATTCCCCCTTGCTCCTTCATCCTTTTTTCCCCTCTTCAGTCCTCCTCTGAAAGAGCTTCGTGTGGGGTGGAAGGTCGTGACTTGCTGTGGCCTCGAACCTCCAACTTCCTGTCCTGCAGGAAGTCGTGAATCTCTCCAGGCAAACGCTGGAACTTCTCTTGAAACTCTGCCTCCACAGAGCCCTGCAGCTGGAAAACACCACACACATTCGCTTGCTCACTGAGGATAGATTGCTTTTAAAGATTTTTTGTGGCTAAGGTGGGATTACATAACGGCAGATGTAGCGAAATATAACCATGATGAGTCAGGTCCCAGTCAGAAACACCACACAAATTGGTTTAGTTATCTCCTACAGTTGAGACAGATGGGTTGTACATTCAGAAACGCAACCAGCTGTTGTCAGCCGTTTCTGCCAACACTCGAACAGCTCCAATATGGCTGCCAGAGGCCACATTGCATCCTTTAAATGCCCCACGTTGACGTCAGCGCTGCCTCTAAAGTGCGTGGGTGTGGGCAGACAGCAGCACCAGTTTGGAGCCTCGTGTACAAGAAATGTTCTTGCCAAGCAGTGCATTTGAGCATGAAGCTTGCAAAGTGGTCGGTGGCAGATTTCACTGACTTTGGCTAAAAATAAATGAACTTAATTGTGGACAGAAAGAGAAACTTGTATTTACCTTTGGCTTCTGGTCTTGTATCTCCTGCAGGAGATCATTATGTTGCTCCACCAGCTGCTCGTGGCGCTTTGCCTGAGTCTCCTCAAGCTGAGGATAAACAAACAGACATACAGACAGAGTTGCACTAAATGGAGAGAGTGTTACAGCCATAACATTTTCATAATTGTCTCTTTGGAATTCACTTTATGGAAAGGCCCATAAAAATTCCTTTAACCTCATCTGCTGCTCACCCTTTTAATGTTCTGGACGACTTCATTGACGTAGGACTTATTGATCTCAATCTTCTCCCTGGGAACATAGAGACAAATGGATTGACATTGATTGGATCTGAGATAAATATTTTTCTCTTCTAATGAGACTAGATCAGTGGATCAGTGCATGAAGCAGATGAGCAAGCTACAGCAGCTAGATAAATAGTGAAATGTGTGTGCGTGTGCTTATAGATCATACTCCTCAGCCAGATGTTTCTCTTTGGTCTTTGCTTGGTTGATCTTCTCTGTTCTCCTTCGATCCATCTGCTTCTTCAGCTCTTTTTTCTCCCTATAGAAGCAGAAAGAAAGATTAGGGCAAATGCTTGGTGAAAAACATGGTATCAAGTTTTTAGAAGTGCACTGGGTAAAAGTCTGGCTCATAGTATCTTTTGAAGAACAGCTGAAATAAGATAGGGTACATATAAAGTATCACGTACTTTAAAAAGACATCTTTAGCAAGGCTAAAAATCCAGAGCCATCTTGGTAACTCTTCCTGGCAATTATTTGGGCCGGTATTTGAAGAATTGCCCAGATGATGCCCTCTAATCTGTCCCTTTCTATTGTTAACCTTATTTTAATTGTTACTACAATGTAAAAACTGAAAGCATAGAATTACCACTTGAATCTGATTCAAACTAAAAGCTTTTTTTAATTTATATTTTTTATATAACAGAAGCCATGGTTTTACCATCATGGCTTCTGTTGTGGAATTCACATCTAATTTTTGCTTCCAGTGGAGTTGCTCCCTCTGGGGCCAATAGAAAATGCGGAGGTCAAAACGAGCTTTCATGCCTCACACTGCAGGCTTACTTGTTGCTCCCAGAGTATTCAAAAGTAGAATGGGAGGGAGAGCCTTCATTTTCCCTCCTCAGTGGAACCAGCTTCTAATTTGGATTTGGGAGACAGACACTATCTCTACTTTTAAGATTAGGCTTAATCTTAACTAGATAAATACCTAAGATTAAGCCTTAGCTAATCTTAGCTAGGTTTTCTTTTTTGATAAAGCACATAGTTAGGGCTGGATCAGGAGACCCTGAATCCCCCCTTTGTAATGCTGCAATAGGTGTAGGCTGCTGAGGGATTCCTATGCTGTATTGTGTTTCTTCTTCAGTCACCTTTCTCACTCACTGTGTGTTAATAGACCTCTCTGCATTGAATCATACTTCTTATAAATCTCTGTCTCTCTTCCACAGCATGTCTTTATCCTGTCTTCCTTCTCTCACCCCAACCGGTCGCAGCAGATGGCCCCGCCCCTCCCTGAGCCTGGTTTCTTCCTGTTAAAAGGGAGTTTTTCCTTCCCACTTATAATCTAAAGTGCCTTGAGGCGACTGTTGTTGTAATTGGTGCTGTATAAATAAAACTGAATTGAACTGAATTATTAAATCACCTTCAATTAGCTCTAGGAGCCATTTAAGCATTTCAAGGTAACTGCCTATAATTTTAAGCTGTTAAATGCATGCTTTGTCTGTTTTTCCTTCCACCATTTAATATGATAATACTAGGAGAATCTCTACATTACTTTCAATATAAAAAATTAATAATATTGCAGATCATTAGTTTCATGTTCTACAATATAAATATTTCTCAAAATGCTGGCAGTAGATATATTATGTTGTCATAATTAGGTGTCAAAACAGTGATTATGATTTCATTTGAAAAAGAAAATATGCTTATGTGAAAATGTGTCTGATAAATAAATAAATGACATGTTTTATTTACTAGAATATGCAAATACATCCAAACAGGAACACTTCCAGAAATCAGTGTCTGTGAACACTGTGGATTTGCTGTGCCATTCACAAATGCAGGTTAAAGCTCTATCACACAACGGAGAATCCATATGTGAACATAATCCAGAAATGTTGCTGCCAAAACTCAAACTGGAAACCTGTTTGAGAACAATTTGATATTTTCTTTTGGAAAACATGGAAACTACATCCTTTGGACTAAAGAGGAGTGGAACCATCTGGCTTGTTATCAGCACTCATTTAGAAGTCTGGACTTGGCAGTTTGCACATCTGGAAGGGCACCATCAGTATCAATATACATTCCCATTCAGATGATGCTGTTTTTCAGGGAAAGCCTTGCTGATTTCAGCAAGATAATTCAAATGCAACTATTGTGACAGCCTGGCTTTGTACTGGAAGAATCCGAAGCTGAACTGCAGTCCAGACCTTGCTTTAAAAAATAAGAAAACAGACCATTGTTAAAAAATGAGGGGATGCTACACAGTAGTAAACACACCCTGTTTTTTTTAGTTGTATTGCTAGGATCAAATTCAAAATTAACTCTTAGCCCCCTGAAAGCCTACTAGTAGTTATCCGTGCAGCTCTTTTCTGAGCCGAGTTGTTTGCATCAGAAGTAGGGAGGACGGTTTCTAGTGGTTGTCAAACCACATCTTTATTCGTATATACTGTTACGACCCGGCTCAAAAGCCGCAACATAAAAAAGGAGACGAATACCAGAGTGTAGGTAAAAAGAGGTTTATCTTAAAATGGACTATCAGGTTGGCTAAAATTGCTGGTGCCACCAAGGCAAAGACTAGTGAGCTCCCTGGGAAGCTTGCCTCAGGTATGCTTTTATCCACACCTGATTAGGTGTGGCCAATTAGCACCAGCTGAACACACTGAGCAGATTCGAGGCTGCAGAGGGACGTAACAATACCGACACATCCAAACTTGTCATTAAGTGTAAAGGGGAGGTTGTCAAATTTTGTCTTTATGGTATAAAGACCATAAAGAATGGCACCATGCCCTGCAAATATCCAACCTGCTGTTGCCTGAAGCAGCTCAGAGGGAATGCTCTGCAAGCTACTGCTGTTATGAAAATAACTCTAACACCATGTGGAATTCCTCTGAGCTTAAAGACCCGTGAGACTTCAGTCACAGATTTTTATCTCACTTGTCACAGATGTCTTTGAGCTTCTTTATCTGGGTGTTGTGACTCTCCTCAGCCAGACTGGTCAGCCGCTCCGTCAGCTGGAGGGAACAAAGACAATGTTTCACACAAATACATTTTACAGACATGCTCAAAACTGAAGGCGCTAACTTAACACAGAGCCTGTCAAACATCATTCTTATTGCTATACCTGGCGGGGAGAGACTTTCTGTCATGCCAATCATAGCGTGATACTTATTAGCAATTTGTCTTTTGGGGAAGATGTTATTATGAGTTTCCCTTGTCAATAATACTTCAATCAAAAGTGAAGAAACTCTTTTTTTTGTTTTAAAAGTTCGTTTTGTTAGATTTTACCGTTTTAATGTGTTCTCTCTGCAGATATTTCTGACTATAGTACTGTTCCTGCCTCAGAGCCAGAAGCTGCTGATGCTGCTCTTCTCTCAGCTGCTGCAGACGGTCGTCCTTCTCACTGTCCGAGTTCGAACTCCTGACAAGGGCAAATCGAAGATTTTAAAATGAAACACTTTCCCCTCTCTTTCACAGTAAAATAACAGGTGTTATTTCAATATGATAAGAGAAAAAAATGTTATAATTAAAAAAACACAAACATAACGTGTCTGTGTGCGTCAGAGTTATTACAGCTTTAAAAAGTATAATTATTTTTCTCTTTTTTTTCATTTTGACTTTGTAATTTTCAATTCAGTTTAGTTTTAGTTAGTTTTATTTCATTCACTATAATAATGTTGGTGTGCGTACCTGTTCTTGCTGCATTGTCTTGCTGTCTTCTTGTACTTATTGTTGAACTCTCGGAGGAGTTCTGACGTTTTCTTCTGGTGTCTCCTCACTAACTCCTTCAGCTCTTTAAACTGGCGTCTCTGCTCCTTCTGGTAAACTTTGGACTGCTGCAGATTCTCCAAAGTGCACACTGGGACATCTGTTACCATATGTGATCACAGATCATACAGTGTATTAGTTTGTGTTAAAACTCCGGAATCACCTTAAAGTACACCACACTTTATAAATAAAATGAATAAATAAATAAACAAAATAAAAAATGATGCCATTCATGTTAATGACTGTGATCATATACTTAGTAGGAATGTATTTCCTGAGATCATAAATCAATAAAGTTAATTTTCCCTGCTTCTATGAAAACAGACTTCTTCTGCAAGCCTTTAGAAAAATCACAGGTTTAAGACATGCATGGATTGGCTTCACTTTTCAGACCTAGTCCTAGACTCACCTTTATATAAACATATATAATACACGATATATTTAAGATACACTCAGTGCTAATTTTGCTCTTAATTATTTTTTAAATTTGCTATCATTGAATCACACTTTCAGACCAATCCAGAGAATTAAAATAAGAAATCTTAATGTGTAATTATGTAAATACTGACCTATCAAAACACTTAAAACCAGGTCTTCAGTCTTGGCTGCTGGTTTGGCTGCATCTAAAATGTAGAAAAGAGAAAATCCATACCAAAAAAGTAAATTTAGTATTTGTACATATTACCATTAGAATATCTGCAGTTCACTTTTATCAGTCATTTAATATTTGTATTAGTGTGTGCATCTTCACTTGCAGTTGCTAACTACCTGTCGTGGCTGCCTGTTGATTGGCTGCAGAAGCTTTGGGTGTGGTGGCGATGGGGGTGTGGCCCGGTGGGCCAGAGACCGGGCTAAGCCCGTTTTCTAGTGGAGCTGATTTCAGATCAGTCTTACGCTCTGCACAGCTTTCAGTCTCCTCCTGGAAATCAATACCAAGACCTTTTACAGCCAAACTTTTAGCTCACGAGACAAAGAATGAATAGAATCGAAGCAGGTCTGACCTCAGTCTGCGTGTCCTCCTCGCCATCCTCCAGAGTCAGGGCTGCCAGCTGTTTAGATCTTTGCTCCAGAAGGTTGACATAGCGAATAGGGTTCGATAGAGCCTCGATTACATCTAGAAGAAATATGAACAAACACATACAGAGCTGATGGCATTGCATTGAGGACTATGTGGACATCATGAATATGGTTATGTGTATGTGACCATATCAGTTTGACTAACATGTAGCAATTATTTAAAACAGGAAGAAGTCATAGTTTTTGTGTACACATATGAAGATAAAAATTGAAATGCTAAAACCAAAATCAAGACCAAAATCAAGACCAAAATAAATAAATACATTTTCCACTGAATGCACCAGAAATATTAAAAATACACGCAAACATTTTTAATTTTAATTGGAGGGACATCGGTTGACTGGTTACAGTGGCGTAAGGCAGGCATCCTTTATGTATCAGATTTATTTGACTGTGGGACTAAATGTTTTTTAAGCTTTGATAAAATTGTGGAATTATATAAGTTGCAGCGTAATCAATTCTGGAGATATGTCCAAATACATAGTTCATTATCGAAGTGGCTGGGAACCCCTTTGAGTTGTCCTGTGGACAGCCCTGTGGAAGTCCTGCTCTCAAGATCATCCTTGGGTAAAGGCATCACCGCAAAGATTTATCACTTATTGCAAGAACGGTCAGCTGACCCTCTCCTTAAAATTAAGGGCTACTTGGCCCAGGACATGGCATTGGACATATCTTCAGTTGAATGGGATTCATGTTTTCAAAATGTTAATACTATGTATAAAGAAACAGGCAGTAGATTTATTCAACTTAAGATAATCCATAAGTGGCATCGAACACTGCAACAATTGTATAAATGGAACGTGGTCTCTATGGACAAATGTTGGAGATGTGATGGTCAAAATGCTTTGATTTTACATATCTTATGGAGCTGTTCGGCACTTTGGGATTGGTAGGAAAACATAATGGAGGTCATTTTCAGTGTTTTGAAAAGGAGATTTGGTATCTCACCAAAACTGTCCATACTTGGTATAACCACACAACTTTCTGATGGAGATTTTTCCAGTTATACAAAAAGATGGATGATTCTGGCTCTTACTACGGCCAAATGGGTCCTGCTAAGACATTGGCGGAAAAAGAACCCCCCCTCCCTATGAAGAGTGGCAAAATGGCAATGGCTAAGTTGGCATCTTACAAAAAAGTGACTTATGGCTTATTAGACAAATTGCATCAATATGATTGTATTTGGTCCCCTTTACAAAATGGTTTTCTGTAACTTGAAGAACAGAGGAGTAATGACAGAGTGGTGGTGTGGGGATTGGTGTGTTTTTTGGGGTTATTTTTTTGTTTGTTTTGTTTAGTTTTTTAAATTATTTATTTATGTATTTATCTTTAAGTTCTGTTATTGAAGTTTAAATGAAATAAATAAAAATTGTTTATGATAAAAAAATACACGCAAACATGAATTAATTTATAAAAATATTTAACTTTGTATTAATTCCCCTATTTATTTACATCTTTATGTAATTTTCATTTTTTTCACCATTTTTATTTAATAATTTTAGCAATTTACATGGATTTATGTTGATTTTTTGTTACTGTATTTCTTTCCATTTGCCGAATTATGCAAATTATGAGTAAGTGGATGAAGAGCATATGTAATGGGGTCCTTTCTTTCTTTACTGTATCAGAAGAATAGCAGTACTAATGTTTATTTATGTGATTTGTATTTATGTGATGTGATTTGTGATTTTGTCAGTTTTGGTCATTCATTAAACAAACAAACAAACAAAGGTGCCCCACTGCACTCTGGACTTTAAATGCATAAACAATGTTCTGAAAGCTCTTCAGCTGATGATCAAATAAAATATTTTAGCCGTTTAAGACACTTGTGCTCAATCATGTGGGTGAGACATTAAAATGATAAAACCTTTATTCTATTGAGCCAATGAATATGTTCAAGAGATTTACTGCAAGGAGTGGGTTTCTGCTAATGGATGAGCCAAATAGACGCAAAAACAGGAGCCCACTTCGGCCATGATTGGTCACAATATGTCCTGTAGGTGGCACTACAGAGCTTGGGATCCTACATGTGTTGAAAAACTGTCACAACAGTGGATACCTTTCGCTGTAAGCCACCTTGCATAAATAAAGACACTGCCCTTTCCCCCATGTTCTTTTATGTGATGCTTGGTTTTGTTATGAAAACAAAAAACATGAAATAAATCAGTCAGTGTAGATATTTGGTTCTGTGATGCCATTAAACAGTCCAGAAGTTTGTACCAGCAAATGTATCTGGGACATAGTCTTTGACTTCAATGTAGACGAACACAGCTGGCAGAATCAGAGACTGGTTTTTCTCATTCCTCAAGCCGATGTAACGATAACCTGCAGAGTAACAGATGCAACAGTCATCTGGTTCATGTAGACAGATAAATATTTAATGCAATGCACAAAACCCCGGCAATAAAGTTAGTTGGCAGTAAGAAATGCTAAGTGTTTTCAGACCAAGCATGAGTGAAGTCAAACTACACAGAAAAAAACTTATTTAGTTCACATTGTTTGTGCCTCTGCAACCTGATCACACGACATAAAGTCTGAACATAAAAGTCAGGATGCTTCCCGGGAGGTAAGGTAAGTAGAAAAATCAAGAGCCCCAAAATATGGTCAATGACACAAATATCAACGTCTGTACAGTCTCCACAAGCATGAAAAGCCAAAGAAATATTTATGTATGAATCTTTCATGATAGGTGCCATAAAACATCTACACATATAAAAAATGCTGATTTTTATTCTCTGTGACTTTTTATTTTATTATTTTATCATCAGTTCATTTCCTGGGAGTTTGGACAGTTATTGTCTGCTAAGCTTTATGACATATTGCTGTCTTTGTACAAGGAAAACACAATAAACTCCATAAGAAACATGGAGAAGAAAAACTGCAATACAAACTAGTGAACCCATAGAAACTCAAGCACACTCAAAGAAATCTCTAAGAGGTGTAGTTAGTAATAGCAGTCAGCACTAAAGATACAAAAAGGTCAGTATCTGATAGATAAATACTTTAACATTTAACACCAGGGTGAGAATCAAAGGTTGAAATGAATGAATACCTGGCCTAATGGCAGACACCGGAATAATTCGATGACCAATAAACTTCCCTCCTTCTTCAAAGGCAGCAATTCTTAGTGAGGCCAGGGTAGGAAGAATCACCTGTGAAAAGATTTGTCACAGTCACACTGTTAATAGGCTAATTAGTATGCACAGGTAAGACATCTGACTCCCTGTAACGCACCTTTTTGAACACAATCGGCTCTTCGTCCCACACTGGATTGATGGCATTGTTGTTCTGAGACGTTTTGGTCTTCAGAGCTTTCCGCCGAGTGTCTGCAGGGAGTCCGAACATCTCCACCTCCACATACACCCCCACTCTCCGCTCAGTCAGGAACTGGCCTGAAATAACCTGAAACACAGAGGATTCACTTGCATTTGTTTAAACACATACAGGAAGATACTACAAGAGTTATACCAATAGAGACTGTTTAAAAAAAAAAAAAGCACTGTGAATATACCTTCACAGAGAGGGTGTTAGCTACAATGCCATCTACTGTGTTTTCCGTAAAAGGGTCAAAGTGTTTGTCCGGGCGCCTCATGAACTCAGGCTTCAACCTGTAGCCGCTCCGACCGTTGTACTCAAACATAAAGAGATTCAGCTGCATGGACAAATCTGCAACAGAAAATTGAAGTTTAGCATCACAAAGGCTTAAAGCACCAGTTTGAGTTTGAGCTGTACAGCTGCACTCTGGTTGTTGCACAAAAGAGCAGCAAAGTGGAATGTGTTATTTTGGGGAATCAGTGGCTTCTGAAGTACATTTTCAGCTGATCTGACTCTAAACAAGGGTAAGTGGTTAACAAATGAGTACATGCAAAGCCTAGATAGCCTTGGAAAGACTATCTCCCTTAATTTAAAATGCACTTAAAAGGGGGGGAAATCTTGAATGCTTTCTTTTACCGAGGCAAAAGCATTATAAGGCAGAGACATGGCACTCAAAAGAAACCTAAATGGGAGAATTCTGCAATTCCAAAAATGGCATTCCCTTTAAAATGTCAATAAGGATATTTCTTCATGACAGTCAACGGTGGCACATAAAAGTCGCAATCTTCCAGTTGAGGTCCAGAACAGTTTCAACTGTGTCAAATGTTTTTCTTGGTTTAATGTGGATTAGCACAGCAATTGTTCAAGATCTCTGTAGGGATGAGTCAGAGATGAACTGTTATGTTCGTGGCTCCATTAATTCAGATTAGTCTTTTAACCTGGAATTGGCCAATGGGCTTTCCATGATAGGATACTTGCTTGTGGGAGGACTTTTATTAAAGGTCCTTGAAGGCACCTTTTACAAAAAAAAAAAGAAAAAGAAAAAATAGTTTACCAATAGTTTGGTAGTTTAGAGCCACCAGTTGACATCCTGCGTTCCAGAAGAGTTGAGGCATAAAATTTGATGAATCCACTCTGGTTCCCTTTGGGTAGATTCGACTCAGCTGAGATTTATTATATCTGGTTAACAGAAGGTTAAGAACCATTATTTCATTAGTGCTAACATATAGATTCATGTAAAATGTATTGTACTGAAACTGCTGGTATAGAAACTGATGAAATGAAAACTTAATCAGAACTTACTGAGTTACAAAGATTTCTGAAGGTTAACAGAAAAAAAGCAAGCAAAAGTGAGAAGTCAATGAAAAATAAAGTGATGGTGCCTTGGTGTGATGTAACTGTGGTAACTGTTGCCAAGGATACTCTACAAACTCCACTGGTGACTTTGTGAGATGCTCCAACGCTTTGGTCTCCACAAAAGACGACATGTGGTAACAGCGGGCTGCCTCTACACAAACACACACAAAAATGAGAACACACGCATTTCTGAGCAATTAGTTTGGTTTCAAACTTCCTGCATCTACAGAAAGTTAACAAATTGAAGGAATTGGATGAACCCATTGGTCTCTATGTGGGGTGGCTCAGTTATTTTGTGGGGGCCACTTTACTGACACGTTTTTGCTCTTTTAGAGGGACATGTCAGTGTAAGTGTCTGAGTAATTACCTTTATCCTACAATTAAAGGTGCCTCTTCCAAGAGGACAAAGTGTTCACTGAATGGTTTGATGAGAATTAATATGATGTAAATCCTGTGCTATGATCTTCACAGTCACCAGATCTTAACCAAACTGATAAATTATGGGAGGACTGAGGTGTTAAGTGTTCAACATGACTGTGTATAGATGCGATTGCAGAGCTTTGCAGATATGAGCTGCAGGTCTGTAGCAACCACAGGGCAGTGTCAAAATATGTGGTACAACCATAAAAATTGCCTACTTTTGCTTATGACTGGCTGGCTATAGTTCACTGAGAGAAAGAAGTCTTGTTTGATTTTTTAAAAAGTTTTTATATTATATTATGGCAATGTTTTTCTCCCTTTGAGGGACTGTTTTCAACAGATTCATCCATGTGTTTTATTACTGGCATCAAGCTACGCACTGGTAGCTCAGTTTTATTCACACAGCAGTTACATTTTATATTGTAAAGAAAAACATCAGTATCTAAAAGAAAAGCCTACAATTAGATGGTCCCCTGTGAGCAAGCACCTGGCAACAGTGGGGGGGGAAAAGTCCTTTTTAACAGGAAGAAACCTGTGGCAGAACCCAGCTCAGGGAGGCGAGAAAAGAGAATAGATAAAATAGAAAGAATGAAAAGAGGAGACAGACAAAGAGAAGAGAAGGAAAAATTCCCACAATCACTCTCTCTGCACAGCCACAGACCCACACGCATAAACAACAACATGGGACAGTGAATCCTGATTTACACAACTCTCTTCACCACCATCGCCTAAACACCAAATGAAGATCTATCTTCTGGGAATTATGTTGTTCCATTCTTCCAGTAGAGTTTCAGAGACTTGAAAGATTCATCCCAACCCTGAAATTTTCTAGACATGTCTTTTGAACGTAAAAACACAGATCTACAACCCAGTTGGATCAGATATTTAGGGGTTTTCAATTTACTAGCTCCCTATGCCAAACTCACAACATGAGCATAGTGCAGGTAACTATGGGCTGGGATCATGTGACCTGCCTATTGAAAGCTCTACTTAGGTTGAATTCCAGCAGTCAAAACACATTTGGCCCTGAATAGCTCCTGCTGTGTGTAAAACATTGACCTGATCCCCTCTTCACACATTATCATCTATTAAAACTGATTAAGTCACTTTGTGTTGAGTTATCCTTTCATTTGTCACCTGACTTTACTTTAGATAACAATTTTAATAAAAAAAAAATCTCTCTTAGTTAATTTCACACCCTATTTCGTGAACACAGTGAAGGCCAAACTTATGCATTATATCATTTATATTGAGTTACAGTGGATATCACTACAAAATAACATATCTATAGTGAGCTTTTCTTACTCTTGGAGGCTTCGAAGGAGTTGAACTTGGTAGGCTGGACGTAGTTAACCAGAGTTGACATTTCCTCTGTTGCCACTGCTTCCCGCTCAGCTGAGCCCTGCAATAAACGACAGAAGGAATAAAGTATAAGCGTCACACATCCAAAGCATAGTTTCAATGAGATGAGACACATCTTTTTCCATAACATCTGGAGGGAACAGCAGCTGTCATTTGAAGCAGACATTTTCATTGTTTGCAGTCCTGCATTTCTCTGCACAGCACTTAGTAACAAAAAGAATGGCAGCAGCAACAGAATCTGACAGCAAACACTAATACCAACACAACAATAAAAATATACAGCAAAATGAAATCCATCGACTTTTTAAACACAAATACACAAACACTTGTGCACACACTCTATGTCCGACCTGCTTTTCATTTCATTTTTTGTTTATTATCCTGCTACTTTTTGTTGTGCTTATTTATTTTTTTCAACCTTTCACTTTCGTCGGTGTAATGAATTCTGTCTTTCTGTCTCAATACCTAAAACACTTGTCTGGTCTGTTTGATATCTCTTGCCACATTATGTCTCTTCTACTTTTATTCATTTACAGTCAGCATCATCTGAAACTTAAAGGGGAACTCTGACATCAAATGCATATCAAAGACTGTTTACAGCTCCTGGGGAGTGCTTTAAAACAAAGTGAAAAACACGCACGTTATATAAAACCTCTGGTGGCTCTAAACAGAGTTGCATAAAATCTGATAAATGGCCTTAGGTGATTTCACTCAAGACAGCGAGTTTAAAAGTTAGAAAGAAGGGAGCTTACCAGACCTTTGAAGCCAGCTGATCACTTTTGCTCAAGGCTACATTAGCTTTTGATACATGCAGTGCAATAAATTCCCCAGTAGCAAAGATAGAGGTAGAACAAAGTATATTTAGATGCATATATTTAGATATATGTTATAATCTATAACATATATAGAGGTGTCAAAGCTCCTCATTAATGGTACTAAAGGGTACATTAGGGGTACTAAAACAATATCAAACAGGTGATTTTGTGTTTTCTTTTGCAGTGAGGTGCTGTGTGTGCACAGCACGATCTCATCTTCTATAAAAATTAATAATTACTGCAACAAAACTTTTTTGTGATGCCAAAGCTTGGAAGAAAGCACAATTAAAAAGGCTTTTAAATACATATTTAATGCCGTTAAATGGTTTATTTTACTGGAAAGCAGGATGTTTTCCTAAATCTATTTCCTCTGTGCTGTACTTTGTTATAATTTAATGCAGATACACAGAAAGAATAAAGGCTGAGAGAGCAGCACTAAGAACTCATCACAGAGTGGGCATTAACAGCAACAGATATGAATCTGTCTGGGATGAAAGTGGGTTGCAAAGGGGCTTGCAGATATGCAGAAATTGTCGACAGGCTGAAGCAACTTCAGTTGCACTATGATATCGCAATACAATGGCTGGTCAACTGCAGTGATTTTGTGGGAACAACATTAGTATGATGCTCTAGCAAAACCAACATCCTGGTTTCAGACACACTGTATAACCCCCAGTCAGATAAAATGATAGTAAAGTAATGCTACATAAGTGCAGTCACCTTATTAACAAAAACTGTGAAAACAGAGGAAAATGCACGAATGGTACAGATACGGAATAAACCACAAGAACCACTGGAGAGACAACAGAAAAAATAAAGCACAAGCAACAGCAAAAAAAAAAGAAAAGAAAAAAAAAAAAGCAAGTGTTCACAACAACCCACAACAACAACAATATTCAGGGTTCAGAACAAGATTAACAATGACAATGGCTTAAAGAATAAACAGCAAAACCATGAAAATAAACAGCACTTGTAAACATTAACGAATGGCGACAGCAGTGAGGGTGACCCTCTGTCAGCTCTGTTCGATGTCACCACTGACCTTTTTACCATCATCATCTTCATCATCATCATCTTCCTCACTCTCAGCTTCCATCTCTGTTAAAATTAAACAAGTCTTCATCATCTCTTCATCTCTTTGTCTTTTTTTTTTCAGATATAAACGGCCAGAATAACACAGTTATTCAGCTGACACAAGAACAGGATTTGCATTCTGCTTTTCAAGCAGAATGCAAATAAAATACCCTCACATAAATACTTCAGTTTAATGAGATGTGTCCTAAAGCTGGTGAAAAGAGCTAGAGACTGATAAAAGTATTCACTGGAGGAAACTTAGCCTGTGAACTGCTAATCAGGTGTGATTGATATAATCATCCAGGAATTATCCATTAACATGACTGTTTGGTAACAATTTAGCATATGCCTGAGAGCAAGGACAACAGATTTTCTCCTGAGCTGTACAATAAAATCTGTGCACAAATAAACTAATAATAGATAATCATGCACAGCATCTGAGAAACACATGACAATGGCAAATTTGTGCACCAAAGAGCAGAATATAAATCAAGCAGATAGTGGAAGGAGTTTAAACAGCCCTGTGCTTTAACTTCTCTGGTGCTGATTATTCAGCCCACTCAGGCAGTCGTTGTCTAAAGGGTCACGGCCACTGTATGAGCATGGACTTCAGTAAAGATGCTGGTCTGATCTTCATTCACGGTTGTGCTCTCAATTACTGTCCTGTTTTCAGAATCTGCATGTCAAACATGTCAATAAGGCTCCCTCATTTCCCTCTGCTCTGCTATTTAATTGCTGAAAAGAGCTTCAGACCTCATCTGGGATGTCCTGCTCATTAAGCATCCCTGATGAGGTGGAGTAGATAATACTTTGGGCCAAAGGATTTTACAAAAAGTCATGATGGAAATTGTGGTTTAAAGAAATGTGCTGTCCTCTGATAGTGACCTTTCAGAAAACTAAACACTACAAAATGATTTGGGGCAGTAATCACATTATTTTTCCTGGGTCTTTAAAACAAATTTCTCAGGGACAGTGCTGAAGCTCCAGCCACTGCGCCTTTTCCCAATGATGCTGATTACCCGATGACTCATGTTTGTGAGGACATACGCCTGCTGAATGTGAAAACACTTTGAAAGACACACAGTGAAAGCGTTTTTTGGACATCTGATGCCCTTAAGTTACAGCCAAAATATGCCTGTGTTTTTAACATTTCTCCAGCCCCGTGCAGCTGTTGAAACCACAGAAGAATTTACTGTCTGTCGTATTTTTTTATACAAAGGCTGTCGCAGTTGAATACATTTCACTTGGATTTCTGGGCTGAAAAAAAGTCCTTTTGTCTTTGTGTCTTACCTCCTGTGTTGTTGCTAGGAGACACTGGTTCATTGCTCTGATTGGCAGGTTGGTCCGTCAGTCTCTTTGTGTCTGTGTTATTGGAAGGTTTGTGGGATTTCTTGTTCTTGATGAGAATTTTGCCCATCAGCTCCTGAGGACTGGGCAGAGGGACACCTGGCTCCAGCTGCAAATACACACAATAGAAGAGAAAAAAAAGACAGAAAAGAGAGAAATTAATTTAAACTGCAGTCTGATCACAAAATAGACACTTTGAACACTTTCACGTGTCAGTATTTCTTACAGGGTATTTGTCCAGAGGGTCAATCAGAAGAGCTTCTCCAAAAATGGATCGACAGTATTCAGCCATTTTAGCCTGCTGCTTCAACCTGATAGATGGGTAAATGGAAAATTACAGATATAAACAAAAAGATCTTATGATTCAATCAGGATATTAAAAAACATAAATAATGAGATTCTCACGAGTCCACGTGGTTTTCAAAAGACAGGATCACAGGGAAGGGTGAGGTCTTGAAGGCGCATTCTGCAATAGCTTCAATCACCTCCTAGAAAATGAAAGACAAAAACACATTGCAAAGTGGCTTGCAGATATTCAGAAACTCAAGGCAGGTTTTTTAGGGAAGACCTTACATATTTAAGTAAGATAGTGTGATGAATCTATTACAACAGCATGGCTTCGTAGTAGAAGAGCCCTGTTAAACTGGCCATCCCACAGTCCAGACCGTGAACGGCTGAAATCATTTGGCACATCATGAAACAAAAATTACAGAGTCAGGACTGTTGAACATCTAGAATCCTATGTGAGACAAAAGTCCAGCAACGGTCTGGACGTGCAGATTACCACTTTATCGAGACATGATTCTGCCTCTTCTTACAATAGTACATTTTGTCAGTTTCATTTGACAAGTTTTCTATGTAGTATTGTGAATAAAATATGGGGTGTCTGCAATGCTATAGTTATTGTGAATTCTTAGGGCCATGATAATCATGCACACCAATAGTACAACAATCCCTCAGAGAAAATGAATGTTTTTAGCCTGCTTTTAAAAGTTAATGGTTGACACATTTGATGTATTCTAGCAAACAGGACCATTCAAAACAAACACAAGTTGGCCTCTTTAACAAGCAGAAGATCTAAGCCAGATGACTAAGAGGTTGCAATTAGCTCTTAAACAGTCCAGAATCATTGCAGATGGCTTGGCATTTTCATTCAGCCACAAAAACAATGTGAGCAATCAAATTCAGAAGGTTTAATCCAAATCTATTTATATTTATATTTCAACAGCACCGAGACAATTATTGTACACGTTACAACATTATACACAAAAAACCCCAATAACTGCCCTATGAGCAAATGCTTGGCGAGAGTGTGGAGAAAAAAAAATCCTTTAAACAGGAAGATGTCCAGCAGAAACTGCTTGAGGGAGGGGCAGCCATCTGCTATGACCGCTTTGGGTGACTGGGAAGCAAAGAGAGAAAAGAAGAGCATATAGACCAAACAACCAAGAGGATTAAGACGAACCTTCTGGAGAGAAAACACAAAATTGTACCAAACATTTGCTTAAATGGCTTCCTAAATGTGCACTCTTAACTTGCATGATTTAATTCCCACTTAGACACACCTTAAAGGAGATTTCTGAAGTCATGGTGAATCCATGAGTGATGACAGGTTCCTCCTCAGCAGTCCGTCCTTTCCACACATCCAATTCCACACAGCGGCACCCGGCCAACAGAACTTGCCTGTACATTTCTACTGAGGAGCTCCCGGCCAGCTGGCCCGCTGAAACACAAGGACAAGAACAAATGATGCAAAACAAGGCTATAGATTTAAATACAAAGCTACTTCCTGGAAGTAAGTCTGTGTAGGCTCTCAGTCACTGAGGTCATGGTAGACTTGAGGACTTGAAAAGAAGGAAATTATTTCTTTTTGCTTTGTTAGAATGTTTCATCTCTCATCCAAGAGTCTTCTTTGGTTCTAAAACAACTCATGAAGAGTCCCAGGTATTTAAAACATAGCAGGATTGCCCCTTAGGATGTGATCCCGAAGGTTGTTCGTCCATTTATCGTATGAATAGTCACATAAGCCAAGATGTGAAAGAATGCATGGATTATTAGTGTCACACCTTGTCTCCTTGTGTAATAGATAACCAGTTCCGTCAAATATTTTTTCTAACTGTTGGACAAGCAGGGAGTTTGCATGCTTATAGAAGCAGAAGAAGCAGGAGACACTTGAATCCCACCAGGCCACGATTCCAAGCTCTCTTTTTAGGCCATCTCGTTTTAGACTCAGGTGCAACAGGCCTCAGGTCTGTGCATAATTTTGATGAAACTGAAAAATGTTATGTGCGTGTTAAGTCGTTTTGTGTCCCATATCCTTTATGTCTTCATTAATGCTCAGCCTATTTGGAAAAATCTGGATGAGATCTGCATTTGGCTCATTTACATGCCATTAAAGTGCTTTTGTTGCTGCAAATGCATACTTTTTGTTTAGCAGAGGTATTTTTCTGGGATGTTGTTTAGCTCAGTGTCACTCTGAAAAACTATAATGGCTCTCTTAGTAGAGCTGTGTGTTCCCCCGATACACTGCTTTGTTGGCAGAATTAAACTGTCAACTTGAAGAAGACTTTGGACGTATTTGAGTCGCAACTAATAAAAAAGTTTGGTAATTCACCTTTTCTCCTGTTTGCATCAGTTGTTAATTGAACAGACAAATATTTTATTTTCTTCACGCTCACACATTTAAATCAACTCATTTGTTCTCTCCCAAGAAGTTGCCAATGCCTATCAAAGAGAATGTATTTGGATCAGACCGGTGATGGAAAGTAATGGATTTATTGCTGAGCTTTTAGGACTTGTGCATGCGTACCTGTCAGGTAGGTATTATGCGATGAGTTGATGAAATAGTGAGATATCGGGAAGCTCATGTCTTCAGACTGATCCAGCTTTTCTGGTGGAATGACTCCATTCTCATCACTAGACAGATAACTGGAGAACGCCTGGAGGGAGATCTTGCCTAAAAATATTGTTCACACAAACACAAAAGACAAAAAGTGAGAACCCTATTCCAACAAAAATCAGTTCAGGACAATAAAAACTGGTCACTTTGACTCTTACTTCATTTAGGCGTGATCAAGACAATCTAATGAAGTTGCGAAAGTGAATTTGAAAGTGCCGTAGAGTTTGGTGGCACACAGGCTGGTATTTCAGAAGCTGCTACTCTTTTTTCCCACACAACCATCTCTAGTATTTACAGACAGAAAAGGAGAAAATAGCCAGTGAGCGTCAGCCCTCTATGAAAAAAAAAATGCTTTGTACATGCCAGAGGTCAAAGGAGAATGACCAGACTGCTTTGAGCTGAAAGGAAAACAGCAGAACTCAAATAACAGCTCGATACAACTACGGTACATCTCTGAATGCACAACATGTTGAACCTTGAAGCACATTGGCTACTGCAACAGAAAACCACACCACATCAAAAAAACAGGAAAGGATGCTACAGTTCATACAGGCTCACCAAAAGTGGACAACAGAATATTGGAAAAACTTTGCCAGGTCTGGGAAGTCTCAATTTCTACTGTAATATTCCGATGATTGGGTTTGGAAAAAAAAAACATTAAAAGATGGAATCATCCTGCTTTGTATCAACAGCTGCTGTCGGTGGTGTAATTGCGTGTGGGATATTTTCTTGGCACACTTTAATCCCGTTACTACTAAGTTATCAACATTTAAATGCCAGACGAGTTTTGTTGCTGAACATGTCCATCCCTTTATGACCACAATGTGTCCATCTTCTGATAGCTCACAAAGCTCTAATCATCTCAAACTGGTTTCGCCAACAAGACAATGAGTTTACTGTAATCAAGTGGCCTCACATCTGACCTCCCTTGCTGCCTTTTTATTGAGAGACAGTTCACACAAAAAACATCAGAACAAAGCCACGCCCACATGGTTCTAAGACAAGGCATTGTATGTATATGTGTGAACTTCTGTAAGAATGTGTGTGTGTGTGTGTGTGTGTGTGTGTGTGTGTGCTAAATGTTAGCGTCATAGCATCATTGTCATACTCATTAAACCCCTTTAGTGACTTGTCACCATCCTAGAATAAAGCTTCAGGTTTTTCCTTTTTAATTTCTCAACCCTCCTCTATAATGAATTTTTAATTTCTGATAAGGAAATATAATATAATACGAACATAATCATTTTATTTCTTAGATAGCAGCACTGTTATCTTATGGGTGAAAAACAATCTGTAGTTTATGTTTGATGCAAAGTAGACACCTAAATTTCTTCTAGTAGGATCTACACAAATTACAGAGTAAGTATATAGGTGGGTTAGAAAGGTATTTTTGGATCAACTTGTGTGGGTTTTTATTTTTAACCTCCTAAGACCCGAACTCTTCCATAGCATGCATTTTTAATTTCTCTTTGATATTTGAGCATATTGGGGCCCGATGAATGTAAAAAGAAAGAATTACCAGATTTTTTTTTTACCTTATTTTCGTTTTTATGAAAAATAAGAGCCACATATGAGGATATTTGTTTAAAATTTTGATAGAACAGTAGCAGTATAATGTCCTCGTAAGTGGATATCAGGCTCTTGTAGAGCAAAATTGAGTATTTTGGTCTAAATAACCCAAAATGTGATGTCCACATATGTGGACGCCAGGTCCTAGGAGGTTAAAGTAAAAAAAAAAAACAACAACAAACAAACACATAAAACCTCCAGCAAAATCTGCTTGTCTAAGTGTGTACCTTGCTTTAGTTGTGTCTGGTCATGTTGATACCTCTCCATCGCAGTGTGCGTCTGTGCAGGACGAAGAGGTGGGTAGAGGATTTCATTGAGCCTTGGGTCTCTCTGCTTATTGTTGATGAACTCTGTCATCTGATCGACTGACAGCATCCTATCATTGGCTCCTCTGCAGAGCAGAGAAGAGTCAGGTTGAAAGTCAGAGCATTAGAGGATAAACCTTCTCAGAAATTTGTATGCTGTTTGGGTATTTTTGTGGAACCACTGCTGGAGTGCTGCTTAACCTCATACTCCTGAAAAACAGTTTTTAAAATGGGAAGAGAGCTATTGTATTGGTTTTATCAATTGATTAAATCAATTAAGTTAAATCAATTTGCAAGGGTTTAGAACGTTTGTAGAAACTGGAATACGTCAACATGTTTTTATGTGTGATGAGAAACCACTAGAACAAATGTACAAGTGGTATGCTGCATAAATCTGCCAGTTTTCACATTGTACAGATTTATCTACTGCTTTCCAATGCTAGAAAAAAAAAACAGATACAGAGAATTACTACTACAAGTACAAGTGTAGTACAAGTACTACAAAAATTATAGCTAAACATTTAAATTATTTTATTATTATCATCCTTTATTGATTCCAGTTTCTTCGATGCAGAAATGCCCTGTGATAATATTTGAGAACAACTAGATGATACGCTTCTTTTTTTAAAAATATCAAGTTGTCATTCTAAGTGTGAAGATACGATGTGAAATTTCAGATTGGGCCCATCTCACAGTGGTTCAGGTCTCAGTCACACAGACCTAGAGACCTGTTGGCACTTATCTAGCAACCACCAGTCATGCGGGAAAAGTGTGTATTCTGTGACTAGTAAGCGAGTGGTTGCTGGAGGTTCCTGACAGTCTCGTGCATAACAAACTGGTAGTAAAGAGGTATATGATGAAGCACTGAAAAGCTCCTTGTGATTGCTGTGGTCATTACTAGGCTACAAGTAGTTTGCATAGATGTTTGCAGTTTCACTGTAGCTCAGAGAGAAAAAGGTAGAATGTCTATTTTGCAGAATAGACATTTATTTTCCTAGTGATCAGTGGTCGCCAGGGGGTTGTTGACTGGTCTTAATGAGGTCTTAATCATCATATATTTCCAACTGCATATCAACTTGAAATAAAAAGAAATTGTGACGTATTGTCTTGTTGTTCAAGTAATTAATACAAATAGATTTAGATTTAGACACCTTTCTGGTTCTAGGGACACAATTACATTAAAAAAAACTCCAGGATCAGGATTTAGATCGGCTTCAGAAAGCTAATTACTTCTAACAAACTGGTCCAGTTGCATAACATCGTTGGAAGAGGGGATAGATTAGTTTTAAGAATATGATTACTGCTGCAAAGCTAAAGATCAACCAGTTTGTTCAATCCCTGTCTGTCTGTACAAGTGGGACAGGCGATGAATCACGATTTTTCTGATATCAAAAAAATTGGCCTGAAGCAAATAACAACTTTTCATTTTGTAGAGTAGCTTCTTCATCTTTAATACATCTTTTAGCAGAGTAGAGGTCAGTAGCTGCAGCAAGAGCTCCAGCTCAAGTTATTTTCTGTTTACTTACTGCAGTTTGAAGATGTTCCCAAGCTCAGGACGAGGGCACAGACTATCCAAGAAGTTCCGGTAAACTTCAAGTGTTAAGTCTTCCAGTTTGATGCTGTCACCCTGTCAAATACAAAGAACATGGGCATTAATTATTGATAATGCCAACTGCAAAATATAGTTCAAAACCCTTTTTAAAATGCAACTTTTCCTCCAACATGTCTTCTTCAAAAACAATCTTTCTGTGCTCACAGGAATATTCAATGTGTGATTCATGTAAAATCAACACCACTTTGTTTTGAATTGGAAGTGGCTGCTTGAAAACTTGATGACCCAGATATCTGAGCTTATTTCACCCATCCATGCACTATGAGTCATTCTGGACAAAACCAACAGACAAAAGCTTCAACAGAAAACAGAAAACTGAGAAGAAAGAATAAAGAGAAAAAGAGAGAAAAAAACTAAATACTTTGTGAGTCTAATATGTAGTTATCCATGAAAAGAGAACAGCTTTTCATGTGTGTCTTTCATTCCCTGCCACCTATAATAATCCAAACTAACTGAAGTATTTACCCGTCCATAGGGCAGTTTGCAGCTCTCCAGGGCATTCTCGACTCTTTTTCTGTCCGATGAAAACAGCCGAACAATACTGAAACAGACAGTGGTGCAACAATATTATGATCATTCCACCAACCCAAAACTCATTTTTTTACTTTCCGTAAGAACCTCTACATATTCTTCTCTCCAACTAATGGGCCGACATTTACGGTGCTAATCCTCCATAACGGTTCTTGAAATGCAACTATTCCCCGTGTACGCAATTTCACTTTGGCAAATCTCACCCTCTTCACTTGAGCCCAAAGCTTCGACTGTGCAAAATGTCAAACCGTGCGGGCTTTCTTAAAACTCTACTCCCTCGGCTTCTTAGATATCAGCTGACCTTAATTCGGCTCTCAGTTTGCTTCTAAAATACAGCTTCCTGTCATAACTGTATTATCCATCTCATGCTCTGGCAGTGGTTGATTACCAGGTCAGTGCTGAATTAAGCACCTTCATGAATCCTGTCCCTGTTTTTGCTTCCCCAAGTGCACATGGAATTAAGTTTATTTTTGGAAGCAAGGGACAGGAAAGAGCAAAGTTAAAGTTTGTGCGTGTCTCTGAAGATTTCTTCAGGCTAATTCCTCACGTTCCCAACCATATACTGTAACATGTGCCTCAAAGCAAATGCTTGGGTAAAACCACTGAGTGAGGCTTGGGGACCTAATAATCATCGGGAACTCACTTCTTGACAGGAATTCTCCCCTCTGCATTCGGCTGAAGAGTTAACTTGATGTACCTGAAGCAGAAAAATTAGAGGGTGTCAGTTTCAAAGGGTGAAGTAGCAAAAGTGGTCGGGCAAATGGGTCAATGGTGTGTGTGAATGAAGCATTTTGTAAAACCATTAAGATTAAAAGATGTGCAGAAAATAGGTTTCAAAAAGGTGTCAGGAAGCAGCAGGGATGATTAAGTTTATCACAAAAGACTCAGTATTTTTTTTATTAACCTCCAAACTCCACAAATCCACATCTGTGCTTCCCTTTAAGCCATATACTGTTTAATAAAACAAACAAGTGCGTGCAGTGATGAATGTGTGCGTACTCACGCTTTCAGCAGACTCTGGTCTCGGTTGAGATTGTGGCTCAGCAGGTTGGAAGACAGAGAAAACAGTTCCTCACACCACACCTACAAAAAAACGAAACACAAAAACAGTCACACACTGCATCATCATTATCATCACAATTAGTCATGGTCACGGTCGCTTTAATGAGCTCAGCACCTTGGCTTCGTCCTCCTGCGAAGCGATGAAGTTAAGCTGGTTGACGTTTACAAGGTCTGAAGCCGTAACCACGGTAACCATGCGGTTCTCCAGCCTACCAACCAGGTTTCCCACATCGAGCAGCTCCCGCAGCTTAGCCTCCTATTGGATGACACAGAGTGAAAGCTGTCAGTGGAATCAGAGCCACGAGGGAGGCATGCACTGTAGAGAGGAGACGGATGAAAGTGAGGGGACCTGGAGGGATGCGGGGACGGCTGAGACCATTTGAGGCAGTTTATTTGCATCTATTTTTACCCAGTGTGACATGTTGTTTGCAACATACAGTGTGTTATATGTGTAAAGAGAGTGCAGGCTGAACTTGATAGTAAATCAGGCGATCAAACAGAGAAAGATGTTTTTGTGGAAAGTAAGGAAATAAAAATTATTTAATGTTTGTCACCTTCCTCAAGAGGGGCTCCACATTTTCTCCAGTTTTTCTGACTGAAGAGGGTCTCATCATCGCTCATGCAAGTCTTGAGTTTCCACTTATTTTTTTATTTTCTAGTAAAATGGGAAATAGGCACAGCGACTCATTGAAACTTGTGCAAATATACAGGGAGTGCAGAATTATTAGGCAAATGAGTATTTTGTCCACATCATCCTCTTCATGCATGTTGTCTTACTCCAAGCTTTATAGGCTCGAAAGCCTACTACCAATTAAGCATATTAGGTGATGTGCATCTCTGTAATGAGAAGGGGTGTGGTCTAATGACATCAACACCCTATATCAGGTGTGCATAATTATTAGGCAACGTCCTTTCCTTTGGCAAAATGGGTCAAAAGAAGGACTTGACAGGCTCAGAAAAGTCAAAAATAGTGAGATATCTTGCAGAGGGATGCAGCAGTCTCAAAATTGCAAAGCTTCTGAAGTGTGATCATCGAACAATCAAGCGTTTCATTCAAAATAGTCAACAGGGTCGCAAGAAGCGTGTGGAAAAACCAAGGCGCAAAATAACTGCCCATGAACTGAGAAAAGTCAAGCGTGCAGCTGCCAAGATGCCACTTGCCACCAGTTTGGCCATATTTCAGAGCTGCAACATCACTGGAGTGCCCAAAAGCACAAGGTGTGCAATACTCAGAGACATGGCCAAGGTAAGAAAGGCTGAAAGACGACCACCACTGAACAAGACCCACAAGCTGAAACGTCAAGACTGGGCCAAGAAATATCTCAAGACTGGTTTTTCTAAGGTTTTATGGACTGATGAAATGAGAGTGAGTCTTGATGGGCCAGATGGATGGGCCCGTGGCTGGATTGGTAAAGGGCAGAGAGCTCCAGTCCGACTCAGACGCCAGCAAGGTGGAGGTGGAGTACTGGTTTGGGCTGGTATCATCAAAGATGAGCTTGTGGGGCCTTTTCGGGTTGAGGATGGAGTCAAGCTCAACTCCCAGTCCTACTGCCAGTTTCTGGAAGACACCTTCTTCAAGCAGTGGTACAGGAAGAAGTCTGCATCCTTCAAGAAAAACATGATTTTCATGCAGGACAATGCTCCATCACACGCGTCCAAGTACTCCACAGCGTGGCTGGCAAGAAAGGGTATAAAAGAAGAAAAACTAATGACATGGCCACCTTGTTCACCTGATCTGAACCCCATTGAGAACCTGTGGTCCATCATCAAATGTGAGATTTACAAGGAGGGAAAACAGTACACCTCTCTGAACAGTGTCTGGGAGGCTGTGGTTGTTGCTGCATGCAATGTTGATGGTGAACAGATCAAAACACTGACAGAATCCATGGATGGCAGGCTTTTGAGTGTCCTTGCAAAGAAAGGTGGCTATATTGGTCGCTGATTTGTTTTTGTTTTGTTTTTGAATGTCAGAAATGTATATTTGTGAATGTGGAGATGTTATATTGGTGTCACTGGTAAAAATAAAGAATTGAAATGGGTATATATTTGTTTTTTGTTGCCTAATAATTATGCACAGTAATAGTCACCTGCACACACAGATATCCCCCTAAAATAGCTAAAACTAAAAACAAACTAAAAACTACTTCCAAAAACATTCAGCTTTGATATTAATGAGTTTTTTGGGTTCATTGAGAACATGGTTGTTGTTCAATAATAAAATTATTCCTGAAAAATACAACTTGCCTTATAATTCTGCACTCTCTGTATATGGAAATACAGTATATAAGGGAAAATCAGAGTCTGTACAATTCTAACAAGGCTGAAAGCCAACACTGGGTATACACAGCAACCTCTATTCTTCAGCGCAGCCTGAATTCTCCTAGGCAAGCTTTCAAGTAGTCTTCAGGAATAGTTCTCCGGGCTTCTTGAGGGAGATTCCTCTTGTTCCAGTCAAGATGATACACGGTGTTTCAATAATGTTGAGGTGCGGGCTCTGGAGAGGCCATTCCTACTATATGCCATCTTACTGATAGTGTTATGTTGTATGTTTTTCTGTCTAAGACTGAAAGTGTGTTTGTGAACACTGCTGCCAGATGCTTTTTAGATGCTACTGTCTGGTTTGTGACTGAAATGCAGTCCCAGGACATGATGGATTCTCCACTGGTTCCATGATCCTCTTGGGGAAACTCCCATAGGGCTTAAAATCTGGGACTCTCCACCAGTTACTCTTAGAACTGAAGAAGCTTCTCTGATGAGAGGTGAAACATCTTCAAGGAAACTTAAAGAAGTCCAGACACTTTTCTTTCCAAGCTCCTTAGACTACCATGACCTGGGTGACTGAGAACCTTCACAGACATTTCAAATTTGGTTTGTGTAATTTGGCACATCTCAGACTTTTCTCCTGGTTCCTTTCTTTGGTTTTTTCTTGACAGCCACCCTTCAATTAATACTATTTCTATGAGACTTTGGGGAACCAATCAACTGTCAGGTGTCAAGTCTTCTACATTTTTATTTTAATTTCTTAAGGACAATACTTTCAGATACTGTTTATCTGTTGTAAATAGTTTTTTGACCTGACGTTTTTTCTTTTGCCCTCCATTTGTTCACTTTCCTCAAATATTTTACGGATACACTATGTACACCAGTCAATAGCTGGAGAATTATTGCTCAAGACCATTTTAAAAAGTACTAAAAAGTCTGGTGCCTTGGAAGCAAAATGTAAGAAATGAGAGGCCAGTTTGGGAGATCAGTATAGTCTTGCATTCTGTTAGTACCATGGTCTGATGGGTTAAACGTTATGCTTAAATAGTGCTGCCGCATGTGTAGATTTCAGGAAAGTTGAGTTTACATGTCTACCAGTGATTTACAGCACATCATTCACATTTCCTTAAAGAAGTTTGTTGCCTGATGGCAAAGAGGTCCTGGGTTCAAATCCATCAACCAGACTGGTGCTTTTCTGTGTGCCTGTGTGGGTTCTCTCTGGGTATTCTGGCACCCCACTACATGCATTTTAGGTTAACTGAATCAACATTGCTTGTAGGCTTCAAAGTAATTGTGAATGGTTGTCTGTCTCTTAGCCCTGATGGCAGGTGATCTGCCCAGTGTGTGTATGCCACGAGGTGATGGCACACCAGCCATGTCTCCTTTTGCGTACTTATTGAGGAAAGATGTGAAATCACTGATTTTTAAAAAAAGGTTTTCCAGGGGTTCGGTTTGTTAAATGTTTTTGCGTTTTCCTTTTGTTGCTTCGGTTTAATGTTCAATCTTGTGATTATTCCGTTAAATTCCCTCCTCACATGGTGGCACATCATTTTCAGGATGACAAAGTAAAAGCAGGGGTAGAGGAGGACCAGAGGGAGGAGATTATTAGAGACTTATGAGGCAGTCACAGTAACAATCAAGGATTAAAATCATTAAGAAACCCAGTGAGGCAAATATTATGGCTGCCCTCGAACAAAATACATCAGATGCTTTGCTATTTATGAAAGCAAAGCACAAGTCTTCTATTGAAGTAGGAAGCAAAGCAATAAATATAACATAAACGATAGTAGGTAACAGAAATAAAATCTAAAGTACTTCATGGTAGTACAGAAAGAAAAAAGAGGCAATAAAAAACATCAACTTATTATTAAAGCACGAATGCCGTAATGTCAGCTACAAAAAGTAATGCAAACGTTAAGTCAAATATTAAAAATTTCATGAATAAAACATCACATTCTGCTGCATAAGAGGAGCAACTGTTAGGTGAGAGGTCACTGGCTACAGAGATGCAGTAGGAGGATTGAAAATTGCAATGCAGGAAGGACACAGCATACATTTCACACGTGCAGAGTCAAGTAGAGGTGAATATAAGCAGAGAGATGACAGTACCTTGGGTGTTTTCGTGCTTCTGCCTGTTCTGACATCTTTTACCAGGGTCAGGTCCAACAGCTCTGTGTCCTAATGAAAACACACCCACACATAGAGCACACACACACTCACGCAGTCAGCTGTTATCTGGGAGCTAAAGGCCTCCTGCTGTTTCCTGTTAAGGATTTAAGCCGACCTGGAAAGAAAGTGTGCATGTATGTATGTGTGTGCAATGGTATGCTGTCTTATATGCTTGTTTTTTTCATACCTTTTAAAGGTATCCACCCAGCCTTTGACTATACATTGTATCTCTACAGTTCTTGTGTATGAATACATAACCTTAACATTGGCAAGCCTCTTGATTAACAAAGCTAAAAAAAAAAAAAAAAATTTCAACATTCTTGGAATTGTGTGTAAAAAAATAAAAACAGCTAATTCCTGAATAGCACACAGTTTGTGCTTCTCATGTATTTTCATACTTTCAGGTGACAAAGCTAACCCCTGGGTTTTTGAACGTCTGGGTGGCCACTTATGATCACAAGGCGATTGCACAAGTCACCTGATGGGAAGCAATCTGTCTCCAAATAATCACGGTCCAACTCAGACTGACTCACTCTCAAACAGGTTGGGGAGGCTTTGCAAGTAATTGATGTCTAATTTATGAACACTGACAGTTTGCCAATGTGTTGCAACCAATCTGAATCAGTCTGTGCTGCTGAGTGCAACTTGTCTGCTGTTCATGTCTTTGCAGCAGCTGACTCGACTCAGCTGGTTGACAAACTAGCTGTATTTTGGTTATATCCTGAAATAAAAGCTGGAATGCTGAGTGTTTATGCCATTCTGCAGTTAAATCACCATCTTGCAGCAACTACCTCATTATTTGTGGAGGCCTTTATTAATATTTGTTTCAAATCTATGTGGTTCTGATTTGACTGACTTTGAATGTAAGTATTTACTGTACTTTTCTGTTTAATGCAAATTTCTCTGTATGTAGATGGCAACAGAGTTGCTATTTTCACTGCTTTATCACAATAAATCATCATATTATCACAAAAAGTTTGCATGTAATTACCAACCTGTTGCTATTTAACTGTAAGCTAACTCAGACTGATATCTGACCAAGTCAGTGTAACTATCATTTGAAGACAGGAACTGGCTGTGAGTGGTCACAAACTTCAAAGCAACCATTTCAAAGGTAAGAAAACTGTAAAATCATTACACATGGTGGGAATCATTTTGGCTCTGCTATGATCTCCAACTGCAGCATTTAGTATATCTTTTTCTCTGCATTCCAAAAACATAACTGGTTATTGTTAGCACAGTGAACCTGAATGTTGTAAATATGTATGCAGTTTCTGTAGTAGATAAAGGTCACAGACAAGATTATGTGGAAGCAAGATATTTAGCATCTTATAGCAAAACATAACATAGCATAGCAAAAACAGATCAGACTAACAGCTAGACTGTATTGGTTATATTTTTGTGTATAAAAAAATAATAAAATTGCTTCACAGGTGCACAAAAAATGATTCAGACAACATTTAATCAAACTTAAAATGGAAAATTAATTTAAAAAACCAATCTTCATTAGCAAATTAATTTAGTCAAATGTGCATAAAATAAGAAGGTAATGAAACATTTAATGATTCATCTTTGATTCAGAATCTAGTCTGAAAAAAGTTCCAGTTTTAATGACTGAAATACTGAATATTGATGAGTCACCAAATCAATTAATGTCACTTTTTGAGGTTTCAAGCTTAATTTGTTCCTCATCATTTAATATCTACAGCCAGTCTAAGAGAATTATATCTAAGACAGCTGATTTTTGTGCTTAACCTTGTTTTGGTCGGTCCAGTAGAGGTAAAATCCATGTGGATCCACATGCAGAGTCACTGGAGTGACAGTGGACAAATCCTAGGGAGACAGGTGGAGAGAATGAAAATAACCGTAAAACATCATAAAAACTCAAGCGAAAAATCATTTACGTAGCTAATGCACTCATAAAAATGTTCTACTTTCTACTTGGTAGGGCGAGAAAATTATGTAAGAATACACTTGTCTGTGGTGGCATGAAGTGATAGTGATTCATACTGTAAGTGTCCAGAATCTTATTTTACTACTCACTACAGCGTGACCTCTTTTAACCAGGGAACACTAAGCGATTTCATTTTCATGTTACAGAAGTTCTTTTCAGCTGTCATAACACTAACTATCTATCCATATTAACCCACCATGATAGTTCCTAATTGGCTCCAGGTGGATTCAGACAGAGCAGCTCTTCTGATGTTTTGCTGTTTGAAAAGTCATAGCATTTTATACACAGCAGGTGTCTCAGAGGACCGGTTTCTGTGGCTAATTACTGGTTAAAAATAAAAGCACCTTGAAGCCTGGTGTAAATATCTGGTATTGAATGGACAAAAATAATACTTACTAAGTATTTTTTATATGGGGTTAAGCAGTTTGAATCCCCCAAATTATTTGATAAACTGATGTTTTGAAGCTTGCAGCCAAATTGAATATGCTTCAAGGGAGTGCAAAGATTTGTGACTATGTAAAGCTTTGAATCTATACAGTTTAGTAAAAGTTTAATCAGAGTGGTTTCAGTTGCTTTTCTGCAAAACAGAGATAGGGTTGGAGTGACTTTATTACAGGTACTGATGGAATCTTTTAACAGTTTCAGTTGCCATGAATCAAACAAAAAGGTTCAAAAGATTTAATGTGACAGATCAAAAATAAGTTAATAATCAAAAATAAAGCAACTTAAGCTGTACAAAATCAATAATAACAGCAAAAAAGTCTAAATATCGAACAACACAAACATGCCAGTGACGCCAGAAGAAGACAGCATAGCATCAAAAATTAAAGCTGAAATTTGTCATTTTTGCAAAGTTGGTGAAGCAAACTTAAGACTTCTTTATAAAGTTGATTAACCTGCAGCTTTTGTAACCGGGGAGCTGTGACTTATAGTTATAGTTACAACAAGACAATTCAACCAAAAGGTTTTAGACATCATATCATATTGACAGTATATGTTAAATTGAATCCAATATTTTTGCTGGTTCAGTAATAGGAGATTCAATGAAATAATGAAGGCTACTAAAGGATTATTGTATAATAAAATAATAATAATATTGTTAAGTTGACTAATGCTGTTAAAGATTATAGTTGTAACATTGGTTGCTTTCGACCTCTCGAGTTATAAATATCAACATGTCAGAAATGAGAGAGATGGGAAACTTTGCTGCTTAAATAAACCACCAAACTGCATGTCATTAATGTATGATCTGAGCAGAGTGAAGCATGATACCATGCAGCTCAACTCATCTGCTTAAACTAGCTCACCGGCTTTGCTTCTTCCTATTCCATACCAGCACGGATTGGACTGATTTCTCTCCACTTTCAAATCTTTTGTTCTCATTGTCCTAGAACACTGAATCTTCCTAAAAGGGCACACACAAACAAAGACTATGGCATGCCAGTGCCTTCTCATCCCGGGGCTTGTAATGCTACATTTTACTGGATGCCTCCATGCTATGCGTAATGTGTGCTTTGTTGTTGGTACCTTGACACGGACTTGAAAACAATCTTGTCTGAGGCACAGGAATAAGATGTTCCAATACAATTTAATGTTACATCTAATTAATATAGTGCTGTCCACCTTCTTATAAGCTAAACCTTAATTGATTTGATGCTCAAACCCAACAGCTGTATTATCTGTGTGCAGAACAAGAGCAGGGAGGTGTGAAACAGTGACAGTTTCCCACTTCCAGCATGAATCTTTTGCATCTTTCACAGCTGCACACAGTAGTGAAGGCTTTAGCCTAACAAGGTTCTGGACTCAGTTACTGTGAATGGATATCAGTTTTGTACTTCTACAAAACTGCTCAAACTGTTTTGTTAATATGTAAAAATTATTAACAGGAACAGAGATCTATTTAGGTATTAGTTAAATGAAAACCATAAAAAATGCCTGGCACATAGGTTAATTGGGCTGCTGCTTTATACTATACACTGCCAGAAAACCAGTACATGGTTAGGGTTAGGAAAAGAGTATAGGTAAAACACACCCACTTGAAAAAAGTAGCTCATACTATTGACATGTGGGCTAACTTGCGTATAATCGACCCATACACCCGCATGAAATGATGCCCCAGGGACAACTGGAAAGGTTAATGTAGTTTGGCAGCTTGTAGCCATGACAGGCAAAATATCCGTTAGCAAAGTAAAAGGGTATAGGCTACTGAAATAAACTAATCCCCTCTTTGAGGAAAGCAGCTGAAATCAATACCAACAGAAGCTAAGGGCACTGATGACCAATTCAGATTCCTTTATTGTCATTCAGTCAATACATCACAAGTGCATTGCTGAACAAACTTACAAGCACAGAAAAATCACAATAAAACAGAACCAGGTTTAAAAAATCTGTCTATTAACCACTGAATAATGGACAAAAAAAATTAAATAATATGAAAAGGTATGAAATATATTTTAGGGATACAAATGCAAAAAAGAGCCTGGAATATCCACTAGTGGCCAAAAGTCCACCACAAGGAAGGAATACCACCTAATAAACCAACTATTATCACCTATCACAGTAACTAAATACAGTAACTGAACAACACTAAATTAGTCACTGAATTCTAAAATTTCCCATATTTCTTCAGAATCTTTAGAAAAGAACATATGTTCTCCTCATACGTAAAAAGCTGTGAATTGTGAGTGAGAATAATGGAATTTATTGATTTAAGATTTAAGCTGGACTATTCCAGATGTCACAGGGAGAAAAGAAAGGTATCCTCGTCAGTTCTATCATTATAACTTGTCTTTAGTCCCAGCTCAGAATGTTGCACCTTAATTTAATGGTGCAAAATTATATACAGGGGTACACAATAATTTAAATAATTAATTGTTTGCATGCATGGAAAATGACTAGCATTAAAACTCTTACTAAGGCTCTTACTAAGACGGTTTGTCTGTCACACATCAGCATCTGCTTTTCATGTGGCACAATTGCTAACCTCGGCAACACTATATTTCTATGGTACTTCTTTTTCTCTTTGTTTTCCTGATCGTACACAAACTGTTTCATAATGCTAGTCAATAAAATCTGGCAAAGCTATACCTCTTACCTGCTGTGCTATAATTAATATAGCTATTCAAAAGGGCATATATTTAACCCTTGGAGGGACTTTTTACTCCATCCCTATTTCTCAGAAGGCACAGGAACCAGCTTGAGCTCAGTCCTCTAAACATTAGATGTCCATACTTATAAAGTTCTTCACATTCTTTTGCAGGATTTTTGTTTTCTTGAAAGTGTTAACACAGCCTACATTTGGAAGAAGAAAAACCAGAAGAAGAAGAAGCTCAGAAGCTGGTTAACTAGCTCCCTGGTTGTCACCTGTTGCCATAGCAACTGATTCTATTTTTCATAAAGCCCGGCTCTACATGTTTGAGAGATTCAAATATCAAAACACACACACACACGCACGCACGCACGCACGCACACACACACACACACACACACACACACACACACACACACACACAAGTTTAAGCTATTGTGAATGGATTCAGCTCTGCATTGGATTAGTTCTTAAGTACTTCTCCATAAGTATGATCCATGACATTATAAAGCTCAAGGCAGTGATAATAAACACACACACACACACACCTGATCTGTTTAGGTGCTGGTAACCATGTCAGTTACCATGGCAACCGGACAGCATTTTTTTTTCCTCCTCATTGTCAGCGCTCTGTACTTCAGCATACCAACACACACACATGCACACAGAGGAACACACACAGCTCTGCAAATACCTTGTGTTTGACTGTGCTCATGAAGGGCACAGGAGTAAGTATGTGTGGGCTTTATACACACACAGTACATGAATACTGGTGGATAGAAGACTGATCAGAAACACATTTCAGACACACACCTACATACACACACACACTATCTGCCTCACTGGTAAGATCCACAGGTACTTACTGCCAAAGCTCAATCAGCAAATGAATAGTAAACACATCTGACAACATGGCACATTTCCTCCTCTTCCTCCTCAATTTCTCACGCTCCACATTAATTCAGCTAGTTTCAATTCTTTGACTGTTTCCTCAGCCTCCTTATTTTTTTCAAGTAGTAGAATTAAATAAAACTATTTGCTTGTGCTTGAGGAAAATCAGTCCTTACCTCATCCCATTTAATGAAGTTGCTTCCGTTCCTCAGCGTGTGAGAGACGGAAGGAGGTTGGAGTTTCAACGCGTGGACCCCCGGCTGAGCACTCGCCATGGCTTCACACACACATTAACCCTCACTTTCTCTCTCTCACACACATGCACGGACTAGAGATGCTCAGATGCAGGAATGCTGCATGTCAGTCATGTCCGAGCTGAGAACTCCTCAGAAGTCAGGCATAGATGCTCAGCTGCAGCAGCATCCTCTCCTCTTCTGAAGAAGAGTCTTGTATTTTGTATTTTGTCTTTGCTTTATCTTTGTTCACTCTTAATTTTTTTTATTTGAGCCCTTCTTCTCTTTCTCCTTTCTTTCTGCTCTGTGCCTCTGTTCTCACACCTCTTTTTTCTTATTCTTCCCTCCTCTCTTCTTTCTCCCTCCCTCTTCTTGTCTCCCCCTCTCTCTGTTGGTGCTGCATCTCACAGAGAGACAGACTGAAACAGATGCCTTCGTGGGAGACAGGATATGTGTGTGTGTGTATGTGTGTGTGCATGCACTGCCTCCACAATTTGACTCATCGGCGACATGCGCACAACGGCAGCTTCCCACAGATGGGGGAGGGGTAAGAGAGGGAGAGCCGGAGCGACAGGGAGAGCGAGGGAGATAGAAAGAAAGAAAGAGAGTGGGAGAGATGGAGAGAAATGAGGAGAGAAGAAGAGGAAGGAGGGAGAAAGAAGAGGAGAGAGAGAATAAAGAGCTAGAGGGAGAAAAGAAAAAGAGAGTGGGCGTTTTAGTGGAGGGTGAATCAAACCAAACCAGGATTATAGTCAAATGAGGCCAGTTTTGAATACACACTATATTAACAGCTATATTATGTGCTTCCTATACCAAAGGCATTAAATCTATTATAACAGCCTCTGCTCGTATGGGTAGGTTCGTCATCATGCTGTGAAGCTACGGTGCAGGGATTTGAACATCAGTCAGGTTTGGTGCTGATACTGTGTCATGAGGCTTTTACTTAGACTTTTTACTTAGGTTTGGTTGAAGATTTGGCGACGTGCTGGTAACGAGTCAGCTTGTTTACAGCCAGCTTTAAATTTTTGGTTTCTTTTGTTAGTTTGATTACTCAACTGCTTAAATTTTATTCAGGCTTACACAACAGAAAAGAGTAGGAGTAGGATCAGCCCTCCCGAGCTATGATCCCCCCCCCCCTCCCCCCAAGCGCCACCCCACCAAAGACATTGAAGTACAGTACTGTTCATCTTACAGTCCACATTGGATGAGAGCACAGATCAGTACCAATGGGAATGTAACTGAGTACATTTACTTCAGTGCTTGTACTAGTATTGTGCTGCTTTCTGAATGTATTCAACTATATTCTTAATATACTTATTGCACTTGCTACTAATTGCACATACTTATTAGTATTGCTGTAGTTACTTGGGTATTTTTCAGATTCATTGGATCATTTTAGATAAAGCTATAGTGCTATACATAGCTAATTAAAAACATCAACAGCTGTAACATTAAATATATACACACATCAATAAACTGCTAATTTTAATCCAATAATATCATAAATAGGATTCTGAAAAGTGTAATTTTGAGTGAACTATTAGCTACTTAAGTAGAATTATAATTTGTACATAACTGAAAAAGTAAAAAGTCTAAATACTTTTTTCCACTTTGCTTTAATAAATCTAATAAAAACAGGGTTGCAGATGAGCTTTATAATTTTAGTGTGTACACCAGTTTTCTACACATACACCCACCCCCTCTGCATTCTGGGTTCAAGCATATCACCCCATTTAAAAATTGCATATCTTTTAAATGTAGTCTTCGGTATAAACAAACATTTCCAATGTGATTTATAGAATTTTAAAAATTACATTTTACACATTTAATACATTTAATACAAGCCAGCTTTGTGCTCAGGGGAACGGTGAAGGTAAAAGCAGAAACAGAAATCCCCAAGCTGTTGTCACGAAGCTGGGAAAAGCTATATTATATCACTGTGTGCTGTAGAATTTAGGTTTTCCTTAACAGAGACCATAGGATTGTGGCCAAAACAGTTAAGCAGCAAAAGTATCTAGAATGTAGGAGTTTCCACAGACACAAAATACACAGCATTACTTTCTTTGTATTTTTATGGCTGTGATTTTTATGTTTACAAACACAGCTAATTATAACAGAGGAAGAAAGAGAGTGGGCGAGATGGTGAATGTTGAATAACTGAATATTGGATGATATGAAGGAAAAAACAGAACAATTGAAGACAAACAAGCACAAATCACCGACAATGCGTTCCTTCCTCTAAATGCAAAATCTGAAATTGGCAGGTTTGATGCAGTCAAAAAATAATTACCAAAGTGTTAGTGGGAGTGTAATCATTCAGTGGAACAAGAAGCCTATAAGGACATTTAAGGACATAACCTTGTGAATGTCTGCAATATCTGCTCCTGCGTGCTGTGTTTAACAATAAGCGGTAGATCTAAATCCAGTTCTGTTTTCTGAAAAGCAATCTCAGTAAAACATGTCACTAAGTGCTTACAGAGAGGGACACAAAAGAGATACATAAATACAATAAAATGCTCATAAAAATGCATCTCCGGTGATTTCACTGGGAAAGCGGTGGCACAAAAAGGTGAGCTCACACATTTATGTGTCTTTGGAGGGATGAAAAAAATAATTATTCACACAGTGTGCTATTGGAACCATTTTACAATAAGTAGCTGCGTACAGTGCTTACTCTGAGGATTGATTTCCCATTTCAGTAAGAAACAAACAAAAATAATAAAAAGGAGAAGAATGTTATCCCTGATGCTCTATAACTTACAATTCTTATTTTAGGCAGAGCGATTTGGCTGTCGTTTTTATTGCAGAATTAATAAATAAATTAACTTCCACCATATTAATATGGATCCAAGAATCTCCCAGATGGAAACTGGGTAAATAAAACCAAAACTAAACAACACAGTACGTATGGTTAAATATCATGTATCTAAATAAGATTTTGATGAATTGATCACATAGACTGTATGTAAAAGATGGCTATGGCTTTATTAGTTTTGAAATGTGAATCAGTCATATGTAACTACAAAACAGCTATAGAGCAACAAAACTAAAAGCATTCAGAATAGTTTGTGTGTTGTATCTGTAAGCTGTATATAAAAGAGTTAAGGCTTTGGCTTTGCTTTTCTCTTCTCCAAGGAAAGAGAAAAGTGACCCCAATAAAGTGACTTAAACCTGCATTATTTGTAATTGCCAGCAGGGGGCAACAACTCTGGTGGCAAGAAGGAGACTGAATGTATGCAAGTCTGTGGGAAAATGACTCTATTTCTCCCTTACTTTATAACCTTGATAAACACTTCTTAATGGGTTTATAATCTCAGTCCCTAGCTTCAGGTATTTTTCAGATCATTTTAAGGTATTTTAAGGTATTTTTCAGATCAAATAGAGAAAAGAAAGGAGTATAAAATAAGGTGGACCTTCTGATCTGAGTAAATCACTTCCACTTAAACGTTTTTTGTGCCCTAGATTGTCAGTCAGATCTACCCCTCACTTGCAATAGCCATGTTCAAAGCAACAAGATGCTGACGACATCATATTTTAATGACATTCATATTTTGAGATTGTTGTAGTATTTTCAAGTGTCATTAATGACGTGGATTTAAGATAGCAAGACAGGGAACACTGCCCACCCATTTCTGTTTACCTTAACACATGTACCTCCTATGCACACTTATATATGAAAATATTTATTTCCATATGCCATTACATAAGTCACAAAAACACAGAGCTTGTTGCAATGCAGCAGTGTGACCCCATAACCTCCACAGGGTCTTACACACTCATGATATGCACTATTTCAGGGCCCACTTTACCAGCTATGCAGCCTCCTACACACTCACACTTCAGTGCATGAAAAGACACGTGCAGAGACTCATGTTGCCATGATACTGTGTGATACTGTTCGTCAGCGCCAGAGCCAAAATTATCTGTAAATATACAAAATTAACATTTTGTTGACAAGCTTGGCTGAAAAAACAAAAACATGACTGTATTGAAACGATGAGCTACATAAATTTAACATGAATTTAACTTTTACCAAAAATGCCATTTAGTCTTGTTTAGTGAAAAGAAAAGATGTGAGAGAACACATCTGAAGTCTGTGCTCGCTCATCAAATATCTAAGCAAGGCATTTTTGAACACACAGACACCGAGCTCTAAGAGCCGACAGATTTTTAGATGAAATCAAAACCAACACTGATGAAAATGAGGATTAAAGAGGCATTGTGTAACTATATTTGAGCCAGCAGCAGAAATGTCTGAAATGGTTAAAGCATCTATCTTTGTGGCTTTACCTACGAAATTTAACCTCAAAGTTAAAGTTTGTTAAAATCTTCCTTCGAGATTCAGAATAACCAAATAATCTAAATGCGTTGACATTAAAAGGCAGAAAATTATATCAACATGACAAGAATTCTATATACTGATTGAAGTTAATTTACAGTGGAGACTGACCAGGACAATCATGCAGAGAATTGCAGCCTAAGAAGAGAGTTATGCACATCTGCATATATTAAGGCAACTTTTCACACTTGAGCACAGCAGATGATATAGATACATAAATATGGCCAATTGCTCATCAAATAACCTTTTCACTTATGTCCCAGGGACAATGTTTTTAACAAGTATTAGCTGATGAGAGTGTCTATGTTTGTCAAGATGCCATAAATGATTATTTTGACTCTCCAGTTTCCTCTCTGAACCTTTTTGTGGAAACTAGCTCTGATGTCTGCAATAATATATGCTTGTTGTTTAAAATAAAAGACACACTTACAAATAATGTGGATGTATCTGTATATTTTAGCAGCTTTGCAGTAAAATCTTCTGGCTTCTTGAGCTCTGAGATGTGACAAAAAACAGCAGGAAAAGAAATTGAAATAAGTCAAAAGTGCAAAAGAGCAGGTAGGTTTTGCACTATGGTGAGATGACACAGAGCAACTGAGAAACTCCCACAGCCAGGTTCTGAGTTTTTGTCACGGATGGCTTCAGTTCAGAATCTTCCTGTTAAATTTTCATATAGCGAGTGCAGCGAACACAGACTGTAATCGGTAGCTAAGTGCTGCCTTTTAGTAGCATTTCTGGGGGTGCAGAGTTCTCCAGTGAATTTCTTTTCTGCATTTATAATTCAAGCAACATGAAACACGTTGCAAGTCTTTGAGGATTAGATAAAAAAAAAAACACATAAAAAAACTAAGACCCATTTAAATTATAAAATTATGATCAACTGAAGTTTTTGGCAGTTTTAAAAATGTCTGTTAAAAACAGACTTGTCTGTTAAAACAGGTTTTTATTAGAATTTACAATGACAGGCAGGAACATCAAACCCACTCTCTGATATTGTTTAGTTCCCTCTTATGGCTACAAAACACTTGTTCCCGAATGGCTTCTACAACACCCCTGATGATGTCTTGTCACAATAAGATTTTGGCAGCAATGTATTCCTTCTTTATTAGATTCTTGATTAGATTCAGATATGGGAACTGAGGTGTCCAAAATCAAGCTGAAATCTTCGTTTTGTCCCTCAAACCGTTCTTGAACCATTTCTGGAGGGTGGCAGGGTGTATTTTCCTGTTGAAAATTGGCCCTTTCAATCAGGGAATACCGTTGCCAGGCTTAAGTAGGGGGTTATGTTTGAAACTAACACCTACTTCAATGCTTCTCAGCAAAACGTTGCTCTGAGCTTCACGCCACCTCCACAGGCTTGCCTTGTTCTCACAGTGTATCCTGCTGCCACGTCTTCCCAGGTAATTGCACATGTTGCTGCCAACATAAAAGAAAAGGAGATACATTAAACCAGGTCCCCCCAGTTCATCTTCTGCCAAACCATGTGCCTACTGTAGACCCCTTCAGGGATGAACAGGCATCAGCAGGAGCAAAGCCCTTCTAGAAGAAAATCAGAATGAATGTGGGCAGTTTTCTGATATACCCTATACACCAAAGTGGGCTATAAAAATATTCCATACACCATTATATTACAGTACCAGCACCTGCCTGAACCACTGATAGGATGGATCCATGCTTTGATGTTATTTAAGTCAAATTCTGACACTTTCGAATGTTGCAATAGAATTTTTCCCCTAACATTTTTCCAGTCTTTGTGAATACTAGTCTCAGTGTCAGTCCTTCAGTTCAAGGTTCAACGTATTGTGCATTCAGACATGTTCTGCACACCTGTAGCAAGTGGTTATTTGAGTTTCTGTTGCCTATCAGGCTGAAGCAGTCTGGCCATTCTCCTCTGTCCTCTGACATCAACAAAGTCTTTTCACCCAAAAAGCTGCCACTCACTGGATATTTTCTTTAGATTAGTAGTTTCTAAATGCTCTAGCACAAAAAATCACACCATGTTCAAAATCACTTAATTTCCCATTCTGTTACTCTGAATTTCAGCAGGTCATCTTCACCACATCCACATAATTTATTTAGCTGCTGCAATGTGAATGGCTGATATCTAATTAGTTAACAAGCAGTTAACAAAGTAGCCAGTGAGTCTGTTGTTCCCATTTTAGCCACAGACTGGCTCTTGATTTTCCCATAGATTTCTATTCTAGATTCTTTACTTTTCATATCTCCACCTTATATAGTATATCTACAATGGCTACAGCTCCAGAAAGCTGCAGTTCAAATTTGTTGTGACACTTTTATCTTAAGCAACATCAAGAGTTTCAGTAATATGTGCTGCAGAAGCGCTTCAGTGAGTCATGCCCCCCCCCCCCTTCATTGGATCACTTCTGCATACCAGGAACACCTGATAAGACTTGACATTCTGAAGATGTCCAAGCCACTAAAATAGACAACACAGCTGCTCACAGCCTTACTTTTGCCCATTTTTCTTAATCCCAACACATCAAATCTGAAGCAAATTGCTGTGCTAAATGCAGTCCATCATGCCATAAGATAACCTTAAGATAAGATAAGATAAGATAACCTTTATTAGTCCCACACGTGGGAAATTTGTTAGGTGCTATTTGTAACAAGATAATCAATGTTACTCATGCCACCTGTCAATGGTTATAATGTCGTGGCTGATCGGCGTATTACACTCAGTCACCCACTCGTGCAAAATGTGTCCTGCCTCAGTGTCCAGATAGAAGGAAACATTGCTTACAGAATACAAAGCCATTTCAAAACAGAGACTGCTCAGAGTTTCTGGTAATGGGACTCCTTGTTATGCACCAGAATCCCTCTGCAGAAGCAAAAGTAGCAAACAGATAATAATGATGCAAACACTTTTTTGTTGTTGTCTGGATTTCTAATACTGAGTCACATTTTACTGTATCTGGCTCACAGGTTATTAAAAAATTATTAAGTATACATAAAAACCTTTGTTAAAATAACATTTTAGAGTAATACTTTTAAATTAAATTTTCCACTATGAAGGACAATTACAGTGCTACGGTATTGAAATTCTTTCCTTTTGAATCCTAAATGCTACAGTTTGTATACTATGCTGTCTTACTAAATGTGTTCTTTGCCCTTGCCCAGATCTTTTATAACCAAATGATGGCCAAAAACTACAGAAAAAAGGCAGCGATTATGAATTTAAGAACATTTCTTTCCTTCAAGAAATTGCTTGTACTTTGCTGCGCACCGCATTATCAACAGGAATCTCAAATCATAAACGCTGTACAAAAACACACAACTTAAGACACTCCTACTGCCCACACACTGGCACTCACACAGACACAAGTGCACATGTGCACACACATCAACAGACAGATGCATTAACACACACACATTTGCACACACCCCAATCTTCACCAGCAGATCTCCGTGCTGGGAGCTTATATAAGGGAGAGTGGGAGGCTGAGAGCTATTTCAGGACCAGAAAAGATGTAAGTGTGCAGGAGCATGTGTGTTTGTGTGTGTGCGGAGCTATAGTACCCATATGGATTTGTGTTGGTACGGCTTTGTGAGTGTAGGCCTGGTGTAAGCACTATAAGGACTCTGATTCAGTGGGTTTCATAAGCAGTCAAGTTTGAAGTGAAGTTTGGCTCAGAACCTCTGACAGCTCAAAGTCTCTGTGCCTACGACGTGTCCAGTCACACCACGGAGCTTCATGAACACACACACTTGAAAGGCAGCACTCCCACGGAGCTGTGCAACTGGAAAATGCCTGTTTACTTGTCGTAGCCACAGACAAATCAAGTGCACCCGGATGTTGTGGCAGCCACATCCTTGCCTTTGCAGCTCTGATAAGAGCCTTTTGAAAACCTTTTAATTGCAGTCTTCTCCCTGAAAATCCTCTCTAAATTGCCTCAAGTCTCTAAAAAGGATTATAAAAGAGTCTGTTCACAACTTTGTACTTAAGAAAGAGTGCCAGCAAAACTGACTGCAACATGTTCTGTGGATTATACAGAATAACGGGAAACACATTGCTGCCGTCTTGTAACTGTAATTATTTATGGCCGTGAGCGCCACAAATTAAATGCAGTTCAACTGAACCTGATCCAGTGAAACGATATGACTACCGTGAGAAAATATGTTCATGCTGGCAGAGTGGTTACGGGGACGGACTGTGATGTCAGCAGTTCAGTCCACCACATTGCTCCAGACTGAAATGTCTTGTCAGATTTTGCATGGACTCGCATGAAATTTCACACAAGCACAGAAACAGGCTCAGGAATGGCAACAACCATGGTGTCAGAGTCTTCAGAGGATGCTGTTGATAACCTACACAGCAAAGGCCAGATAGTACACACAGGTGGTGGCTTGTGTCAAAAAACACTGAAGTGGAATAGCAGTGACCAGGGAGGAGTGGTGTCAAATACAATCTTCTACTTAATTACTGTTAGCCATTTGAAAGGAGACTTATTCAATTCAGAGTACATCTTCATACCACATGTCCTTGGATTTTATTAGAGCTGCTTTAATAAAACAAGGCTATTTAGTTCCTCTCCCTGGAACACCCTGCCCTCTGTTTATGCCCCCAAGTTTTTCCTTGCATGGTGTAAATTATTTTAATTCTTTAAGTAAAATCAAGTACAGGATTAAAGTTGAATTTTACTTTAATAAATGTGAGCATGATAGCATCAATAAACTTGTCTTTGCTTTCTCTTTGACAGTCCTATTCACTCAGCTAGTTTCATCCCTGTCCTACAGTTTGAAAAGCAGTGCTTTAAGCCTACTAGTTTCTAATTGGCTTCACCTTAAAAACAAAATGACCAGATAGGCAATGGTTGGGGCTTCTATGCTCACAACCACAGATGTGTGACCAATATGTAGCTATTAGGGATATTTTCTCTCGCTAATATCATATATCAATAGTTGAAAAAATACTAGAAAATCAGCATCTAGCGGAGTCTGAATCCTATGTTTTTGACTCAGAGGACAAAAACTGACCTGATCATGTGAAACTTTAGCCATGTTTAATATGAGCATCCACCACTATAACATTACCTGACAGACAAATGTAAAAGCAAAGCAGGCAAAACAAGATTTCAAAGACATGTCTGTATAGGATATGTCTGTATAAGTTCTCAGTCATCCAGGTCATGGTAGTCTAAGGAGCTTGGAAAGAAAGCAACTGGATTTCTTTAAATTTCCTAAAGATGTTACATTTACACTGAAAAAAATAAAGGTCACTCTTTTGAGGATGCCAGTGTTCACATTTTGGATCGAGAGCACAGATGGTTTGAAAGAGCAGCAAAAGAGGGGCTGTGAATGACCGTCATTGAACAGAGGGTGGCTTATGACAGCAGCTGTCAGCCACCTACAGAGCAGTCCTGAGATCCCTTTGCAGGCACCTCAACCCCCACTCAACTCATGCAAAGTCTCACAGTGGTTTTACCCACAACCTCTAGTAGTAATTACTCATGCCTTTCTTCACAGCTTGGCTCATGGGATGGGATGATTAATAGTGGGTCACCGGCCCTCCTCCACTTGGGTTTAAATACCTAGACTCGGCACGATTTGGTTTATGTATGTATCCATCCATTTCACCAGTTTTGAAACTAATCTAATAAAATCATCAGGAAACAAGGAGTCTCTGTTGAGATGTTGTTGGGCAGAGCTAAAGCTTTCTTTAGCTCTGGAGGACAGAGGATACCTCTCACTTCTCACTTGATGCAGGGCTGACTGAAACAGTGAGCGGTAGCCGCAGGGCCGTGCTGACACAAGCATACAGATCCAAAGTTTGTCCTTGTTAGTGTGATTCAGCCTGTCTGTGGGTTTTGGAGAGCTGGGCTGTGAAGTGTGAAGGCACATTTGGCTTTTTTCGCCTCCATCACTAAATCATCTGTATGAGTGTTGGAGGGATTCTTTAACTGGTTTTTCCAGCAGGTTTTGAACCTGGCTTCACTAAGCATGGATAGTCCCAGGTGACAGTTTCTCAAATGTGTCCTGTTAAGTTTTGAAGAACAGGTTTGTTTTGGCATCAACTAAAAGATGAGCAGTAAGGAGAAAATGAGAGTGGCACCAGGTAGAAAATAAAGAAAATAACACACCATTCCTAACTAGCAATCACCGTCAGGTTCTGCTCTATTGTTTAGAAAACTGAGTAATCTGGTTAATCTAACATAATTTACATAATTTAACATATTTCTACTTTTAGCTGACCCTCTTTTCTCTTGAGTCTCACAGTGGAAAAGTCTGTCTGTTACACTAGAGCTCATAGCTGTAGTGCAACAAACTGTGCACCAGTTTCTACTTTTGCTATAGAAAAAAATTGTTTATTTTTTGTCCTTCCATTTTTTAAATCCTTTCTGTGACTTTAAACAATTCCTGTTTAAAGTCACTAGTTAAGGAATATGACTTTAAACAGGAATTGTTAAAGATATAACATATAAACACCTAAATTGTCAACTTATTTTTGAACCTTATCTTAAATCCTTTAATTATAAATGCTTATCTGTTCAAATAATCACATCACTGTACAGTTGATTGCTGAGGTCTTTAAATATTTATTGACTGCACATTAATGATACAAACAAGGCCTCTACTGACACTAATGTAAAATCACCGTCGGCGTTTCTTTGCCATTTCTCCATCTAGTGGCTGAGAAAGGCCTTACAGTGGCTTACTTAAACTATTCTCGTTCAAGGTGAATGAGTTGAGTAGCCAGACTAAAGTTTTGTTTATTAGTGGTGTCAGCCATTGTATATAAAGAAAAATAATCCCCACTGTGTGTTTTCTTTATATAATTTGGTTTGTGTTCTTGCAGAAGATGACCTCCTGATAGTTCTTAAATAATCTCATTATTTTCACTTTATTTAAAAACTTGTTTTTGCATAAAATGTAAATGGAAGATCCTTTACTCAAAGCCAGAAAATACAAATCCGTGAATTCTACTTTAATAAGTGAGAAAGTCATTTTCTGAGACAAGAGCACTGATTTCTTTGTAAGTGTGTCTAGACAAGAAGATTAATTGCAACAGACCAGGAGTCATTTAGACTCCAGTAACCATGAATGAATGAGATGGAAGAATTTGAAGGGATAAGAGATGGATTTCCAAAGGGAAGATCATATTTGAAAAAGAGAAAGAAAGAAAGACAGACAGACAAGCCTTGGGTAAAAGCACTAAATAATTGCTGGATGGAAGATTTTGCCTTTTAACCTGAGAAATGTTTTAAAGGCATCTCGGAGGTGCTGTTATACTGAGAATAAATCCTGAAGACAGTTTTCATCTTTAGCTCTTTGTAATCTAAATTCTGACTCACTTTACTGACAGAACCATCACCGTGTAAATAACAGCTGTCAATATCTGTCAGTCACGATGACACGCATCTCACTGAAGTCCATCACAGAGGGCTTGAAGGTGTGTTTTCCCCATCTTTAATCTCAAAGGCATAACTAATTAAAGCTTCTCCCAAACACTATATGAAAAGACTGTGGGGCACCAAACAACTTCCAAATTATACTGTACACATTCAATTAGTCTTATCAAATATAGACTTTGGGGGAAAAAAATATAAAGCAGCAGAACTTCTTTAAGCAGTGTTTTAATAAGCGTAGGTATCAATTTGTTCTCGGTGACGGATGTCTCATATTAAAATGGGATCGTTTAAATTTATTCACTGAAGATATAATGAGGAGACATCCTACTCAAGGCCATGAAAACAACTTGCAAAAGCCTGGCAGTCATCAGCACATGCTCGGCGAGGAAGCTGCATTACCCAAGTGGTGCAGAAAATTGCTGGGAAATAAATGGTGGAGATGAAAAGGTTATGCTTTCTCGTTTCCCCTCATCACACTAGTTTTCTTCTTGAGGGAAAAAAATGCACAGTGGAGTAAGATACGACCGCCTGAGGAGTTCATCCGCAATGGCTCGCGTTCTCCCCGGGCCTCTGCATAACCTCTGGCTTATCAGGCATATTGATCCCAAGACTGGAAGCACTTGAAAACAGCACTGCAGTTGTTGTGGTTTTTAATGATACACATACATAAAAGCAAAGGAAATGTGTGCAATCAGTCCCTATTATTTATTTTCTTGTCTACAATACATGAGGAAAATAATAAAATGGGATCCTCACCTTTCCCAAAGCTGAGGTGTTTTGTTCTCACAACAGCTGATAATTTGAAGGTTTGGATTAATAGCAGCAATTTAAAAGTTGATGCTTTTTATTAATTATTCAAGTAATAATAGGATCATTGACTCCACATTCCTTAATAAGGATACTAATCTGCAGCTTGGCATTGGCCTTGACAAATTTAAGCTCAAAGCAGCACTAAATGAATCAGGACTGAGAATCTGCTGGGCCTGTGGAGCCCAGCTAGGATGTCATTTCACCGCGCACCCAAATTTTAATCCCCCGATTGTTGGTTTTAAATAGATCAGCTGTCACATGTGTCCCATAAGATTACCCCTCCCTGAGGAAAAAAAAAATCCCCTGCATCCGAAAGATTCTCGTGGACAAACACGAAAGCGATTTCCTTTTTAATCATAAATCACAGTTGTGTAAAAATGACAATCATGTGACAATAATTAGGTTCACATTGCAACCCCTTGATTGAAAACCTAAGAAAAAATAAACAGAAGCTCTTGTTTCGTGTTGTGGGTGGACGGTCTATATTTGCGTTTGCTGTTTTTATCCTGTCTCTGAATGCTGTCTGCAGGCTCCACTGCTGTTAGGCGTTTCTGTAGTGTTGCAGTAAACCATCTGCGGCCTCAGTTGGTTTCCATGTGTCATTTCCATGGTGACATGTGTATGGTTGTCACATCCACTTGGTCTTAGAGCTCCTGGCGATCGTCCATCCGTCTGTCCATCCTTTTACTGGGGCTCAGTGTCTCTGGGGCGACTGCTTTTGTTCTGCTTTCGGTGCGTTTATGACGGTGATCTGGTGTTCAACACCTGAACAGTCTTGCGGCCGTAGTGCCAGTAGCTATAACCTGATGCAGTTGTAGTCACTGCTGTAATATACCTGCAACATGATAAATGACATGTGCTGTAATACACACCAAACTTTGCACTTAAAAATAATTTGACCAAATACTTTCAAAGTTAGAAAAAAGATGGAGAGGTAAATCATTTTTATATTAATATTAAAAGAATAATAGAATTTGTTATCTTATTGTGGTGAGGAATGAATTAATCTCCAGTTTGTTATAAACATTAAATGTGTTGAATTTGAAAGTGTGACTATGCTGCCCCCAGTGGTCTTATGAAGAAAGACACATTGGCTAAAGAAAGAGTATGATGAGCTTTAACTGTAATTTACCCTCATTCATTTCTTAACCTGTTGTTTAACTTAAAACTCGATTTAATTGGAAAAATTTATTATAACTGTATATACTATCTTTAGATATTCGATATAGTCTGTTTAATCAACCACAGCAAACAAAAGCATTTAAGATTTGTCTTACAACTCTAAAATCTAACTAAATAAAAGCCCATAGTTTCATATCAGTAATCCAAACTGTAAGGCTTGTAAATCAATTACGATGCTCAGTTCAACAGTCCACTGAAGTAGATTTGTAAAAATGTAGGTTACTATGGCACAACATGTTTGTCATTGGTCTGATTTCTACTCAAGCTCACTCTGAGGTGCGGACTGAAATGAGTCAGTACACTTAACCTGAACAACGTGCTGCAACAAACAGCATTTATGTGCTTGACTGAGATGAGACCATTTGCATCCATTGTACAATTTTTTTTTTTTGGTTGTACCACCAGACTGAAAGGAAAAGGACATTTTGGATATGAAAGCTAAGTGGATGAAACTGCAATTGCATAAATAATGTGGAGCGTGTGGTTTACCATAAGCACTGCAGCAGGATGCTGTCTGTATACTGGAAGACCGGAGCGGCCAAAGAAGCTGCAACCAGACAGAGCTGAATGGCCGTGTTAATCTATTGAAAAAGAACATGAATCATGAATAAAATAAAAGTCAGAAAAGAAAGATGAAGGCATGATAGAATTTTGCACATATTTGAAATGAAATTATGCTAGTATTTCAGACTGTTTAAAGGCTATTTGTGGATTCAAACATAGAATGAATCAGTGTCAGGTGTATTTAAGAGAAGTTACATATTTTACATAGGCTGCAGTAATAAACCATATAACTTGAGAATGTTGGCTGAAGTTATGAATATTAAACCCTGGATAAATAAACTGTGCAAAATTGGGAAATACTGAAGCACAGGTCTTTTAAACAAAAATGAAACAATTTTTTAATTATCTGGGTGTTGATAGGGTGAGGACACAACAGGCACAAACTAGCTTTGTTCATATCCTCATCACATTGAATGTCTACCTCAAAAACATCCAATGTTTACAGAGTTTAACTGACATCCAATTTGACGCCAAGCATGAGGAAATGTGCCGATGCAAGATGCACAACAGGCTGTGTAAAGGTGCTGATGAGTAGCCTAAAGGCATTAATCATTTATTGTTTAGTAACTTTTGCTTATTGAGTGTAAAGATTAGTAAACTCTGTAAAACTACATCAGCGGTGCTCCTAACACGTGTAGAGGTAAAACTACATTACAAACACTTCATGGTGAAAGGTCTTCTACAGTTTTTCCAATCGGTAAAGAGCAGAGTGCATGGTTGTACATCTCACCTTGCTGATGAGTGTGGGCTTGAGCTGGGCAGTAGTATAGCAGGGGTTAAAAAACTTGGTGAGGGTCACCTGCAGAAATAAGAGGAGGAAACTGTAGATTCAGTATTACAGACACTCACAATGCAGTCCAGAATCACTGTGGCCCCAAAATAGTAAAGAGCAGTTAAGATTTACTTTAGTAATATTCATCACGTTTTTGGTAGAAGACAACATAAATTGTTATATAGATTTATTTATTCATGTTTTTCAACTTACAAATCAATACATATTTTCTATTCTTACATAATATCTGAGTAATCAAAGTAAACCTCTGTTTACTGCACTATAAACCTCTTAAAGTATGCTTAAAAAGAACAAAGAAACCAAAATAAATATATACAAAATAAAATATTATTGTTTGAACGTAAATATACTCAGCAAGCGCGCTGCCTTGACAGAGGGTTGCACTCTCGAAGTGCTTCCTTTCAATTAAAATGCATTATAAATACAGGGATGGATGGGTATAAATAATATAATTACTAAAATCAACTGTGCCATTTTTGGCAGTGAGGACTACATTGCAAGCACCCTCTGCTGCACCCACAGTTTAGCTGCAGCAAACTTCTGTACAGTGCACATGAAAATATCTTGAAATTTGAGTGTCTACATGGCATTTAAATAGAAGATCCTCAGTTAAAGTTTAGTTTTTTAGAATGATATGTCTCACCGGTGGAGGTACCGTCTTGTATCTGACCCAGAAGACAGCAGCTATCAAACCAATGTCTCTGAAAATCACTAGAGCTGTCAGTGGAGCTGAAACAGAAGTCCACAGTTAAAAATCTTATATCCTTGTTTGAGACAGGAAGAAAACACAGAAATACACTGAGTATTATACCTGGTATAAGTTCAGCATAGGTGAGACTGACATATAAAATACTGATGAGAATCTTGTCAGCCAGTGGGTCGAGAGCACTGCCCAGTGCCGACTTTTGAGTGGGCCACGTTCTGGCAATGTAACCATCCAACTGAGTAAGAGAGAATGAGACAGAAAAATGAATAAATAAAGATGTAAATTCATTGTGGTACAAGTTTCTAAGCTGAGCTAAGTAAGACAACTAAAAGGTTCGGGGCAGATCAGAATGCAGTGAGTCCCAATTTAAAAGCCTAATTAACTTTATTTGCATCTCATGCATCTTGATCTTGACTTGATACACAAATAGTAAATATTTCAACTACCACGTTTTTAAAAATATTTTTACAGGTGCATCATTGACATGTGTTAAATGTCCAAAACTGTTTGCAATCCTCAGAAGCTGAAAATGAGTTTACAAGATTTCCTTGTACAGGTATGCAACTCCAGACTGGAACCACACACCTGTGCAGGAAGTGCTTTAGTGTAAATGTCCGTTTATGTGTAGATTACCAGGTCAGTAGCTCCGGCCAGCGCAAACAGAGCCAAACTGAGGTGAAATTTCTGCTGGATGATCAGATGACCAAGGAATGGAGCCAGCAAAATCCGACACACACATAACAGGTTGGGGATTGTCCATGGATTCTCATACTGAAGAAAAAAAATAAGTAAATATTACGACAGAGTTTACAGCTAGAGCTATTAAGAAAAAAAAAAATCATCACAGAACTTGCTTCAGATCAGTCAGCCTAAATCTTTTCTAGCAGCTGTTCTCAGTAATGTGTGCAATATATATCGATTCTGCATTGGCCTTATAAACAAATAAGATGACATTTACCAATGGCAGGAATTTATATTTTCTCTAATGACTCAAATCAATTTTATGTTGGCAAATGCAATAGTTAGCTTTAAAACAGTTTTTTAAATAATGATTTATTTGTTTCCCTTATGAGTAGAGGACCTACAACAGGATACAAGATGGTGACAGTTAAATAAAAATAAGAGACTCCATTTTTTATCAGGTCCAAGGAATATGAACGTGTACCAATGTGACTTATCACTACGATTCATCTAAAACAGTAGGGGAGAAAATAGTTGGTGATATTGTTGTTCTACAGTCACAGAACTTAAATTTTCCTAGAGGACAAAAAAACCCAATAGTGACCAAGTAAAGCTCGATTTAAGACTGCAGGAGATCTACTTCATAACTGAAAACTCCTTTTATCCCTACACCACAACCTTCCACACCATTCAAGTCACAGTGGTATTTAGTAATTAAAAGCTTATGTTAAGCTGGGTCATAGGACGAAGGTTCTGGGTTTAAATCCAGTCTGCAGAGTTTATGTGTGGAGTTTGCATGTTGTTTGTCTGCATGGGATTTCTCCAGGTACTCTGGCTTCAAAAACGTTGTTCATTGGTGATTCTATAAACTGGCTCTAGGTGTGAGTATCAATGGTTAACATTCTTTTTGTGTTATCCCCGCAACAATCTTGTGACCATAAACCTCTATGACCGCTGACATGGGCTCCAGCCCACCGCAACAAGTGGAAGAAAATGGACTGATGGGTATTTTAAACATGCCATTTTTATGTACAGGAAAAACTATTTACTTGTGGACTTGTATTCATTAAACCTAATAAGGCTGTTTTACGAGGAAACGTACTGTAAAAAATCTTGACATTTAAACCTCTGGGTTCACAGAGTCCATTGGGCCAGTAAATGACCCAGGGTTTGGGATAGCTCACAAACACAAAAATCCAGTTTCTCTTTTCTGGAACAAAGCCCAGTGCTCCCTCTTCAGTGGAAAATTACCCACAAAGCTCTTCTAGTGTGACCAATGATTACACTATTGTAAATTCTACTTAAGCAACTGTGTGTTTCTTCATGTTTTGGTCATGTTATGGTCATTGTTCCTTTTAAAAGTATAAACCATTGCACCGTTTTGGCCAGCAACTGATGAACACACATGAGTTACACTTTATTAATTGTTGTACAACATGCATCTACGGTGCCTACCCCCTTCTGTGAAGTTCATACTCCTGTCACCTCTGTACTCACCAGCTCTTTGAACTTGAACAGTCCGTGTCCCGGTACCGTGCCGGCGTCACCCCTCTCCTCTCCGGTAGAACTGTCCGGCTTCTCGTCGGTCTTTCCACTGCACAGTCCTCGAGCGCTCGGGGACAGCAGAGAACGGAAACTGGCCGCATACCGCTCGTGACCTCCCTGGGTCATGGGTATAGGTCCTTGCACGTGCCATGGAGTCTGCTTTCCCTGCTGGAGGACCCCACTCCAACACGCGACACGGCTGTCTGTCCCTTTGAGTCTCGCGAGGTACGAGCCGCTCACCTGAGGTCGTTTCAACCTAGCGAACTCCGTGACAGGTGTGTATCTGAGCCGCCATGATACGGGCTCCAGTAGGCACACGGGCGCACTCCGCGCGGACACCAGACAACGAACGTTTGTGTTGCGGCACAGCGGTGCAGAAATCCCCCGAAAACACAGCGTCATCATCTTCACGAGACTTACGTTACCGACCTGCTGGCCTCGTGCCGTTTCCCCGCAAGTTCATCGTGAAGTTAAAGACCCTGATGGTCAGAGCCGACGGGTACCCTCATCGAGCCAGCAGGCTGCCATGTTGCCGTAAATCGATACGGTACATGATGTCGTAAAACTTACTTTCCTTCAGCGTTTTTAATTTAAAAAGAGAGTCTCTTATTTAAATAAGTGGTGTATCAAGAGATAGAAAAATCAGATAATAGTCGGACTTGTCGTTAATAAATTGTAACAATTTCTTAAATAATAAGTAAATATTTAGCGTATTAGTCTTTTGAATTACAAATTAAAAGCATTTTCACTATCTCCCTTTTTGTAAAAACAAAACAAAAAACAACAACAAACAAAAGGCTGATTGTTCCACATCATTTAATAAAGTGCACCGCAGAGAGACAGAACGTAACCATGAACGTATGTTTAAGACAAAAATGAAAAGCAAATACTATACATCCAACAGGACACCCAATACTGAAGTCAATCTTTCAGAAAAATAAGAAATTTTATAATACAAGGGCAGCTTATTATGACACTATTATGGGTTGACGGGGTTATATTAGTGCCTTCTCTAAAATATAACCACAGACAAGCTTACATAAACATCATATACATATTATGTTCATTCTTCTGAAGTATTCTTTAAGTATTTGTAGAAAAAAATGGTAAGTAATCAGTTTTCTTTCATATTCAGTTTAGACAAAGTTGTGTAACTTAAAGGCAAAATTTGCAACTTTGCTTAAACTAAGGGTTGCCCGGTTCTGAAAATCTATCTTTATCTGGATTATGAATGAAATGTTAAGACAATATATCAATCTCAAGTCTAACATTTCTCTGGTTAGTGGGATATTGTCTTTACAAGAAGCTGTGGTAGCGGTAAAGATCAAGTTTCAGTATTTCCTTTTTTTTTTCAGCCTTGTTTTTGTTGTTCGTGGTTTTTTCTATCTCTTCTAATGGTCAAACTGCAGTCTCCATTTCTTTTGCTTTTTACAGAACATGGTCCAATGATCGACCTTTTGATAAAGTCTGCAGGTTTGAGCCTGTGAAAGCTGTAAGAAGTTAGATTGTTTGCAGTTGGTACAGCTTGGGCCCTTTCTTCAGCAGAAAACCTTGTTCATTCAGGGAACTCAAGAGGCCTTCGAAATCCATCACCTAGAAAGAATTAATGATTGACTTAATATAATTAAGAATTATACATTTAATGCAATTAAACATGAATGAAAACGATATGCTCAAGTATGAAATCACTAAGGTTTGTGGTGAGGAGGGGGAAGCCAACCTGTGTATAGTTACAAAAGGCAAAATATAAAGGTTTTGGAAAATCTTCTCTATATTAGGTACAAAGCTTTGTGTAAAAATCAAAAGTATTGTACACAATATCTGACCGATTTCAGTCAGTAAGGCACCATTAAAGATGTGCTGTGTTTGATAAAACATTTAGAGTTGGAGTTTTATTTCATTTTGGGATAATCAAGAGTTCTAACCCTTGCTGATGTGGTCTACATATTGGCTAAAGCAGTGTCTGTATATCTTTAAATCTTCCACATGCTTTTCTAATGTTTGTTTTTGCATTTTTATTCACAAAGAGCTTAAACAAGTCGATACCTTTTTCCTATTTTCCTTTAATAAAGTTTTTGTATCATGATGACATCCAAAGTAATTGCTCACAAATGGTGAGAGAACACTATTAATGTTTGTGTCTTTGCTTTATACTGTAAATCAGACACAGTATTTTTATTATTTATTATTTTATATTTCAGTGCTTTCACCTTAACGTTCACTCTGTCGGCAATGGATCGAAGCATCTGTACGTCGAACTGCTTCTGACCGGTCCTCTGAGCGTGCTGGTGCAGTGCATTGACCAGTCGTTTTGCAGCACTGCGCTGACTCATACCAGACCCGAGCTGAGAGCGCTCAAAGTCCAGATTGCCGAGACCATCTGAATACGTGTTGGCCAGACTGAAAAACAAGACCCACAAAACGAAGGAGAGAGAAATTTACATGCAGGTGTGAGCAATTCAGACGTATTAATATTGTGAATATTATTTAACAAAAATATTAACACTTATCATCTTAGAGTTGGCTTTGGCCTATCATACTGTGCACATTATTACTAGTATGTATTTTCTGTGATATTAAAGTGTTGTATACCGTATCCCTGCAATAGCAACACCATGTATTTATGTTCCCCAGTGAAACAAGTCCAAGCATGTCTGACTGTAAGAGCTGTTTCAGTCTTCTATTACAATTTAGTTCCTAGAAAGGGAGATACTTCAACAACCTCCAACAAAGCACAGTACTTTGCAAAATATGCAAGAAAACTGGTGGAAACAACAAATGTGTTTGAGGCAAAAACACCATTGAGAACAACCAGACTGCAAAGGAGGAGGAGCAGCTGGCGATGTGGAACTCAAGAGCAAACAGATGACTCAACTGAGCATTGCTAGCTCCGCTCCACATGACACTATTATGGATGGAGAGGGTTACATTAGTCCAATATTGTCCATATGACAATAAGCAAATGGTGGATGCAAATTACTGATGCAGTAACATGGTGGAAAGGCTTGGCTTTAATCAGCTAGTTAACAAGCACAAACCACGACATAAGAGGTACAAGTGTTGAGCAATGATTTTTATTTTTACTTTTATGCTTAGAGCCCTCACAACTATTGCGCTATAATGGTGTTGCTCCTGGCACCTTGGAGCAATTGATCAATACTTCAAATGAGGTAATGTGTCATCAAAGGCAGCAGCTAACTGAAAGGACAGAAAACGCATTTCATTTTCCTACATTTATAAATGCTATTGCCTACAAGCTGTGAGCATCGATTGTTCGGCTTACCTGTGTTTCATGATCTCAACAACATCCTCAGCATCACTCTTAGTGGCTGTTTCTCTCAGCTCCAACTTGACTCTTGCCTACACAAAAACAGCTACCATGAGACACCAGCAGGAAACTGATCCCTTCTGTTCCCCAAAACTGTATTTTTACTTTGTGTATTCATCCATCACATTTTGCCAGGTGTGTTGAGAGAATGCACCGCTATCCAAACCTACCTCAGTTAGTCTAATTAATGACTCCAGCTGTCGTGTGGTGATTGGTGTGGCATCAGTAGGGTTTGCCTGAGCTCTCAGTGACAGGTAGAACTCCTGAAGGATTTGTGCTGCTTCAGGAGAGAGTTTGGGACGGACATACTGACGAGCGTAGCTGATGTACTTTCTTAAAAGGCACGTTGGAATGGGGTCTATACTTTCACCTGCAGGGATCTAGAAAAATATACACTTAATGCCTGAAAACAATTGCTTTTGTGTGATATCATTGTGATCCGTGTGCGCTGAGAGCAGACAGCGCATCTTTACCTGCAAACGTTCGGACAGTGGCATGTCAGAGTGCTCTAATAGGATTGAGGTCTGTAATTCAGTGTTATTTCTGGTAACTGTGGCACTGCTGGTTCTGCCTCTCCCGGACCTATTCGCCATGACATGCTCCGACAGCTGGCGGTCATGTGACTCGTCTGGGATGTCCAGGAGCAGGAAAACAACATCAAAACGAGAGAGGAGAGCTGATCCCATTCTATACAGAAAAAGAGTACACAAATGTAAATACAAGTCACATACTATACAATCTGCTGTATCCTCCATCTTTAACTTACTTCAGATTTTCAGAGACTGTTTTGCCTCTGTTGTAATGTCCTCCAACTGGGTTTGCAGCAGCCACAACTGAGGTTCTAGCAGGCAGAGAGGAAACTATACCAGCCTTCGCCAGACTCACAGATTGTTGCTCCATTGCTTCTAGCAGAGCCTGCTGCTGGTTGCCCATCTTGTCAAACTCATCAATGCAGCAAAGACCTAAATAAACAAGTAAAAAAGAAACGCAAGCAACTAACTGTGACACATGTGAAGCAAAAAGATTCCCCTGCAGGCTGAAAGGCTTGTCTGATAATTTGAGCCTGGCAAACTAAGTGAAAGTGGTCAAAGCAGTGGAGGAATACTTTGTGGAAGATGCTGTGAAGTTAAAAGAAATATAAATAATACTTTATACATGTTTTTTTTAAGAAATATGGCTAGATACCAAAGTGCAACTACCTCAAAGCCACTAGAACAGGTCGCAATGTTTTATGTTCACAGCACATTAAAATATGCTTAAAAACAAATTTCCCACCTTGGTCTGCCAAAACCAAAGCACCGGCCTCCAGAGCATAATCCCCTGTTCCTGCATCTCGAGATAAACTTACTGTGAGTCCTAAAGAAAAACAGAAAAACTGTAAAGATCACATTGCTAATTTGACTATATTTAACCAAATACTTAATGACTACTGTATAACAAATTAGTTAAGAAGTTTTCTACTTTAACACATTGTACCTGTGGTGCTGGTACTGTTGCCACAAACATAGATACCCCTGGGAGCCACGTTACACACTGCCTATGCAGAGTAAAAGACAAACGTAGAGCATAGTACTAGGTCGAAGAAGAACATATCAAAGTTTCAAAAAGGAAATACACAGCACAATACACAGTCTCAGCTTATGAGTCATCAACATAGCGCTGCTGACATGACATTAGTATTCATTTCTCTACGCAAAGTCCTCTAAGTTACCTGTAACATCTGACTCTTTCCCAGTCCGGGGTCTCCCACTATTAGGATGTGGGGGTCTGCTCTCACTGGAATGCTATTCTTGCCTGTTTGTTTCTGTCTGCCTCCAAACAAAACCAAAGCAAGGGCAGCTTTCACCAGCTGCAGATACACAAAGACACAAGAATTACACGAGACATAAGATGTTAGACTAAACTTTAGCATTGCAAGTAAGACCTCATTAGCAGCAGTGAAACTGATAAAAGTAGAGGTAGTTAAAGCAGATGAGTTTAAATACCTCGGGTCAACTATCCGAAGCAATGGACAGAGTACAAGAGAGGTGAAGAAGAGAGTGCAGGCAGGGTGGAGTGGATGGAGTCAGGGCTGATTTGTGACAGAAGGACAGCAGCAAGAGTGAAAGGCAAGGTTTACAAGTTGTAGTGAAAACTACTTTGAACTATAATGTATGGTTTGGAGACCATGACAGAGAAAGGCAGAGCCAAAGGGGTTTGGGTTTTCATTGGGAGTGATCAGTATGGACAGGAGTAGAAATGAATATATCAGTGACACATCTCAGGTCAAACACTTTGGAGATAAAGTTAGAGGGGTAAGGTTGAGATCTTTTGGACAGGGAAGAGAGAGTAGATACACTGGATGGATACCGAATATGGAGCTGCCAGGCAGGAGCAAAGGAGGAAGATCATGGAGATAGATCATGAATATAGCAAAGGAGGACAAACAGATGGGATGACAGAGGATGATATTAGTGATAGGATGAGATGGAGTTAGACGATCCGCTGATGTGAGCCCTGACGGGAAAGAAGTAGTAATTTCTAATGAAAAGCTTGTTAGTGTACTCAGTCTTGCGGAACTCACCAGATGGCCATAGATGACAGGACACAAAGAGCTGTAAAAACAAGTGGACGCAATTAGTTAAAATATGTTGATGTGCAGTAGTAGCATGCCATCATCATCAAAAAGTACATTTTTGGATGACTGAAGAATTTTATAGTTCTAAATCCTGACAAAAATAAAATAAATAATCAAGCTAACTAGATAACTTGAGATTAAATTGTTAAAATTGACTCATCGCCATACCATTCAAACGCCATTGTTTGGACAAAAATTTAATAAATAGATGCTGCGATAACTCTTAGAACAATACTACATGAAACTAGGTAGCTGCATTAAATGCAGTAAGTAATCATCTTACTGCACTATAAGTCGCAGCAAGTCAGGCTGTGACTGGATCTCCTGAATAGCATACAGTTCCTTCAGACTGAACTCTTCCCCACCACAGCGATCTTCAACTGTCCCGCTTGAACCTTGACCTCCCATCTTGGACTGCTTGCCTAAATATTTAGAAAAAGTTCCAGTTCATTAAATACTTAAGACTAAAGCCTATTAATATAAATGTGAAGGTCTCAAAGAGAATACCTTTTGTATTGCTGACAGAAGTAGCTTCAATGTAGAGGAGGAACATACACTGATCCTTATTTCCTCTAGAACTGCCTGGACCTAAAAAGCACAGTCAAACTATGTTTGATGTCTAAGTAGGAGGGCACTTCTTCCAGCAAACTCCAACTTCAAAGGCTTAGAGTTTTTGTTGAATAAATGCTTGATTTAGTTGAGACATTTTTTATAATTCACTACACATTTAGAATTAGAGACTGCACCGGTATTTCTTTGGCTTAACTTTTCACAATGATCAGAATGTGTGTTTTTGTACCATCATTGCTAACTCTCACTATCCCTGTCACAGTAACAGTGTCTCCAGGTACACAGCTGTCACAGAGGTCAGAGGTCAGGTGACACTCCACTGTCCGTGGGATTCGTCCAGTCTCCCTCTGCTCTCCACTTATCAACTCCTGCACCCTGAAGTGGCACAAAATAATTCAAATTCAATTGATCAGGGATTCATGACAAAGGTTATTTACACGAGATGTGACCTTTAAGGACAATACTTCATATCTGTGAACTGCTGATAAAGCACAATGTCCAGAGTGACACATGAAAACTACACACATATGCACAGTAAATGGTACACACTAAATAATACAAGCAAAAAAACAAAAGGTAAAGTCCCTTAATATAAATGACTGATAACTTACATACAAAGATTCTTCATGAATCAACTTAAAATTAAATGTAAGTGACCTGGGGTTAGGGTGATTATAATATGGACCGGCAACAGAGTAGTTTACGGACATGCTGTATATACCTCAAAAATACATGCAACAGAAAGGCTTTTCTTTGGAGGAGCTTTCATGCATTTTTACATGTACATTTAGATAAGATAACCTTTATTAGTCCCACAGGTGGGAAATTTGTTAAATATCAGTAGATATCAGTACATGGCATCCTTTCCCGCTCTCAAATAACAACTGCAACAACCATTTTTGTTAGCTATGTCTTACTGTAGTTTTTCACTGTACATGATATACTCACTTGATGATCTGCCAGTCTACAGTCTGTGTAAGAGGAGAATTGCGGATGGGGATGAAGGTATGACTGCGACAGTCTGGCTTTCCGCACTAGGTGATAAAACACAAACAAGAGATGTGTGAATGCTGACAAGAACGCCATATGCATGCATACAATTTAACTTACAGCCTTTATGTACAGGAAGAAAGTTGCAGAAAAAAGTTAGCGTATAAGTGTGCGTGTACATACTTTGGTAGGTGTAGTGTATTTCCCATGCTGCAGAGCCAGAGACAGTGTGGTCGAGCAGGTCCGACACCTGAAGGCCAACCTGGTGCATAGCGGTCTAATACTGCTCACTCTCACCACTGTTCCCTTCACACAAACTAGCCGGCCAAACACACTGGCACGTAACATTCGCAGTGGAGTCAGTGGCTCATAGTTATAGAGCCTGCAGGTAATTTACACAAATGCAGTCATCCGTATTTATTGTCATTCAAAGTGGCTGTCAAGAAAACAACTCATTCTTCACCGAATGAAATACCTCGCACTAATATGGGGAATATTGATGACTGGTGTAGCAACAGGAAACTCTTCCTCTTGCAGCTCAGCAGCTTGCTTCTCCAAATCCAGAGTCAACACCTGAATGATGTGCAGACAGTTTTCAGTCAGGGTTTGGGGTTTTTAGATTGAGAGAGACTGAGAATTTGAGCATTTGTTATAATATGAACATCATTAAGACTGTAACATCCCGCTAGCATAAAATGTGTGGTAGGGTCTTTTGTGCGTGTACCTGGTGAATAGCCAGTCCCAAACAGTTCAGCATCACCTCTGGTTGTTGTTTCAGTTGTGTGACTATGTCAGGAAGTGCCTGACGCACAGTTTTGTCTGCAATCAAGTCAGCATAATCAACCAGGACACTTCCCTGACGCTCAATTTCATCCTGTACACAAAAACAAAGTTCACTTTAAGTGACATGGAAACAGACAAAGAAAATAATATAGATGGATGAGAAATTAAAGGAACAAAAACATATTAAGTCTCTTAGTAGGATGCCACCAAGTAGTGCCATTGCTGTGACAAATGATAACTTAAAGAGCCAGTGTGTGGTGCACTGAGCTCATCTGACGAACCTTGTCAAACAGATGAATCCTGGAAGTGAAATATTTCTCAAACACTTTGATTTTCTCCACATTAGGTCCACTCTCTATAAATCCTGGACATAAAAAGACATGGAGATTACGGGCACAGACAAAGACAGATAATCCTGACTATTAAATGTGACGTCTTTCTAAAGTTTCCATTGTAACAGTGTGACAGGGACCCATTAATGCACACATACCATCTGTGAAGTAGAGTGTCCATCCTTTGTACGGACACAATGCATCAAGAGTAGTTTGACAAAGGACTGAAGAGACAGTTGAGCAGTTGGTTATTTTGTTGCAGCTGTTCATTCATTGCACAACCACAAATGTGTGGTTTTTTTTTAGACAAAGCAGTAACTCTAATATGTAGCATGTATTCACCTCGTCTTTTTTCAATAGAAAAAGAAAAATATAGTTCTACTAATGGTTTCTTACAAAAAAAAACACTGTCAGAAACTCACCTCTCTGCGCTCTGTAGGTATGGTTTCCTGCTCCACCTCTCCAACCTCCTCCGGATCCTCCTCTCCATGGTCTACCTCTCCATCCTCCACCACTACCTCGTCCTCTCCATCCACCACCACCACCACCACCACTACCTCCTCCTCTCCATCCACCGCCACCACTCCCTCCTCTCCATCCACCGCCGCCACCACCACTTCCACTCCCTCCTCTCCATCCTCCCCTGCCTCCTCTAGAAGAGCCTCTCCTGGAATCCTGTCCACTCATTACTTTCCTAAGACAATGAAAGGAGGAACAAAAATAAGTGACAGTATTAACGAAACACAAAACACTGTAAATATGCACTACAGCAAATGTTGATATATGTTGTGTTGATTGGCTCTACTTTTCCAAGTCAACACTGCAGATTTAAGATCAACTTTAACATTTTAAAATACTGTTGGGTAACTTAACTGCCCTTCCGTTTTAAAAACCGTGAAATCCCTACAGATCTAACTACACATTTCAGGTTACAAAGCTGCGGGCTAATGTTTCATGTCTAATTTCTTTCTCTCCAACAGTTAGTAACGTTATCCTTATTAGCCAACTTACAACTACAATCATCGACTTTTCCCTACATGTTCCGTTCAAAAAGTGCCAACAGGTAAAAACACACCGCCTGCCTTTTCTTGAACAGAATGAGTAAAAAATCTTACAGTTTAAGAAAGTGCACAATATATTACTCCATAAACCAAAACTGCGTGTTTCGGTGTCTCAAAATTCACGCAGACTGATATTACCAAACAAAAATTCCCTCCAGGAAGAAGCTTCTTCTTTTAATGTTATTTTGTCAGATGTGCCTTTAAAGCGCTTTACTGCCCCCCAGAGGATAGAGAAACTACTACAGAATTCTTATTCGCCTGCCGCCCCCATACTCTGCATACTCTGAGCAGGAATTCAAACCCTGTCAGTTGCTCCAAAGATGTTTGATTTTACCCCGACACTTTCCTGCTGCTAAAACGAGCAGATTTACGAGGTAAGGATGATGATGATAATGATGATGCAAAGTGCAAACTGATTTCAGTATAAATAGAAGCATTAGAACTTGTAACCTCAAAACTGGAAGACTGACTCCAACATCAGAGGTCTATGTCCAGATTTTTCATTTCTCATCTTTTCCATAGAGCTCATTTCCACTGAAAACCTAAACATCTTCAGCTTTGGGGATTTGATACCTCCAGCTTAGCTTCCTGTTTTTATTTTGGTTAATGCTGCTGTATCCAAGCCATACATCTTAGCAGCTCTCCCTACCATCTTCCAGGCTTTCCCTTTCTCTTTTTTTGCAGTCATTCTGTCTCAAATGAGCCCTGACACTCACCTCCACCTACTCCACCTGCACTTCTTCTTCACCTTTCTTGTGGTGCACTGTCTGGTGCTTTGGATGGTTGAGTCCAGGTTTTTAAACTCATCCACCTTCATTGTCTCTACTACTTGTAGCTTTACCTTTCACCATTCATACACATGTATTCTGTGTTGCTGCTACTGGCTTTCATTCACCTTCTCTCCTGAGCACATCTCGACCTCTCCAGGGCCCTTCAACCTGCTCGCTACTCTCATTACAGATCACATTGTCGTTTGTGACCTGCCTGACCTCAACTTTCAGCCTGTCGATCACCACCATGAAAAAAAAAAGAGAGCAGATAAGAACCTTGATGTAAACCCACCCTCTCCTTCAACCCATGACTCACGCCTACCACATAACACAAAACAAAGCCCTCTGCCTCCATCTTCTGGACATTTTATGTCATTACATGAAATAGTAACTCATTTCAAGTTCAATTCAACATTATTGTACAAACAATCCATGTATACGTATTTTAGCTAGTTATTATAAAATTGGAAAAAAAAGTCTTGAGTCACCTTTTATTCAGACTTCCTTGTACATATTGTAGTCTTTTTGTAACCTGTACAGTCATTGGTCGAGACCGGCAGATTTTGCAGAGTCAGAATCAGGATTTGAATGCATCATTGTGCTAAGCATATTTGCTCTTCAAAGATGAGCTCCATAGATTCTCTGTAGGCTCCTCTTGTTGTGTTTGTCCTTTTCTTTTCTTTCTTTCTTTATTGATTTCTATTATTATTATTCACATGAGTGCACTTGTAACACGGCAATGTCAGAGTTGAAGAAAAATAGCAAGGAAAAAGGGGTAAAATAGGTAAAAATATAATAACAAGAGGACCTGTAAGAAAACACATCAAAAGAAAAGCACCTGAAAAGTGAAAAAAAAATACATGCACTAACCAACAGTCTTGCTGTGTTGTGTGTGTGTGTTTGTGATGAAATACTTGATAATAAGGGTGTGAAGGCGCAACAAAGCCCACCAGGAGCCAGAGACATGGAGAAAGACCCAGGGGGCTCAGGCCATCTGCAGCCCAAGACAGTACTGAAGACCCAAGGATACACATCTCAATGACAACTGTGTGCCCACACCAGAAGAAGGAGGGATGCCCCAGTCAGAACCCTCGCGGCCAAAGGGCAAGATCCCCAGAGAGTATACCGGATTACACAAGAACTGAACTGAAAATCAGCAGCAACAGGTTTTTGGTTCGGTTTTGATGGTTGTGGTTCAGAAAAGTACCATCAGATTTTGATCCGCAATGCAATGCCATCTGGAAAGTGTCTGATTACCAGTGGCCACGTTTTTCAACATTACAATGATCCCAAACACACTGCCAATGCACTACAAGCATACTCGGACAGAAAAACACACAATAAAACACTCAGTCATGGATTGGCCAACATTATTAAAACAGTGTGGAATCATCTTGACAACTGACAACAAAAATCAGCCAACATCCGAAGAACCTTGTGATGTCCTTCACGAAGTCTGGAGAACTATTCCTGAAGCCACTTAAATTAGCTTTGCTTAAAGGAGTTCAGGCTGTGTCAAATGTGTTAAAGAATAAAGGTGGACATACCAAATATTGACTGCCAAGCTTGTTTTTGTCATTTATGCTGCATTTGTATGTCTGATTACAGCTGTATATTTCAGTAAACATCTGAATCCATCTCTTATTTTCCTAGAAAAATATAAAGAAATGAGAGTGGTTCAAGCCTTTTTGCACACTTATTTTTTTTTTACCAAAAGTAAAATAAACATGTTTGCTTTAAGTGTGTCTTCACACATACACAGCAAATTCAAACTCAGATGGTTTGAATAATTGTACCATTTAACCCAAAGAAAGATGTTTTTATGTATGTGATTTTCCATGTACCTTCATAAAATCACATATTTGCATTTCAAAACCTGCGAGGACCTCTGCGAATGCAAATTTATTCAAGATTAGTGAGATTTCACAGCTGAACTAGAAAAATACACATCCATCCAAACATCCATGTCAAAAAGAGGGGCAGATGCTTGGCCAAAAACAAGAAGCCAAATGTAGTTTAGAAAGTGACCAGAAAGTGTGTTCTTAAACTAAAAGTGGTCCACACAACAAAACCTGTTTGAAAGCACACGTTTTCTCTCTCTCACACACACACACCATCTCAAGGGAGTGGTTTTAAGGGGATAGAGAGATAGAATGAACAAGGGGAAAAATCAATACCTGAAGTACTGTGGCCTGGAGTAGTTAGCGGTAATAGCAGAGGGCTGAGAGGGATGGAGACACACACTCACTCACACACACAAACACACACGCATACAGTAAAGGGAGACAGATTGTGAAACAGGTTGCTGCAGGTTGTTGCTAAGGTCAGAAACAACTCTTGTCAGGGAAGCAGACAAAGAAATAAAGACAGAGGGGGAGATATGTCCTCTAATTCTCTCCTATCATTATCCTCAAGGCACTGATAAATGAAAGAAGGCTTTTTCCTCCGTGTGTGTGCCTTTGTGATGATAACAGGTCTTTTGTGGAGAGAGATGTAGAAACTGAAGTGCCGGGAGAGAGCTGAACCACCAGCAGTCGCCTCAGAGAGATGAATGCGTGGACTGCGCCTCTCGGCAAGGTATTTAATCTCTACTTGATCAATCAACAGCAAATCAGTGCGAATTCACAGCTATTTGGCAAACAAGGTGAAATCATTTTTCAGCAAAGTTTGTTTTTCAGCCAGACTCTAGAGTTAAGTAGACGATGAGTCACCCCCGCTGGGTTGTGACATGACAACAATATCTACAGCCTATGTCTAAAATGAGTCTGGGTGTCAGGAGAGACAGATTTCATTACTTATGGATGTGTTAGGGACGGGACAAGATGGCATAAAGTCAAACTGAGTTATTTTCACAGCAGCAATCCCCTATTTGGATGCTCTGCTGCTATGCTCAGCCATTTGCAGACTCTTCCTCTCGATGATTCAATCCGTTTCTCACCTGGAGTTTGAGTTTGCCACAGTGCTAACCCACAGAGTAACCATAATTTATTTTTTCCCCCCAATACAATGTCCCCATTGACATATAGGGCAATGATTTATATCAGATATACAATTTTGTTATGTTCCAAATGTCTTGTTTGCTGCGTCTGCAGCCATCAGCTCAGCAATAGATCAGCACCAAAGTGTTCAGGTTTACAAGCACCTTAATCTCTGGTGGCCACAAGCTAGCAGAGAAAGACAAATAAAAAGGTGTAAAGATTGAAATAGACATTAAATGTATGCTTTGTTAACATTGGATGCTTTGTCCTTTTGGATCACACATGCATTTTCCTTTGTCTTCTTTACAAGACACTTGATATTAGCTGCTTATAAATGTTTAGATGATATAATTTTCGTTTTTGCTGCTTTTTTTCACAGTAGAAAAGGCTTTCACTCGTTTTGATGTTTGGCGATAAGTCATACTTTATGGTGAGAAAACTCTCCTAAGTATAATATCCCAGGTTCAGTGGGTGCAATATGGCTCCCCTCGAGGACTGTATTACACACGGATCAATCGTGGCTCTAGGAGAACAGCATGACTCAATGAGTACAGGCAGGTGGCCATCACCTTTTTGCTGCAAAGAAAAATTGGGCTGTCAAACCATCATGCTCCCTATTTTGCAGAAAGTACTGGGTGTAGAAACTCACTGGGAGAAATGGTTGGAGGTTTCACAGAAAAGACAGTTGCACATAGTTTAACACTGATAAAAAAAAAAAGTAACGGTTTTAGTGAAACAACGGTAGTATTGTTAAAATAGTGAAAGCCAAGAAAAGTTTGTTCTTAAACTTTTAGCTCTAAAATGAGGATGTGCTGCAGTGAAAACAGAACATTACTGTTCCTGTGAAATATTCCTCAGTACTTGCATATAGCTTAGCAGTTAGCAGAGCAGAGCAGTAACGAAAGAAAAACCCTGAAAACTCTGGCACACATGGCATAAATTATTCTGAGATGTTAGTGGTTTCATTGAAACAGCAGACTTATTTCCAGTTTTATGCTTATTAGGACTTCAATTTGGCTTTAAATTAAATTATTAAAAGATTTTAAAAAATCACCCTTATTCATGCCATACTATATCAGCTCCACAGCCCTTCAGTTTAGCCCCTGCTTGAAATAGACAGCATTAGCTTCCAGCTCTCTAAGGGCCACCTTTGTAAAAGGCAACTTTCTTTGAACTGGCAGGAGTTGTGGAAGCCTGCAGAGGAAAAGTACCCCAAATATGTTTAGCCAACAGTGCAGGAGAGCAGCACATGCACTGGGCAAAAACAAAGATCAGAGTAGGATGTTTTTGTTTGACAGCATCTTCATTATTTTCTTAATGCGTTACACAACACAGTTTTACTCTGTAAATCACATCAACTTTTGTTTTTCTTAATGTCTACATGGCCCTGTCAGTAAAGTGTATGCATGTTAATTGGACATTATTATGCCACCGATAATCAAAGGATTTGAACCGAAGTTTGATGGGACTCCTGTGGCTCTTATTGATATATCAAAGAGCATGAAAACCTGAGGCTGAGAACACTGTCTGAAGTCTGAGCCTATAACTCACAGCAAATATTTGCAAATATAGTGACCTTATTTTCTCCCATCTTTAGCCATGACCTCTTGTAGGTACAGAATCAACTCTTTTCCACAAGGTTTAAGTGTGTTTTGGGGAATTTTGGAGGTCAGAAACTAATGTTGGACAAGAGATTCTGGTTTGCAGTCTCTGTTCTAATTCAGCCCAAAGTGTTCTATCAGGTTGAGCTTTGAGCATTAAGAGTTTTTTTTCACTGGAACTAAGGAGCCGAGCCCAATTCCTGAATATCAACCCCCTCCACCCCTCTCCACCCTCTCCACTACACTTGGCACAAAGCAGTCAGATAAGTACCTTACTCCTGGCAACCTCCAAACCAACTCACCAGACAGAAAATTGTGATTCATCACTCCAGAGAACCTGAATCCACTGCTCTTGGGTCCAAGGGCTGCATTCTTTACACCACTGCATCCAATGCTTTGCATTGTGCTTGGTGATGTAAGGCTTGGATGGGGTTGCTCCACTGTGAAAACCCATTCCATGAAGCTCAGATCTTACCCAATCTGAAGGCCACATGAAGTTTGGAGGTCTGTAGTGATTGATTCTGCAGAAAGTTGATGACCTCTGTGCACTTTGGCCCTGGGCACCCACTAATAATACCACTAACAGTTGACTGTGGAATATAGCTCTGTGTAAATAATCATTCTGTACATTCGATAATTTTTAATCCTACAACTGTTTACAACTTGCATAGTTCCCATTTCTGTATAGCTGTATATCCCAGATTTTGTAAAGTTATTTATTTCATATTCTGTATAGTTTTTCATATTTATATCCTGTTCATATCCTGTACATAGCTTGTACTCACTACAGCCTGTACATACTTATAGTTATAGAATATTCACAACATACTTCATACCGTGTACATTATAACATACCATAATAGACCCATTTCTGTAATATACTCACATATCTATATTATTGCTAATATATATTGTAATATATCTATATCACTAAAGCACTTCTGGATGGATGCAAACTGCATTTCGTTGCCCTGTACCTGTGCATGTGCAATGACAATAAAGTTGAATTCTATTCTATTCTATTCTATTCTATTCTATTTAATAGCAAGGAAATTACACAACTGGATAGCATCCTATCACGGTGCCACGCTGGAGCTTTAGTCTTGGTAGCCAAACTTTAACACTTCTATTTGTCACATAAACAGTGAGAAAGCATTACAGTCATGTGGAAAAGAAAGAAAGTTTTCACAGGACTCTACGCAGTCCAGTGAAAAACCTAAACACACCCTTACTGCTTCCATGGGAATAAAATGGGTAAGTAGTAGCCAGGTGTTGCTAATCACATTCACTTGGTTGATTGAGCAAATTGAGCAAATGCAAGCATATCAATAAATGCAGAAGTTTTATGAGTGTACTGGTCTAGAGCATTCAGCTGTGTATTAAACGAATGTCACAATCTTCCCAGTTGTGGCTGTCCCAGCAATTTCACCCCAAGGTCAGACCGTGCAATGCTCAGGGAAATACCCAAGAGCTACACCTCACACTCTCAGGCTTCAGTTAGCATGTTAAACACTAAAGCTCATGACAGCACAACTGGAAAAAGACTGAACAAAATTGGCTTGTGTGAAAGTGTTTCCAGGAGAAAGATTCTTTTTTCTAAGAAGAACATGGCAGCATGACTTCGGTTTGCAAATTTGAATCTGAATAAAACCTCAAGACTTCTGGAAAAAAGCACTTTGAAAAAACAAAAGCAAAGTGGAGATGTTTCTCATAATGCATATCATATTGATGGCACAAAGACCTCATACCTGCTGCCAAGTGGTGGAGGTGTGATGTTTTGAGCTTCTTTTGCAGCGACGGGATCTGGGCACGTTGCAGTTATTGAGTTTATGATAAACTCTGCATGGCAAACTAATTAGAGTCAACTGTAAGGACATTAGTCTGAAAGCTAAAGTTTGTCAAAACTAGATCATGCAATAGGACAATGATCCCAGGTTCTGTCATGGCACTGGGTCTGCGACTCAGTGTTTTGTGGTTGTGGATTAATTTATATTCCTTGATTATTGTTATTCATGGTTTTGATTCTCATTATTGTTTTCTGCTTATGTTATATTCTTAGTTCCTACAATTTAGGTTTCTGTTACTTTGTCTTCCACATGTTCCACATCTAGTAACTTTTCTCCATGTTCCTTCTGTCTCCCTGTCAGTCATGTCTCTGTGCCTCCCCCTGTGTCCTGCAAGTCCTGCATATGGATCCAATCTCTTGCCTTCCACATGGCAAACATGACAGGTATGTTAGAAAATCTATAACAGAATCAAGAAACTGATTGAAATGCTCTGATGACCTTAAGAGTGTTGTGCATAAACAAATACACACAAATTTTAATGACTTACAGCAATGCTGTAAAGAAGATGGGTCAAAATTCCCCTACAAAGGTATGAGAGACTTTTAAAGTCTTATACAAAACAATTGTTTCTACAAGTTTATGATGGGATGCACTTGGTTTTTCATAGGGCTGTATATTCCCACTAATCAAAGTCTATAATGCAGCATAAACCCAGCTGACAAGGTAACATCAGCTCAGTGCAAAAGTAGAATTGGAGTTCAGAGCAGTGTGAGGACATATACACAAGATTTTAATGACTGCGTTTACTGGGCTTCCTTGCAGTGATGAACCCACAGAGAATTGTCACTTATTGCAGTTTCCCGCAGCCTCTCGTCTAAGTGCGTTTTTACAGCCCACAGCTTAAGTGTTTTATTTGATCAGTGTTGTTTCCAAAATGGAACAAAAGGGGTAAAAACCAGACCATACCAGCACACCAAATGATATGCACAAAAGATTAGCAAACAGAAAAAACCTACTTGTATTAGGAGCCAGCTATGAGCATAAAAAGCCCCCCAAAAAGCAGACTTCTAGATACAGGTAGTTATGCAAAAACTCTTCTTGCTCTCTGCTTGCTGAATGTGTTAATAGGGCACTGTGAGCATCAGCGATGACTCCTGGGCCAGGCAGAGCCCTCTGGTATTACCAATAGGAGGTGAGAACTAAGAAATAGGGATGGAGGATGAGGCACAGAGATGACAATTATCTGACACGTTCAGCAGGAAGCCATTCATAGATGTGCAGCCAGAAAGGGGGTGGGGGTGGGGGGGTGTCTTTCAAGGTGTGGTCCAGCACCTGAAAATGTTTTACTGCTCCACGAGTTTTCATTTATGCTTTAGCATCCATATAGAAAAAAATACACTTGTAAATAAGACACATTTAAGTTGTTGAGTGTCCTTTCCATATATTCTTTCTGTTTTTAAAATTAAACTTGGTGAGTAGTTTAATCGTTCCTGTTCTAATATTAATTTTCTGAACTGTTACTTGGATGATGGGTAATCATCATGAACACTGCACAAAAACAAAACTGAAGACAAGTCAAAGAGCTATCCCAAGTAAACAGAAGAAGAGAAATCACTCCATGCCACCAAAATAAACACATTTACAATTAAATGTCAAATAACCACCAAACAAACACATATCCACAAGCACACACTAAAACAGAAACCCACTCACAAAAAGTCTGGAAAAAGCCACTCTGGCAATTTGCTGGCATGCCCTGCTGACACTTCTGTCTTCTCTGCAGGCCACCAGACTACAATTACAGATGGCGGGCATTTCAGCTGTTATCTGAGAGTAACATATTCATGAAGACACCAGCAGAGACTCTGAAACACAGAAAATGAAATTTGTCTCTCAAGGTCTCTTCAGAGAAAAGAGCAACACCTCTTTTCTGAGCTTCGGTCTGATGAGAATGTCAAGGATTGCACAAACTGCTTTTTTTTTTTTTTTGCTTTCCCCACAGACCTCTGCAATTTGAAAACAAAATTACTCTGATGACACTTCTTTGCTCTCTACTTTTCTTCCCATGCTTGTGTTTGAAAAAGAGGCACATAATAATTGCTGCTTTTTACTCTAAGGAGCAAAAAATAAAAAGAGCAATTAATGACCTCAGTGACCTTGCTCCAACTCCTGTCTGTCTTTTTGTCTCTCACAGGCCAAAGAATATATGTCACTTCTCTCCAGCCTCTCCTACTTTGCATTTTTCCTTTTACCATTCATCCATTTCATTACTCTCAGACACACAAACTGTGCATGTGCAGGCTTACACCAATGCACATGCATAAAATACTCTACAAGGCACCCATCTAAAAGCATAAACAGAAAAAGAAGCGCTTTTGAAGACAATTGGATGCATAACATGGCTATGAAAAGACAGTAATATTCCAGTTAAACCTCTTTATTGACAAGCTCAGTGAAACTGTGTGTGCCTGTGTGTTTTATGGCTTCATATTAGCTCTAAACCCCATTGGGTCTGTTTCTTCATCTCAACTAATTTGTGTTTTTAGTGGAGGCTAATGGACTATTATGAAGTGCAGACACATAAACTGCATACAGTTGCAGTGTGCGTATATGTGGGTGGTTCAGAGGATGTGTGTTTGCATGTGCCAACTTAGCAAGAGAGTTTCTCTCAGATGATCAGTTTCAAGTAGTGAGGATTGGATTTAACTATATACGTGAACCTTGCTTCTGTTAATCTCATTCAATTAGATTTTTACATTTCCCAAGACACAGTAATTAGCTCACAATAAAGTGCCACTTTACAAGACCCTGATTACAACTGTGGAGCTGGAATTAAATGTTCAATTAACATTACGCTGCACTGATTTCATAGGGAAATGTAAACATGTTACTCATGGTAATGGTTGTCTATTAAAAAGTTTGAAATTTGGTAATGATTTCACTTCATTGCAAGGTTTGAACAATGCCAATCGTTACCTCTCATGGTCACTAATTAAGAGCTTAATAAGTACAAACAGTAATGGAAAAAATACAATTTGCGGTTCAAAGGTTTACGTGTCTCATTAGTTTAAGGAGACTTATTTGCTTTGTAGAGACATTCGCTGTCATGAGACTACAGGAATGCAAGGTTTTTGATCAAGGAAGAGAACATAAGAATTGTATTTGTATTCTTGTTTGCATAAGCCTTGGCACGGTGCTTTTTTAAACACAATATAACAAGGCTCTGACACTTTTTCTCCAAGTGGTTAGGCAAGAATAAGTTTACTGGGGCCCCTACACATCACACACAGGAACTGCCATTGAAACTCATGTCATGAAAGTCCTGGCAGATCGTTTTTGTGCTGATGTTAATGCCAGAGGAGATTTGAAACTCTGCAGTTACTGAGTCAGGAGAATGTTGGCATTTCCTGCCTGAGCTGCTGTCGCTTCTAAATGTAACAAGAGCACTTCCAGTTGATCATACTTTTTTTTTTTAACATGAGTTAAAACATTTAGTATCATCAGTCACAAAAGCATATGTGATCCAGGAGAGCCCACTATATTAAATATTATTTAGCATTGGAATATCACAAACAGACAATCAATTGTGTGTTAAGTACACATCAAAAGAAAACCCAGACTGTCACCCTCAGATGAGAAGGACTTTGCTGAGAAACAACCCAGTAACAACCAACTAATGCTAAGTAAGAAAGAAGCCCCTGCTTTAAAATATAAACTTTCAAGCTCAACTGAAATTTGGAACTTTCCACGCGGACAAACCAAATGCTTTCTGGAGAGGTATTTTTTTCTGACGAGACAAAGATTGAGGTATTTGGCCAGAACAAGAAAAAGCCAAATACCTCAATCTTTGTCTCTTTCAAAGAACACTCGAGCAGCTCTCCAACATGATACAGGTAACATCATGCCCTTATACTGGTACATTGCACAAAATGGAAGGACTAATGAATAAGGAGGACCGCTTCCAAAGTTTTCAATTTAAACCTACAGCTAAATAGTTGGAACTTGGACACAACTGGGTATTGCAACAGGGCAATGATGGGTTCCAAACACATCAAAGTTGGTTTTGGAATAAATAAAGGAGGCTAAGAGCTTCTGGTATGGCCTTCACAAGGCACTAGCCTCAACTATATTGAAAAATTTGTTGAAACTTTGAGATTAGTGTTTTCACATCCACCATTTTAATAAACAAAACAAAACAAACCCAAACTGATGTCACACTGCTCATTGGCTAACAACTTGAATTCAGTGTCAGAGGCAGACACCCTCTCCACTTTTAGGATTAGATTCAGAACTTTCCTTTTAGTTAGCACTGATGCTAACTAAAAGGACCCTGAATCCTCTCTTAGTTACACTGCAATAGAGCTAGGCTGCTGGGGGATTCTCATGATGTGTCAAGTATTTCTTTTTCACTCATTAGGTGTTATATAACTCTCTGCATTTAATCATTAGTTATTATAAATCTCTGGCTCTCTTCCACATTGTGTCTTTGTCCTGTCTTCGTCCCCTTGTCCCCAAATGGTGGGGATAGACAGCTGCCCCTCCCTGTCCCACGCTCTGCCAGAGGTTTCTTCCTACTAAAAGGGTTTTTCCTTCCCACTGTCACCAAACAGCTTGCTCATAGGGGGGTCATCTGTTTTACCTGTTTGACCTTACATTATATAGCTGTTGTTGTGATATGGTGCTATAAAAATTGAATTGATTCGAATTAAATTGTCATTTATAAATCATTAACCAATAAGTATACTGCAGATAATATTTTATTTAGTAATTATATATGCATTTTTATTTAATATGACACAAAATGAGTAACTGCGCACTCATGAAAGTGTTTCACGCAATCAAGTCAGAAAGCTGTTTCCCCATAGACTTCTTATTGCAACCAAAGTTATTGCCCTCTGGTGGCCTTCAGATATAAAGCATGTTTAAGGCACTTCTGTATTGGCTTAATTTTTCCAACCCATAAGCTGCATCTATCTTTGATCACTTTTATGATCACATAGTGAAAAAATAGCACTTATTGTAACCTAAATACATTATCACTATGACAAAAACTTCAAGTTTCAGTGTCTTTATTTCAAGGGTAACAAACTAAGGATGTCAAACTAAGAATATTCAAACAAGGAAACAGTGCTGCTTGGTCCATGTAGAAGCAGAAGCATGGTGAATATGCAAAGCCTCTATCTCAAAGCCATTACAGGGAAGGTCTAAGGTATCTCTGTGTCCTCGGTGCTGGAGACAGACAATGAATCATAGCTACCGGTGAATGAGGTCACTTGAATTGAAATTGAGACTGCACTTATTGTGCAAATGACCTCTGAAACACCACCCAAAGAAAGTTCCTTAACAATATATATTGTTTATTAGCCTAACTGAGAGTAAAACTTTGAAACTCCTGCTTAATGATCAGTGAGATGTGTGTACTGCCTTTTCATTTTTTTCTCTGTTTGTCTCTAAGATCCAAAAAAAGTTTCTCCATGATTCCCTCAGACATCAGCTGCCAACAGCTGTCGTGCGTGCACTGTGAACGTTATGGGCTATAGCACCCACTTACTGTCTGAAAACACCTTTAAAGGTACTAAACATGAAAAAACTGCTAGTAAGGAGTGAAGAAAAATCACAATAGTTCCAACAAGTTTATACTTATTTTCAATAATAAAAGAAAATCCTCATCCCTCCTTCTCTCTGAGCGATGAGGATGTGCCATGGTTTGAATGATTTTGAGAGATTATTTCCTCTCATTTCTCCCTGTGGGTGTCAAGTGATTGACTTTAAGCAAAGTGTTGCATATTAATCCACACATAGATATGAAAATGTGCAGTTTGGGACAAAGAAACAAGAACAAAAGAGAGAATTTGCCAAGAAATTTGCTAAAAAAATAAATTAGGTTTGTTGTGATGGATTTTTGAGCCGAGGCAATTTGAAACTTTTGAACTTCTTCACATTATAAATGAAATTATGCTCCAGTGTTAAAGCAACAAACAGCAGCGATGGTGAAAATGTAGAAGAAATAGATCCAAAGAAGTGAATTAAAGAGGACAAAATGTCAATTGTCTGTTCATCCAATCTCTGGGTCCATTGCACTGTACAGACCATCAGTCAAACCTCTCACTCTTTACCAAATGACCCGTTGAGTCTCTTCACTCAGTATGTGACAGCGATCATCTTTTCAGACTCAGCCAGAAATATCTATACAGTAAATTTCTGACTGTGTCAGTGACACAACATATATTTAAAAGTAATATAAAGAATAAATAAAAAAACACCCCTATGTATTATAGATATTATACAAAAAGGGATAATGGTATTATTTATCATTTATATCTAACCAAATATAATGCCCTCTTTTATCTCCCATGTCTTTAGACACTTTAATTGGTTGCAGAAAAAACTGCACAACATGTGAAAAAAACATGTCAATAAACAATTATTGTTCACCAAAGATGTTCAGCGTGTGGTTTCCTACATTGATTGCCCATGCTGAGAAAAAAGCTGAGATGTCATGTGTATAATGACACCAACATGAAACCTTGCAGCCAATGTTCCCTCTAATTTTTCATGTGTCTGGGCGAACACACAAACTCCCTGAGCGGTCCCTTGGACCACTGTGAGCAACAGCAAACGTGTGAACGGTGGTCACGCCAGCATCGAATCCATCCAAGTTACATGGTTTATTAAAATAATCAAATTACAGCATTTACATTTATGTTAGACTACTTTTAATTAACTGCTTTAGCCCACTTACAATGCAAATTTAAAAAATCTTGTTCATGACCTGTGTAGTATGTTAACACTATTGGAAGTATAAATAACTTGAACTCCAAATTTGAAAACACAACTTTCTTTTTTTTTTTGTAATAAAGCTCTGACTTGCATTGTGAGTCTGTGGTCTGGGAGAGAGTCCTGTAACTCTCTGTCTGCAAAATACAGTATATAATGACCAATGTTGGGCAATTAATTATATAGTTACTTTTTTGAAGAAGTAACTAACTGAGTTATGCAAAGTTTTTTGCAGCTGTTTACCTAAAAATGCAGCCAAGGCGTTTTTTTAAATAAACATTTCAAACTATTTACAGAACAATCAGCTGTTCTGCATCAAATTTGATGCCACACAAATTATTTTTGCCCACTAACTACACAAGATTTGCGCTCTCAAAACACCGCTGTCACTCCTAAAACTTCCCTCCTTCCTAAACAACTAAATGCCATGTTGCCATATCATTTTTTTGATTGGTCGACATGGTACATTTTTCCACCAATAGGAAAGGGTGGGGGGTTTTTTTTGGTGTTGTTTTTGCTCACACGCGGAGAGCGCTTTCGAGCGTTTTCCTTATAAAAGGCCGTTTTTACAGTTTCTTCCTGCAGTAAATATAAACAACGACAGTATTCAGGAAGAAAAACAAACATTGCATATATTTTTTTATCATAACTCTGGTTTTACGTGACCTATCAACACAATTTAAAAACTGGTATAAAGTCCACACTTTGTACACATTGTCATTAACATGGCTTCGCTCCACATCAGCCACGCCGCTTTGCTCGCTAAAACACCGGTGTTGGCATGTAAGGACGCTGTCATAGCCTGTCAACGCTGTCAACGACGTTGATTAGCTGCGTATATATGAATGTGAATTGCATTATTGGCTGGAATATGGGATAAGGTGGCATCGTTCTAATCCCATACGGGAGCAGCCAGTCACTTACTGACTCACACTGCAAAACAGAATTGTTAAAGTTTTCATTTTAATTTCAATTCAGGGTTAGATATTTTTTCTGTGCACAAGGCAGATTTTCTGTGTGCAGAGACCGTGCCAGCAGTGCGCAATTGCGCACGTGCGCAGCTTAGAGGGAATATTGCCTCACAGGTATTGTCCTTTGTACAAATGTAGTGTTTTTCTACTACAGCACCTCTCTTGCTTGCAGTCTTCTCTGTGTCCATACATCTGTCAAAATCACCACAACACTAACTTTAGCCTTAACAGCATTCAATTGCATGCACTAAAAAAATAATAAAAATAAATAAATATATAGGTGGCTGATATCCAGAAATCCTACCAGTGGCTGGACAAAGCTGGACTGAAAGACAGCACAGAGGCACTAATCATGGCAGCACAAGAACAAGCTCTGAGCACAAGATCCATAGAGGCTGGGGTCTATCACACCAGGCAAGACCCCAGGTGCAGGCTGTGTAAAGATGCCCCAGAGACAATCCAGCACATAACAGCAGGGTGCAAGATGCTAGCAGGCAAGGCATACATGGAACGCCATAACCAAGTGGCCGGCATAGTGTACAGGAACATCTGTGCCGAGTATAACCTGGAAGTCCCGAGGTCAAAATGGGAGATGCCCCCAAGGGTGGTGGAGAATGACCGAGCTAAGATCCTGTGGGACTTCCAGATACAGACGGACAAAATGGTGGTGGCTAACCAACCGGACATAGTGGTGGTAGACAAACAGAAGCAGACGGCCGTAGTGATCGATGTAGCGGTTCCGAATGACAGCAATATCAGGAAGAAGGAACACGAGAAGCTGGAGAAATACCAAGGGCTCAGAGAAGAGCTCGAGAGGATGTGGAGGGTGAAGGTAACGGTGGTCCCTGTGGTAATCGGAGCACTAGGTGCGGTGACTCCCAAGCTAGGCGAGTGGCTCCAGCAGATCCCGGGAACAACATCGGAGATCTCTGTCCAGAAGAGCGCAGTCCTGGGAACAGCTAAGATACTGCGCAGGACCCTCAAGCTCCCAGGCCTCTGGTAGAGGACCCGAGCTTGAAGGATAAACCGCCCGCAGGGGCGTGCTGGGTGTTTTTTTTATATATATATATATATATATATATATATATATATATATATATATATATATATATATATATATATGCTATGAAGTTGAAGCCATAAAAAAAACTTTTCTACTGACTTACAACTGAGCATTCTCACACAGACTTCTATGAGGACTGACTTACTTTTGGAGGCAGCTTCAAGTAACCATTCGAATTTCAATTTTTGTCACTTACACTTTGGTTTCATTTCTGATTTTCATTTTTTTGGAGATGACTGCTTGATCTAAGGGTTCTGAGGCTGCATCACCAGGCCAAATGTCATCCATTCACTGACAGCGACCTGGCACATTCCCTGAAATCCAAATCCACTCTCTCCATTAACAGTCTTACAGGGATACTAAGGCGAGCATCCAGCTATTTCTTTGGATCAAAGAAATGTCATAGCTGTACTCCTTTGTGTGTGTGTGTGTGTGTGTGTGTGTGTGTGTGTGTGTGTGTGTGTGTGTGTGTGTGTGTGTGTGTGTGTGTGTGTGTTTCGCTGAAGTATCATTTTACATGTTTTTGCCAATAACGGAGTAGCATGAAAAAAAAGAAGTACATTAAATTGATACCCTGTCCTGCTCTAGGGAGAACAGCAGGAGACTGTTCTTTGACACCCACCACCACTTCACACTGACTGATTTTTCTCCCAGTGCCTCTGCAGGTGATGCAAGACTCAAAATATCCAAATAATCTTCTTTTCTAAGAAAAATCCTTTAGGAATGATTTTCATATGGTCTTGAATGGTTTTCATATTTATGTTTTGTTTATGCTTCCCTCTCTGTAATACATTGCACACACATGAGCCCAAAACATTACAATAGACTGTTAGTTTAATGTGCACAGGTGACATGTGATGAACTGTGTACTGTGTGCATATAGTTTTTGTTTTGAGCGTGTGAGAGAAACAAGCTGTACAGGTCCCGATAAAGCTCTCATCTTTCCAAGGACCTGTTTGCGTGTCTAAACGAGCACTGAATGCATTGTCTGTGAGTGCGTTTCTGTTCTCGAGGCCCTCTCTTGTCTCCCTCTTGACGGGTTAAACTTGTCAGCTTCTGCACTTTTGCGATGAAAGCCTTTGTTAAAACAAACACCAACTGCAAACTATGCCTGCCTCTGGAAACCATGCTGCCTTCTATTTGAATGTAAACACATTGTGGGTGTTTTGTACCAGGAACAAATAGCAGATTTCTCTGCTCAGGGTCTTGAAAACAGCAGGGTATTTTTTTTTTATCCTTGTGACAGAGAAGCAGACATCTTCTTTGTTTGTTTGTCTGGGGAAACAGCAAGCACGAGCATTGTCACACTCTGTGACTGTTTCTGATAACCTGTTTCCATTAAAAACGCTAATGGCTAATAGTCTCCATCTGTGCAGGCTAAACCGGAAAGGGAGCCCTCAAGGGATCAGTATGTGTGTAAGTGTGAAAATAGTTGCCTTTTTGTCTCTGGGACTAGAAAGTAACAGGACCGCCACCTTAAGGGACCCTTTCCATTACAGCTAATAGGGCAGGATAGATGCTGGTTAATGAGCCTGTGGACCGGCGCAGATCCCGGCCTTTACCCAGAGACTTCCTTGTTTTCGTCAATACTAACTGTTGAGGAAAGTGACACTGTGGCTCACTTCACTTCTACTGCAAATTTCACTTAAAGCAACAAGCCATTAGTTTGGTTACATGCTGTGAAGAGACAATGATCCTATAAATTGATGCATCTGTTGTGAAGTTTCATGGTGGATGGTAAAATGAGGGCAAGCGTGCTTTTCACTTTCAGTTTAAGTCGGAAAATAATAGGCACTGCAACTAATACAAAACCGTTTAGCTTCAGATATAAATGATTTCATGTTATTTCTCTCGATACTAGCACGTTAAATACTTACACTTGAGATGACCTTGTGTTGCTGTCGTGAGGCTGAGTTCTTTATCTGGCGAGGACTGTTTGTGCCAACGGTCTTAAAAAACATTTCCTTTACATGTTTTTTTTTTTTTTTCTAGTGAGTCACATAAATATTTGTATCAGGACATGGCCTTTGTGTTTGGAAGAAACATCGCCGAGGGCCAGGAGCTGAAACATTTCCAAAATGCATTGTTTTCTGAATTCTGTTGTGCGTTGGAAAGATTTGGTATTGATTTCTGTGTTTATACTCCCTCTATCCTTGAGTCTGGCTTTCACCCAGTGCCAACCTCCTTTGGCTTTAATTATAAAAACTTGAACTAGTTTGCTCTTTTATCATCTTTGATGATGAAAAAAGATTCAGACATGCACCCTGGGTGACTAACTGGGTCACTGTCGTGGCCAGATATATTTGTAGATGATAAAGTGCACAAGTTAATTGTACATCTACTGCAGTAATAGCAACACTTATAATGCTCTTCATCAAATCTGGATTATGCTAATGAAAGAGAACCACAGCTCTCAATTTGTCAGTTGTTTCTGCATAATTAAACCCTACACAAAACCTTGTCTAGTAGATAATGACTCAGTTACTTCCTTAAACAAAGAAAAAATCAATCAATATATTTATCACAGCACTCACTTAAAGACACGGCTCTGTTTGTCTTATCAGTTGTTTTATAGCCCCCCTTTTTCCCAGCTCACTGCTGTGTTTTTAAAATGCCAAGAGTGATTTCTGCGTGACAGCTGGGATTTGGGTGGTGCTATATGGTGACAGAGCAAAACTCAGTGAGTGAAATATCAGGAAAACATTTGTTTTTTTTAAATAATTAATAAAACTGGAAATGTAACTAAAAACCTGTAGATTCATAAAATATTTTAAAATGTTCCACTCAATTAAAATAAATTAAATGCAGCAATGTAAGGGTAGTGGATGGGCAGGTACTCCTTGATTAAACCCTTCCAATCCAATCAGACAACATCTATCTACTGCCAGTCTGAGTTTCAACAGATTCTAGGGAGGCGATGGCTGATGTATTTCACGACACATTCAGACTACGTGATATGTCTGATTATGGCCCATCACAGATAATGTATAGCCTTGCTTCAGGTCAGGAATGAAAATAGATGTCTGCACTAGAGTTGATTGGCTTATCCGCACTGGGTGTCATAAAATTAATACTGCATCTACGAGCTCTTATGACGTCCAAACAGAAAGAATAACATGTTAGAATTTATTTTTACGCTCCGATGTTGCTTCTACCACTTCTGTAAGGCAGAGCAACGTGAGAAAAGAGCGCTGCTCCAACTGTTTACAGATTTTTCTACTGCTCTACTACTGTAAACATAACAAAATTAAAAGAGGAGTAATGTTGCCAGTGTAGTTATAGACAGAAGTGTGAAATGAAGTTGCCAACCAGTGTCACAGATGGCAGTCGCCACTTCTGTTTACATTTATTTCCTGGCTATCCCTAGCTAGAGCCTTCTTACTCAGTGACATCACACAAGTCAAGAAAGAATGCAAGCATGACTGAATCTGCAGGAATGTGTGGGCTAGTTCTCATGAGATTTAAGCAACCGAAATAAACTGTTTTAACGTGTCCTTTGGAATTATGAGGAGGGTACTGTGTTGGACAATGGAGATCTGTTCTGTTCTGCTTTTGTCTGGTGCTATTTTGATAGCCACAAGCATTTCCATTGGCTTTTTGTATAAACAACAAATATCAACAGTTTCATCCCGTGACTCCACTGACGAGGTGTCTTCACATCGATATTTGGTTTATTTCCAGTCAAAATCAACAAAACAACAACAGCAAAAAAAGACAGTAAGAGACTGTGCAGCCACATTTTTGATCACTGAAACAAATATGTGCAATAAATAAGAAGCTGCAGACATTTCAAACTCATTTTCATGCAGCATCTGTGAGCAGAAAAATGCCATCAGACATCTCGCTACTTGGATTCCCATTTCCCCGTATTAACATCAGAGCATTAAAATTCACGGCGCTGTAATCCTCCACCCCTCATCTCTCCTGGCTTTTGTTCTGCAGGATTCCCTCACTCCTCTTGTGCTGGAGCACAGGCACAGCAGCTTGTTTCTGTTGCGCAGTGAATCATGAATGCTGACTATGTCTCTTCTTGTTCTGCGTTAAGAGTGTCTGATAAATGCATGCGCTAAACGCTCCTTCAGTGTGATTCTAAGTGGTGCGAAGCAGAGGAACTGGCAACAGAGGGGGGATAGCAGTATGAATTATCCGAAATAAGTTGTGTGGTTCCATTCTGTTTGTTTGTGGTTATAGCTTTGAACTGTGCCGGTCTCCTATGGGCGCTTTCAGATACCACCAGTAATGTATTGTTTATGGCACAGGGCCTCAGGCAGACAGAATGATGGATTGAGCCGTTCTGTTTTCTTCTCACAATCCGTCTTCAAAGAAACAAATCGATCTGGAACAGAGAAGTAGGGGGAATGGGAAAAATCACAAAAATAGACTTTCTTTATAGTCTTTTGATGCTGTGATATGTTATTTTGTTGGGAGCATTGTGGAATCAAAGTTTACCCTTCGGAGCAGAAAAAAGCAGAAGCTTACGTATGAATTTTTAAGTCTGTGTGTGTGCATGAGTGAGTCACGTTGGCTTGGTGTGTGTGTGTGTGTGTGTCTGTGTGTATCATGGTGGGTGAGCAGCAGTAGGGAGCCATTAGTTACAGGAGCAGTGCTGCATTCAGGGTTCTTCCACAAAGCTTAAAATCTATCAAGGAAAAAAAAAAGCTGTGAAATATTTTATCCAGTCACCTGTAAACAAAATATTAGAGACATTAGAAACAGCCTGAAAGGACATTTAATACTGTTTAGCCCAGTTTTGGCACATTAACACTGATGTATGTTTTGTCTTGTTGTGCCTTTTCTTGTGCAACAAATTCCTGAACAGTTAAAGTTCAAGGCTGCTCTGTTTAACCCAACAGCAAAAGAAATTAAAAGTGTTTTCTCATAATAAATGTATTCATGTGCTGTAGATTTAAACATGATTGACAGATGCAAAATATCTTTGCATCTGTCAAACTTTACATCACATTTCAGTGCATGCAATGTATTCTCTGTGCAGACTTGTACACTCACACACACAAAAGAAACTGTTTCTGTTTGAAAAGTTTTTCTTCATACTGTTTATGTAGATGTTGCTAGCATCTCTTCAGCCACAGTGGTCTTAGGTCCCTATGCAGAAAGCTTGTTCTTCAGTTTATTTCGAACCTACTGGTGACAGATAATGCACATAATTCCCTGTGTGACAAAAAACAACATACCACAGAAGCTGCGGCGTATAATGTGGAAAATGTCTCTTTCTAATGTGTAGAAATCCCCAATCCCACATGCTCAGCAGCATTAACAACCTGTGGTAGTCAGCTTATGTTTGTCAGCTCAATAAGCAGGCATTTGCAGACACTGTGGTTAAGCTGCTGCAACATTTATGACCTCTTGAGGGCAGAATAACTCCACAGTAAAAGAGAAAAATCAACATTTCAATCTCTTTCTAACTCACTTCTCTTTTTTACCCCTCTGCCTTCAACTGGCATCTTTCTTTCTTTCTTTCTTTCTTTCTTTCTTTCTTTCTTTCTTTCTTTCTTTCTTTTAACCTCTGCATTGCTCTCTCTCCCTCCCTCTCTGGTGTGCCAGCTAACAGTGTCACAAGCTTCACTGCTTTACCAATTCCATCAAAAAGCTATTTAACAAACCGCAGACCTGGGCAGCCGTGCCTGCGATGCCCCCGCTATACCTTTACACACACGCCTCCCCCTCCCCAAGCACACACACCTCTTCCTCTTAGTGCCTTTAAATTTGTCAGCCTCTCGTTTTTCTATCGTTTCCATCCCAGTGCTCCTTTCCTTAGTATTCTCACTCTGTCTTTGTTTCTTGATTTCTCCTGCTGTGTTTTTTTTCCTTTCCTTTGCTCCTCGATCTTAATCTCTTTCTGGTCTCTCTTTTCACATCCCCTGTGTAACTCCATCTCTGTCGATTCACTCAATTTGAAACTGTTATCTGGAGAGGAATGAAACCTATGTTCTCCAGTTTTCTGTTAGTGGTCATATATAGATACTAATATGAATGCACAAGTTGAAAACAAAGGTGCAGCTCTTTATATACACAACTTTACTGACCACTCTGGTGGTCAGTAAGACATGGCCAATTTAAGATAACCAATTTACCGAATATGCATGTCTGGAAAAAGAACATTTGAACCTATTACTCTGGTTCTGGCCTCCTTACACTGGCTTTTAATTGAATTTAGAATCTATTTTAAAATCCTTTTACTGGTTTTTAAATTCTTAAATGCTCTGGCACCTGTGTATTTGTCCAATTTACTGAAGCCCTGCATCCCCCCAGTTCACTCTGGTCAGCTGAGCAGCTGTTGCTCTCAGTCACTAAATCAAGGCTGAAACTTAGAGGAGACCGAGCGTTCTCTAAAGTGGACCCGAAGCTTTGGAATGATCTTCCTCTTCACATTAGGCAATCTACATCAGTGGTGGCTTTTAAATCCAGATTAAAAACTGATTTTTATTCGTAACTGAAAGTGTTATTTTATTGTTATTTATTTATTGTATCTATTATTCTTATTGTATTTTTATATTTCTGCTGTACAGCACTTTGGTCGGCCATGTGTTGTTTTTAAAGTGCTATATAAATAAATCATGGTATGGTATGGTTTTTGTACTTTTTGTGGAAGGAAACCAGAGCACCCATGTAGACACAGAGAGGATATCCAAACACCATAAAAATGGCCCAATGACCAGGAGATGTTAACCATTAAATATCACGTACAGCACTACAACAAGCTGTGTGTGTACATGGGTGGCTGTCCCATATTCCACTGAATGTTTGGCCCATTTCTGAGTTTTTCTATGGGCAACATCTGGACTTCATTGAGAGCCTTGAGTCATGAGGAGTCTGGCTGCCTCAATTCAGCTACAGATCCACCTTTTATGTGTCAAATATAAGGTGTATGTTGCATTCTTTGACACGTCTGGCACATGCAACACTTACCCTAACCCAGGGCTAGCCTACTTCATGGCTTTTCAGCATGACTGAAAACCTGCAGTTCCTGGAGTGGCCTTTTGAGGATGGCATCCATAGTTTCCCATGTTCCATATTTTTAACAGCATTAAAAAAATATGGAATAAAAACCAGGTTTGGGGCAAATGGACATTTTCCTAATTCATTACAGTGCTTGTAATTTATATTTACTTTTAAATTGGATTACTTGATGAAAGCTCTGACCTACTGTGTAATCTAGACAAGAAGTCTGTGTGACAAAAGGTTTTTGTGACATTTTTGATGAGTGAAGCGAGTATTTTATTGTTAATTACTTAGGACTAATTAGCAACCTGACAATAAGGGGTTTCTCTTTTATATATAGTCTGTGCTTTGGCTTCACTATAGTAGGATTCTTGTAAAAATAAATTACTTTTATGAAAATAATATTTTTATTTTTACATATTCATTTAATTTTCATGTCAAGTCGGTCTACCCAGCCCATGGGCACAAAATGTCAACCCATCCAGCCACAGACTGTGGCCCAATTTCACATGAAAACCGTGGACCTGGCAACCCTGTCCTGTGCCAACATTCACCTGGAAGCACAATTAAATGGTGCCGCAGTTTGACTCTCAAGGCAGCCAGGTCATGTTGGCCTGGCTGATCATTATCTCTCTTTCTTTTAGTCACTGAAGTCAGGATGAATGTCTCTGTTTGTTAAAAGCGCACACACACACACACACACACACACACACACACACACACACACACACACACACAGACACCGACAACAGACAGGTACAGAGACTCCTGAAAAACACAATAAAGGATTAAAAACATATTGATTAGAGAAAAGATGCTTTAAAAATAAAACATTAGTATAAAACAATATAATATAATGATTTTATAGTAATAGTACAATATTATGGTTCTCATTCTGCTGGCCTGAATGACCAGTGGAAAACATGGAGTGAAAACACACTTCATAGGATGAATATGATTTATTTGGGCAAAATAAGAATAAAATACAAACAAGAGTTTGCTGATCCTAATACGCTAACCCTTTTTGTCACTAATTTTAAACTTGGATACTTTTTATTGTTAATGCTTGGTACAAATTGTTGGGCTTGGGTACTAAATGCTTCTTGGCAGCAGAAGAGGTGCATGAGAGAAAAGGTTTGACAACTACTGCCTTAAAGGAACAAACTGTTTTCCCCCTGTGTCTCCAATTCATCTTCCACCAACCGCCCCTAGATTGGGTTTTATGTGTGTATATATATATATATATATATATATATATATATATATATATATATATATATATATATATATATATATATATATATATATATAAAATCCACAACACTTTTTCCAGTTTAAAAAAATGAAATATAAAGTTCACAGATTAAAAAAACAAAACAAAAACTAACTGCATGTATATATATATATTTTTTTTTTCTTCATTGTATTTGTTGATTTATTTTTTTTCTTGACATGTGAGCTCTGCTTTTTCTCTTACTGAAGCTGCATGGTGCTAACATGCAGCCAGCAGTATGAGCCTCAGGCGCTTCTGTCGTTTGTTTTCGAATCCATTTTTCTCACTCAAGAGGTTACAAAGGTGGCCAGAATCAGCTGGTCAATCTGGTCAGCAATACACTTTCCATGTCACTTATCAAATGAAGAGAAATGACAGAAAATCATAAAACATGAGATGTAAAGAGGAATCATTTTCTTCCATCAAAACCTTAATTTCAGTAGCATTTCCCAACTTCTCTGAAATATTTCTGGCTGTAGAAGATTGTGCAGCATGCCCTCCTGCAGACTTTTTGTTTTATTTCCAACTTTTTACCCATTTTCTTATAGCTTTGGGTGCAGTTTAAGTTCACATTAATCTTAAAGGGATCCAATTGTTGGGGTGACTCTTTGGGTACCAGTCATTACTCAGCAGTGCTCTGTGCTGCGAACATTTTGTTCCTGATAGCGTTGGGTGACACCACAACCAGCAAATCTTTTCGTGATCACAGTGAGCGGTGACAAGCCATTTGGGGCACCTGGGGGACGGCCACACCTGCTGGAACAAGGGAAAAAGTGTTGAAGTGTTGAAATTAATATATGTCTGGATAAGTGTGCATCATAAAATACTTGGCTACTGTTGACATTTTGTACTATTTCATCACTTAAGGCCAGTGAATGGTAGAATATTAAAAAAATCCTAAATTTTGCAGTAGATTGTTTAATTACTTTCATCTTGGGAAGATTTAACTATTTGTTGAACCACCCCAGGTTGTAGAGCTGGCTCTGCTCTGGAGTTGTAGCAGGGTGTCAACTTGTCAGCCAACTGCTCATTGCCATTGTAGAAGCATTGCAGAATCATACCAGCTAAATGCAAATTAAAAATGAAATTAGATGACAAACCTGTTATCTTTTATCCAAACCTCTTTTTTTGATAGAAAAACTCAGAAGTAGTCAAATTCAATGATCTGACACCTAAAATCTCCTGCTGTGCATTATACACCACCATCAAAGTTTGTGTTTTAGTTTTGGTGAGTGAAACGTTTGAATCTTATTAGTGTCTTACTTAACACTGACTATCAGATAACTTACCGCTCCACTGTGGCCACTTCTGGCTCCAAAAAAACAACAACTTGGTGATGGCTCCACCCACATGGGAAACAACTTGAGCTAAGAAGAAAGTAAATGATATTTAGCGACTTCAAATTAGTGCTGGCAACACACAATGTTAAACTCTTCTCAGTGGAAACACTTAAAATGAGCCAGGTTATTACTTAGAGATGCCTCTAAGTTTGCAATGTGCTCTTTGTGCAGAAAACAGTACCATATTATAAACAGCACTGGATTATAAGGCGCATTAAGTGAAACAAAATCAGATAAGTCAAACTTTACTCAAATCATTCTTCTTGCTTCCTCCACTTCAATACCATTGATTCATTAATGCTGAATTCTCTCGCAGCTGCTCTATTCCTGTGTTGTTGCAGTATATTAATGACTAACCTCATATTGTGGATGGATTATCTCAGTTGTTCTCCTGACTGAAGTTTGGTCCGTTTGCAGCATCCTGCCATGCGATTTTTTTTGTCCATAACCATCGGGAACCCTCACATTAACTTTTATCAAGTGGAAAAAAGTTAGCGTTCATCTTCCAGCTTCACTGTTTATGTTAAGCTAACATATCTGTGTCGCTAGCGATCATGTAGCACATCGTTTTATACCAGCTAGTCCAACTTCAGTAACCCTACAGACATCACTGCTGTTTAGTTTTCTGTCTTCATTCATGTTGGAAGTGATAGTTGAGCTGTACGTTTTAATTTTTTCAGAAATCTCAGTCAGAACATGGTATATCATGTTTAGGTGGAAACTAGCGAGCTAACTTCCTGCTAACTGTTACATTTAATAAATTTTGTTTTCATGGATGCCTGGATGTTACACTTCATTGTTACGCTTGGTAAAGTAGCAACGCTGATCACTTTATTAGATGAAAGAATTTAGACAGTTTTTAACTCTCAGTGATGCTGTAGTGTTCGTTTGACTTTGAGGCCTGAAGTGGACGGAGTACCCAGGTTACTCCGCGAGGCTCCTGACTACGGTAAGCGTAATGTTCCAACAATCTATCAAGCAGTGCGGCTTTGTAGCTTACCAAAGTCGTACTAAAACATTTTTTGACACATTTTTGAGCGCTGTGTATCACATAAAATCTGTTCGAGGTCAGTAAGCACAACCCGAATTCATACATAAGGTGCAACGGATTATAAGGCGCACTGTCGATTTTTGAGAAAATTAAACGATTCTAAGTGCACCTGATAGTGCAGAAAAACAGTAGGTATCAGGTAGGGCTTATTGCATGTTTCCCTACTGCAACATGGCTTGACTGGCAGTTTGCCAAGCACTCTTGATGTCTTCTATTCAAAGATGCGTAGCTCAAAAACAAACTATGTAGAACTTGACCAGAGCAGTTGTTGTCAATTTCTTTGGCTTTTTAAATTACTTCACACACACATGCATATGGTTCAGTTTAGGTGTTTTAAGCAGATGATGACTTCTCTCTGAAGAGGTCTTGGTTGTTTGGATGTTTCATCCCTGGCATATAACTCCCTTCATGTTCTTGTGATGGTCAGAAGGTGTTGTTCAGCAGGAAGCCTGAGATTGTGCTGAGACAAGGGGGAAATGTCAGGGGCATGGACAGTCTGGACATTCTGGCTGACAGCAGGGCGCAGTCTGTTTTTGCTACCCGTCATATCCCTTCTCATTTTCCTCTTTCTCCTTTCCTCTCCTCGCTTCCATCTTATATCTTTAACTTTCATATTAAATCTCTGTCTCCTTCATTCTTTTTGCTTCCCTCTCTATTCCTCTATCTTTCGCTTTCTCGCCTACAGTGCTGGCTTGAACTAAGCAGCACTGACAGTAATAGACATTGAATTACAATTAATTCTGCCTCACTCGATTTGCCAATAGTCATCTTGCTGAGAATAGAGGAGGAAGGGAAAGAAGAAAAGATGAGATAAAGGTTGAGTGAAATTAGAGTGATTAGAGCAAGAGGAAAATAAAGAAGAAGCAGTTATGCCTTTGATAGCATTTCCATGTCATATTTTACAATGTTGTATTAGTGTTTGTTTATTTGTTGCAGTCATATCGCAATCACGCCCATTGAATTTGACAGATAAAGAAGAGAAAAAAAACTAAGGGAGGGAGGAGAGGACAACAAGGGAGCACAACAGAAAAACTGCAACAGTTTAAAGGGAATTGAGTGTTTTATTGTCATTTTGTGAGTGTGATGGAGCGAAACACAGAAACAGTGTTATTTCTGGAGATAACAGAGATAGATGATGTAAGTTAAACTGACAGTGAGATTTAGAGAGACACTGAAACATGGGGATGAAGATGTAACAGCTCTCTCCTCGCAGCAAGCTGGACTCCACCTGCCAAGGTGACATGGGTAATTTCTTAAATCCCAACAAACCAGCTGTGCACAAGCCAGTGCACAGCTGGTAATCAAAGAGCAGATCTAAAATAAAATTAAAAAAAAATAATAAAAAAAGAAAATAAAAAAACACAGTGGCAGTTAGCAGGCACAGGAAGATGAAGGAGAGGAAGAGAAGTATGAGAAATGAGAGCTCATCCTTGGTGGTCAGTCTTTTTCCAGTGAGCTAGTGCTTTCCTGTGGATGAAAGCTTTGGCTTGAGCAGAGAAGCACAGCGCTCTGCCCGTGGATGTCGAATTCGAAGCTTTAAACAGGTGGCACACTACTAGCTGGCATTTGGAGAGCTGCGCTGCAGGGCAGCATTTGCAGGCTTTTGCATTTCTGCGCTCCAGGCAGACTTTCCTGGGATGGCGATGGGCTTTTTCCTGGAAGTTGCATTTTCTCCTTTTTCAGTTGCTCTTTTCTGCTCTCTTCTGTTTTTATTCCAGGATGACAGCAAACCCTGCTCTATCCTCACTCTCAGTTTCACTAGTGTCTATAATGGGACATTTGTCAAATCATGCAGTGAATCACAGAGCAGAACAGGCTACTGGGCTCAAATACAACCACTTTGTTCTCTTGTGTTATCGTCAGCTTTTTCTGCTCGGCCGAAAAAAAATAATAAAAAGAAGACCATTCTCTACAAAAATGGGCTTTTGTGGGTTTATTTGTGGATGTGCATTCAACATGTCATCCGAATTCAGGAGTACACTGGTTTTTATTCAAATCGGTAACTACAGCAGCTTGTTCCCTTGATCAGTGGACATTCACCTGCAAAAGGAAGTAAACCATGAAATCGCCTGCTGGGGTGTATGGATGAAATGCATACATTCAGCGTCTTGATTTTTCTTAACCGACACTACTTGTCTACCTGTGTTCTGTTATGCTGTGTTACAGCAGCAAGCTTTGCTAAACATGTGTTTGACCCAAGTACTTGTGTTTCAAGTACTTGGGTCAAATAAGGCCATCAAACATGCCTGACTCTGTGCGGTTCTTTATTTCTTATACAAATCACTGATTGCTCTTCTGATGCTGGAAATAAGGTTTATGAGAGCATTGGGGCTATAAACAGCACAGTAAAACTGCTGTAAACCAAAACAATCAAATGCAATTATCATTAAATGCATTGGATGTTTTATCAAAGTATAGCTAGAAGATAAAGTGAATATTGTACTAGTGAAAATGTTATGTGGTCAATAATTAGAATACTTATATTTTCATTATGGTACCTTTGGGAGCATTTTAACAGAATTATTGTAATATAGTGAAAGCTGGTATTTCAGGAGTGAAATTCTTGGATTTGTTAGTCTGTGACTTATTAATAATAATAATAATGGATTGCATTTATATAGCGCTTTTCGTGACCCCTCAAAACGCTTTACAATAGCACTATTCATTCACTCTCACATTCTATCTATCTATCTATCTATCTATCTATCTCGCTCTCTCTCTCTCTCAAACCATTTCAGGTGATGACATCATGAAGCTCATTGAGAGAAGGCCAAGGGTTTACAGCACTGTCAACAAAGCAAAGGTTGGCTACTTTGAGGAATCTAAAATATAAGATACATTTAGAGTTATTTATCATTTTTTCTTTGCTACATAATTCCATATATCTTGCTTCATATATTTGATGTCTTCAGTTTGTATGTACAATGTAGAAAGTAGTAAAAATAAACAAAAACCATTAAATGAGATGTGTCCAAACCTTTGACTATGAGTGTATACATAGTCGGTGAAACCTCTGTTATATACACAATGCTGACTAACTTTTCTCCATAATGAATAAAGGAATGCTCTTCTCTTTAAAGCCTTTTATTGGATGACAGAAAGGGATTCATGTTATGTGCTTTTAATGGACACAGCAGTCAACTTTGCTGCAGGATGCGCATTAAGAAAAGCAGCTGAGTGTTTGCATTTCCTCTTCTCCGAGGCCACACAGCTTTGCCCCTCTGTAAATGTAGTCATTTATTTATCTGTTTATGTTAGCATGAAAGCAAGTTAAACTAAACAGGAATAAAACAAGCAACACCACAAGAAAGTTTACAAGTTACATACCCTACAGCAGGGCTGCCCAATCCCGGTCCTCGAGAGCTACCGTCCTGCAGCTTTTAGATGCATCCCTACTCCAACACAGCTGAATCAAATGAATGGCTTGTTATCAGGCCTTTGCCAAACACGATGGCATGCTGAAGAGGTAATCAAACCATTTGATTCAGCTGTGTTGGAGTAGGGATGCATCTAAAAGCTGCAGGACGGTAGCTCTCGAGGACCGGGATTGGGCACCCCTGCCCTACAGGATAGTAGATATTGGAATAATTAAAATTTAGCTTAAAAAAGAAACAAAGGTAAAAAGGTATAAAAACTTCAAAAGATAACTTCATAAGATAAGATATATTTATCAGTGTTACTGTTTTTGTTCAGCTGCACATATCTTCCTGTATCCCACCTCTCAGACTGAAATCAGTAAAGTATGAAGTGACTGTATAGATTTTTAATGGTAAATCTTCATGAACCACAAGCTTACATGCAGCTAAATGAGTTCTGCAACACCTGATGATATCTGCACTTTAAAAAGAACCCCCTTCCTCCTGCACATCTGAATCCTCAAACATAAAGTGAAGGTGGTGACACTGCTTCTGATTTTTCTGATGAAACCTGCTGCAAGGTTACCTCGTGTGGAGCATCTCCGGTACCTCATCTATAAAACTTGACTGCCAATTAAACTGTTCTCTGGACTCCTAGTGGTAAAATCAGAATTTTAATGACTATCACATTACAATATTCACACAAAGTCACAATGTCTCTGTGTTGTTTGAGTTAAATGATGTCTGCAATTGCATCAGCTATATATATATATATATATATATATATATATATATATATATATATATATATATATATATATATATATCCATCTTCTTCCACTCATCAACAGTCTAAGCAGAGAAGCCCAGACCAGACACTGAGGCGTTCCTACACCAGTCGAAAGAAATAATCTCTCCAGCATGTCCTGGGGCTGCCCCAGGGCCTCCCGGTGGGACACGTCTGGAACATCGAACCCGGAGACGCCCAGTAGGCATCCTTGTCAGATGCCCAAACCACCTCAACTGGCTCCTTGTTGTGGAGGAGCAGCGACTCTACTCTGAGACCCTCCCCGATGGCCATCAAATCTCTAAGGGAGAGGCCAGCTAGCCTTCAGAGAAAGCTCATTTCTGCCACTTGTATCCGTCATCTTGTTCTTTTGGTCATACCCAAAGCTTGTGACCATATGTAAGGGTGAGGACGTAGATCGACTGGTAAATCGAGAGCTTCGCTTTTACACTCAGCTCTCTCTTCTCTACACCGGACCGGTACAGCATCCACATCACTGCAGCAACAATCCGTCTGTCGATCTCCCGATCCCCTCTCCCCTCACTCGTGAACAAGACCCAAGATACTTAAACTCCTCCACTTGGGGAAGTAACTCGTCCCTGACCTGGAGGGGACACTCCACCCTTTTCCGGCTGAGGATCATGGCTTCAGTATTGGAGGTGCTGATTCCTCTCCTGCTTCACACTCAGATGCAAACCACTCCAGTGCTAGTTGGAAGCCACCGCATGAGAAAGCCAACAGAACCACATCATCCGTGAAAAGCAGACACGAGATTCTGAGATCGCCCAGGTGGAAGCCTTCGGCAGCTTGGCTATGCCTAGAAATCCTGTCCATAAAAATTATGAATAGAATCAGTGACAAAGGGCAGCCCTGGCAGAGTCCAACGCCCACTGGGAACAAGTCCAATTTATTGCTGGCTATGCGGACCAAGCTGTTGCAACGGTTGTATGAGGATAAAAAAAAAGTCACAGGGATCAAAATCTAGAGACCAAGGATGGGTGAGCATCTTTTGTTTATCAGTCCCCAAAGACAGAGCCACTATGTTTACACTGTATTGTATGGTTTTCAGTGCTATTCCTTATCCTTATCCAAGCCTTTGGGCTTAGTTTGGTCTCTGGATCCTATCCAGTGCCTCAGATTTTATGCACAGTGATAATCCTGGAAATAAAAGCTAGAAGTTGGTGCTTGATCTATATGCAAATCTGAGGTTCATAGTAAAAGTTGTCGAAGACAGCAAATAAAACATTCATGGTCTTGGTGGCTAAATTTAAATCAAATTTCAGTTTATGAGCAGAATCATGAAACTTCAGACCCTACATAGACTCACCAAAAAGATTGTTCAGGTCTCAACGACCTAAAACACATTTAGTAAATGTTGTAGAAGCCATAAACTCACTAGTAAACTGAGATAACTGATCAAGGTAACTGATCAAGGTAACTGATCAAGTAAGAAGTAAGGTAATGTTTTCACACTTTAATATAATCTTCTTCCTTCTTTCATTCCCATGTTTTATGCAGTTAGTGGAGTTTACCTCTGTTGTCCAATACAAAAAAGTATTTTTTTCTATTTGACAAAAATCTATTATCATGAAATAGTTCCATTTGTCATATAAAAATCATCGATTTACTTACATTTCCAAACTGCTTTCAAGGAGAGTTTTGTCTAAGAATTTATTTGTACCCATTTTGCTTCTAAAGTCTAACACTGTATTCACATTTACGGTTTTGACTTTGACTTTATTTACTAATTACACACTCCATTTCACCATTTAAACACTCACATTAAAAAATTAAATACATTAAAAAATGGTTGTTGAAAGTGAATTAAAGCACTGATGTCACAGGAATTCAAAACAAGCAAACACATCCTTATAAATGATTCAAGAGAACAAGTGTCTTTAACTTTTTTCATTTTTATCTACTTTCTATGATAAAATGTCAGCATTCAGAGAAAGCCATTATAGATTCTTTAATGCACTTCTGCTTGAAGACAATTTTCTGTCTGCCTCTGTCCTGCAAGACGTTTGAGTTCTCCCCCCTTTTACTGGTGGATTTATACTTGCAGATGCTATCTCTTTGTACTTAAATAAAAGTCAAATGGATAAAGTTCTGCAGGCCTTGTAGAAACCTGAAAGGCTCTGAGTACTGGCTCCTTTTATAAGCACAGCAGACAGCTTGAGTAATAAAAATTGTAGATTAAAGTGACTTCAAGTGAAGCCTTCACTCCTGGTTTCAAGCCATCATTGTGTTCCCACAGTCCAAGGTCCTCCCTGCTTTTTCTATTCTCTACTAAAATGGTTCTTATGCTATGGATCAGTAAACAAAATGGGTCATGGGCCAATAAATGGTCCCTGCATGGCAGGAATGGGACTATTCTTTCCACAGATTGCTCTGGGTGTTTGAGAAAAAATGTTCTCATTTAGTTGTGGAATCTTAAAACTACTGAAGCTAAACCAAAATGGTTTGGAAACCTTTTTACCTTTATACTTGAGAAATCACGTTACTCAGTCACCACAGCATGCAATGTGGCAGTGTAATCTAGCATGACTAATGTGAAGACTTTCGTTTTTAGTTTGAACCTTTATTACAGGTGGCAGCATTTTAGCAACGCTGGGGTCAGCATAAATATTGTCAATGGTCAATGGCAGAGTGTGGATGTTTTCTGAGATCTGAGATATGAATCTCTCAACTTTGTGTCCTTAGATCCTTAGAGAGCAGGCTTCCTAGCTACTTTTGTAGTTTAGCAATTCATCTGTAGAGTAGTAGGCCTCAGCTGCCATCACTAGCAAGCCGTTAAATCTCATCGTACAGCAAACACTGGACAAATGTTACTTTTGAAGTCTTGAATCCACAGTTGTACTTAATTTGCTAGCAACGAGCTGGTGAATTAGTAACCCAACAATGTACTTTATCCAAACCTCTGATTCACAAATATAACCAAGCAGATCGTTTTTTAAAGTTTAATAAATGGCTGTTAAATAAACAGCAAGTGAAAATAATCCATTATCTTCCAGGAAAGGAAGACCTAAGCTAGCATTAGCTCACCAGCTAGTGTTAGTGTTTTAGCAGAGAGCTCTTTTTTGTGCTGTGTGTTGCTCTTTGTTGTTGTTAATGAGTGTATGCTAATTCTTAATCAATTTTCTAACTTGGCAGGTTATATCCTGCTGTGGAGAGGCTACTGCTAATGGGACCGTACACTCAAAAAAGTCAACTAAGGCAGTTGTTTGATTAATTCAATAGACATTTGTCTATTTAACATGAACATATTGAGTTTAGGTTTTTAAATCATTATCAGTTGTTGGTTTAACATAAAATAACAAAAAGTTTAATGAACTAGATTTGCATTCTTCAGTTCAATTAAATGTAATTATTTTAAATCAACAACTCTAAAACCGATGCCTAGTGCGCATGCTCAAACTTCCCAAAAGTGAAGAGGCGGGAACGCGGAGAAGTTATATGTGTTCAGTGGACTGCCATTTCCCTCTGCGGAATCTTCCACAATACAGGTAAGTAATAAATAACTCAAAATATCTTAGTCAAACGAAGTTGTTTTGTCCATTAATTGTTTAACAATGTTTTTAATTCCAAATGTGTAAGTTGTCATTAGACAGCGGGAGTGGAGCAAATACAGTGAAAATCTGGTATTAGACGGTGCCAATCGGTACCGTCTAATACCTGATTTATAATCCGCTCTGGGTATATTTATACTATTATTAGCATTTCCACTTCATTGTTTTTCTTTTTTTTTTTTTTTACCCGTTTTTGCAGTTAGTCTTATAGTGTTTTTAGCGGTTATTGATATGTTTAATTCAATATTTAACACGTTTGTAATTCACTTTCAAAGTAAATGAAGTTAGCTAAAGCTAGTATGGTTGTCTCATTGAACTTCTACCTAGCTCTGTTAGCATTCACTTTGGTTTTAAATGACGGTTATTGCAAGACATGGTCTTTGTTCACTTTTTTTTATTATCATTTGCATTTTTTCTTTCTTTCTTTCTTTCTCTCTCCTTTTATTTTAAGCATTCGGCCTCTCACAGTAATGCAAGTTAAACTAGCATGCGCGATTTGCTAAATATTAGCTGTGTCCAAATTCAGGGGCTGCATCCTTCGAATTGACTTGATGCTAGTGCATGGGAAAAAGAGCATAAACACGAGGTCAGAGGAAAAGGCAATGGCGGATAGTTATGAAAATTGCCTGTGGGACCTTTACCGCAACTACCAGCATCTTTATTGCATAGTGTGAAACACTGCTATTACATTTAGCAACAGATTGGATATTTATCTGTGAATTTTATATTGCAAGAGGTATTTATATGTATTTGTATTTTTTTTATACATTTGCAACAAAGTAAAAAAAAATCCACTGTGGAATTTTTATAAAATAATTTTTTCTGTTTTCTTTACCATAGTAACACCACAAAGAAAGCTGACCCCTTTTTCTGATTGTTTGTGCCTCCTCTTTAATACATGGTAAGCCTTTTACCATCATATATTTTTTATGATAGTTTTATGATTTAATCAAAATGAAAAAAAGGTGCCAATAAAACTATCCTTAAAACTGCTTTTCTTTTTTTCTTTCAGTGACTTGTATGTGGCAGTGCAAGCGTTGTTCCATCAGGGAGAGTAGTAGGTACAATTATTGAAACACTGTACAGGGCTCGCAAAATGGCTAGCCCGACGTCCCAGGGCTAGCGATTTTTCCAGTCGGGCTACCAAAATCTATCTCTGCCCTGCCCGTCGGGCTGTCATAAGAAGGAAAAATATATGTCAATGCTTCTGCATTCTTTCGGAAATGTAGCTGGGTAATTATGTCATTGGCATCGGTGAGCCACTGTCAATATGTGACATATTGAAATCGCGTTTGAATTTGCGCTTGTTTTTTGCTTTCACTTTGCAATAGCGCGACCTGTGTATAGAGAGCGACAGCACTGATCTGTGAGTGATGATAATTTGTGCACCAATTCCTCTGACATCGTCTTATCAATCGTTAGCTTACTATGCAAACATGACAAGTGAAATCTCCCGCAGCTTAAACATGTGAGACGTTGATCGCGCAGACAATCGCTGAGTGTTATGTGAGTGCGTGTGTAAAAGCAGCAGGATATTAATTGTAGTTCTGCTTAGCCAAATAAGACAGGTCAGGGTGAAGAAGTGACAGCCAAAGAAAAGCTTACCACAAAACGGAAAAGTTATGACAAATCAGACTATAAGGCAAAAAGAAAGTGCAGCTTTATGGTTTCATGGACAAAAGAATTTCTGTGGCTGCAACATGACGAGCTATATAACCGGGGCTGCACATAAGTGGTCCGCAAGTGCGTATTTGCTGTCAAAATAAAAAACGCGCACAAGATAAGAAGTTGCAACGCGTGTTTGCATACATAAGATTTTCTGGAGGAGGACATATTTGTTTAGAACTCTTAAATATGTCGAAGAAGCTCCTTTAAGCAATTACTTTGGTTTTCCTCCACCTCCAAAGAAATGTCAGAAGGAGTCCGAACCACAAAAGAAGCGCGTATTCTCGCAAAAGTGATTGCAGGAGGTGAGCTGGCTTCAAACAAATGATGAACACACAGATGTGGTGCAGAATGTGCCGTGAAAATCCCACTCTAGCGGACAAAAACAGTGCCTTTTATATGGATGCAAACGTGCGTTGCAACTTCTTATCTGTTGCGCGTCTTTTATTTTGACAGCGAATGCGCACATGCGGACCACTTATGTGCACCCGTGTAAATAACATAATGTTCTGCCGGGTGTGTTGTTGGTTTTCCCTCGATTTCTGAGTCGACAAGCGCCTTTGTTACTGGGACCAGTCATTTTAAGAAAGGCCCCCATTAGAAATGGATTATTGCTCAGTCTGCAATATCTTTCCCAGAACAAACACCAATTGCAAATAATATACTAAAAATAAACCTGAAAAATCTGTTTAGAACAGCATACTGTGTTGCAAAGAGTGAACTACCACTGGTGCAATTTAGCAGTCTTTGCAAACTTCAAAAAGCAAATGGCCTAGATCTTGGTTCCACTTGCCTCTTACTTGTGACTTTAGTGGAAATTTCAAATTCAGTATCTGACACAGACTGATTCATGTCCTACACAGACAGCACTGATGTCTGCATGGTCTTCTAAAAGCAGCTTTAGTCAGCTTAGATGTGAAGTGAGTGAAATATACAGTTGCGTTTTTAATCAATGTATTTGTTCTCTATTGCAGATTGAGAAGGAGTTTCTGCGAATCACCACAAAGCCTCTGCTATCTACTTTCTTTGCCGAGCTTGACCAATACGCGCCACGCTTAATGGAAATCTTTCTGACCAAAGGAGGGACACGTGGAAAGAAAATAAGAGGTCTCATGCTTGCCATCTCCAAGGTTTGTATTAGGATTGAGTAGACTTTGTCATAGGCAGCAAAAATAACTTTTATTTGGAGATGAAGTTGTCAATTTTGTTTGTTTGCTTAACAAGTGGTACATGCCAGGTTCTAACCTAAAGAATAATTATGCAAGTTAACTGATTACCCTAGCTTTAAGAAAAACAGACTGGTTTTGGCTCATATTATCTCCTCCTCCTCTCCAGCATGACAACATCCATACCAGACGAGCATGCATCTTGAAGTCTTTGTGCATCCACCTAAACGAAGACTATGAGAAGTTAATAAAGGAGTACTTGGTGAGCCATTGTGACAGCATGTTGTCTGTAACATTCTCATACAAATTGTGACGTTGCCTCAAATGCAAATCATTAAAATTAAAATTTTGAGATTAGCAACAAGACACCTGGTATTGGGGAAAGGATGTCTTGAATACCAAACAGTATTAAGCGTTGCAATAAAGAATTTCTGGAATTTGGTATTGGAAGGAAAGAAATTTATGCCTACTTAAACTTGATACACAAACATACAATGCATTTAACATGCATCAAGACTATATTGCTTTTGAATCTGTACTTGGATTAAAACAAGTCCTGTTGTTTTTTCATTGTTATGGTCATCAGTATTTGTAAATAGAAATGTCTATGAACTTTGAGCTGTTTAGTACTAACACTTCTATACCTGTTTTATTTTAGCAGCTGAGTTAGCCTTTTCTCGAGTCCTGTCCCCCTAAGTTACTCTTGCTACGTCCGACAAACAAATGGTTTCCTCTGCGCACCAATGGGTACCCGAATGTGCGAGCAGACATGCTTCATAATGTTCGGTACATTTACCTGGGAATGGGGCCATACACACTGTTTAATCCATTCACGTTGTTTTTGACTTTGTGAATGGAAAGAACACAACTCCTCCAGACACAATCTCTCGGCGTATCGGTGGGCACACCGCTTCTCCATCTTGCTTGAGGTTAATGTTTGTCAGACACAGTAACGGTTGCTATAATGTATAATTGGACAATGGCCCTTTCGGGGGAGGGGCCGGTGAGAGGTCAATTATGCCACCTCTTTTGACATGAGAGGTGTATTTTATAATTTATGTATTGGAGTAATTACTAACAACTACTTTAGTGGTGTAATTTTCTGTTTATTACTTTGACTACTTGGATTTTATGAACAGCATAGAAACAGTTGTTTAAACAATCTCTTAAATTTTACTTTGTTGTCTTATACTTTTTCATGTACGATACGGACAGCGAGGCAAAAAGCTGCATGGAGCAAACTGTGATGGGGGTGTACGTCATCCAGAAGGAGGGTGCTGAACCTGAAGATGACCCAGAGGACGTTGGTGTCGTGATTGAGGGTGTGGAGGCTAACACTGATTTGGGTAACATTGCACAAGCATGTGCTCTGTTGTTTGGACTCATATACCGTTTGAACCTGAGCTACCCACCAGAACTTAAATGCACCTTTGAAGTCCTCCAGAAGATACTTTTAAATCTTGATGGACAAAAGCTGTCTTCAAAGGTACAGTTTCTGAAAAACAAGCTTATGGGGTGAGAGCACTTGAAAATGACTGATAGGTCTTGAATGGTTCATTGGTGCAATGGTGATTTCCAATATATAATGTTAATATTTGAGTTGTTTATATTTTTTTTCTTTCATTTAAAACATTTTTTTTTTAAGTTTTTGGATTCTCTCTGTTGGGCAATTCACCTTTTATACAGCACTGCAGATGATTTTTGTTTGTCCTTATATAGATGGCTCAAAATGGATCAGAAGTACTGACAGAAGTACTATGTTGTGTTTATGTATCAAGGTCCTGTAAAGTTTAAGACCACTGCCACCTGTTAAGTTCACTGTATTATTGTTTCCATTTTGCTTGCTAGCATGTTTTAAAACACAGCAAAACTATATTGCTAGCTGTGGAGGACTGCAACCAAAATTAAAAAAATAAATACAGAAATATAAAAATTGGTCAAACTAATAATTATTTCAATGAGATACACCAAACAAATATAGATTTTCATCACCTATGGAATTTTTTGTTGTTGTTGTATTGCCCCCAAAATATTTCTAATTATTTTATTTTATTTTTCCAAATTCACACAATTCGATTTTGTCACATGTTTTAACTTGCCAAGTGGGAGATGTATTTTTATCTTTTAGTTTAATTTTTTAAAATGCAGTCGATATATTGAGCAAATTTTGCATCTGTTTTTAGTTGTGGAAGCTTTGGTTCCAACATATTACCTATGTAAATAAGTATTCTAACATTTTACCTTTTGAAGTATATGCTTGCAGGTGTACAAAAATGGTAAGCTTTTATATTGTCCACTAAATCCAGTTAATAAAGATAATGTTATCATAATCTGATTGTGACTTTTTTTGTAAAGTAGTGGGTTTCTAAATGTGTAACAAATGTAAACAAATCTAATTGAAATAATTTGGTTGAAATGAGTGAAATCATTGCCTTGATTAACAAAGTAGTTGTTGAAACAACAAGATTTAATTCTGTTTTCCTAAACTTTTTAAATTGTGTAGAATGAATTAAAACAAATTTCACTCTACATACTTAAATAAATCACTTCAAATCAATGTAAGTATAGTATGTTGATCCAACGTAATCTGATTACATTAAACCACCAAATGCTAAATGTGTTGGTTTGACATGATCGAAAAGGGTTTATTGTACTTGGTTAAATTGTGTGCAAAAAGGGTGCCATGATTAAATTGTGTTCATCCAACAACAGATTTTTTTGAGTGTATGCTCGGTCTGAAATCATCTTTAGGAGGGTGACAAATTTGATACATTTCATAGTAGAGTGGGGTTAGAGTTAGAGTGGGGCCTCATCTTTCCTCAGCCCTCAGCCTCAACACCGGCTGTCCACAAGGCTGTGTACTGAGTCCCCGACTGTACACTCTGTACACACATGACTGTGTTAGTACCCACCCAGACAACGCAGTCATCAAGTTTGCAGATGATACCACTGTGGTGGGGCTCATCTCTGGGGGAGATAAGATGGGGTACAGAGCTGACGTTCAGAGGCTTTCAGATTGGTGTGTAGTGTGATGTAGCATAACTTAAGCAGCAAGGAAGGTGATAAGTAAATAGCATTAGCAGACAATTGAAGTTCTTTTTAAGCATACTTTATTGCTAGCATCTCCCTTTTACCATAAAACAATCAATCAGGCATGCAAAAATCCCACTGGCTTTATACAAGACTTTGCCCACACCTGACCTCGTTAGCCCCTACCACTGAACAAAATAGGTCAAACCAAATAATACAATTCTAAACAAAGAACAGGAATAAAGTCATGCATGAAACTGACAAACTCATTTACTCAACTAAATGGTTTGTAAAGTAAAACACTGCATACAATATAACTCAAAAGGCTACTTTAAAGAAAACAAACAATACTATACAAAATGAAAAACCCTCCATTTGGTTACACCCAGTGATCCAATCATTGACCTCATGACCCTATATAAACAGGAAGTAGTGGGCGGCCCTTCCCATACACCCGTCTCACATACAGGACCTGAATGCACAACATGGACACCATGGTAAGTATAACCAAAGCAACATAAAGAAACATAATTTACTAGACATGTGCCTGTAAACAGAAGAAAATTCAGATGATCTGATGGTTAGTAGTGTTTGCTAGTGATGGGCAGATGAAGCCCCATGAAGCACTGAAGCTTTTCATCCAATTGGTTCACCCCAACGCGAAGCTTCATGAAGCTTCATTTGCTCTAGCAGGACACCTACTGGACGTAAAAATAATAGCTGGCATGAATTTGAAGAGTGTGGCATTTTGCACACAGCCTGTAAATGTCAACAACAAAAGGAGTGTGTAAAACACCTATAGTGTAGTGATGGCAGTATACTGTGTATATTTATGCTGGCAGTATGGAAAATGATTATTTGCGGCAAAGTTCGAACCGCTTCATGAACCAGTCACGTGGTACAGCCGGGCAGCGAGGCTTCGGACGTCATCATTTTCAGCTCCTCCCATAAATGAAGCAAGCCTCGATACGCGCTTCGCGGAAACGCCCCCTCCATTACTCGACACACGCTCCGAAGCCTCGATACAGAACGTCCCATCACTAGTGTTTGCTTTAAAACACATGCATGGATGTAAAGAATGTAACTACTGCTACCACAAACAAAACCCGGGATATTGTGTGTTAAGAGAAGTTACACCAGCACTGTCTAAATTAAAGCATTATGGCTGACTGTAAAATAACAGAACACAGAATAACAATATACGCAAGTGACAAATGGCAAATGAATTCTGTCCTAGCCACTTTGTCACAGTAGATAACAACTTGGACCTCAATACAACCAAGACAAAAGAACTGGTAGTTGACTTCAGAAGGAAGAAATCTGAACTGCAGCTTGTCAGCATCAATGGCGAGTGTGTGGAAAAGTCTCATCAAATAAACAGCTGCTGGTTTCTTTCCAAGTTCTCAATTCTCCGAGCTCGAGGTCCTGCCAGCTTTTTGTTCTACTTCATTGAACCTTTAACTGTTGAACTGTATACTACTGATGGGATTTAACTGTATTTATTTAGCAGTGGTAAAAAATCAGAGCAAAAAAACTGACTACACTTGCTAAAACCAAACGAAAACATATCCATTCCAAAACAAGTGCAAATCGAAAGGTCAGAAATCAGAAATGTGTATTGGCTCTGTAGAATTAAACTGGGAATGTCTGGGCTGTAGCAGAAGGGAGTTGTGTGTTAGTTACTAAATCTAAATCCAGTGCAGGATCCACCTCTACTATTGCAAATGTCTCAATTTCTGAATTACATACACTGGCAAAACCCATGTCAGAAAAAGAGCCCTACAGACCTACAATCTTAAGCTGTTTATTCTTTTTTCTCACCTTTTTTTGTGATCTCAGACTTTTTAAATTATAAATATAAAGGAATATAAGGGATATATAAAAGGATAAAATAAGACTGTTACTACAGTATGACAGTTATCAACGATATGAAGTGACCTTTTCCGTGTTTGAGGCTCGCCTATTTCTGAAAAGACAAAGTGGAACCTGCAGTACGTGGCTCAAGCCGTGGTTACAGCATCAAGTGGAAGAAAATCAATCTCATCTTAAAAGGCTCGATTCATAACAGCTGTCAGATGCTTGCTGCTTCCTCTAGGGCCACGTTTGTTAATGTAGTGATTTATAGTACTCAAGATGTTTAAGGTTTACTATAAAATAACTGTAAATCCATAGTGCTCAACAGTGCTTTGTAGTACGACTCACACATTCTGGTTTTGCAGGTAATCATCATTTCTCAAACTTTTTTTGTTAATAATCTATCCCTCATCTCTTTATTAATCTCATCTCTCTATTCTTCTTCTTCTTTCATTCCACATGTCTGTCTTCCTTTCTCCACCCCTGCTCTCTATCTGTCTCTGGTTCTTTGCCATCCGTCTGCCTCTGTGCCTGAGGTGCCAGTTGCTATTTGGATGATTTAGTCCGAGAGGGAGAGAGGGATTTCATTAGCTGTTTACCTGAGGGCCTCTGGTACCTGTGGTGCTATAAGGCTGCTTTATTAAAAAAATCCCCCATTCAGCTGTGGAAAAGCGCAGTGGCACAGCGGGTTAAGGTTCAACGAATGCATCTGGCCGTGAGTTTGAGCCTTCGAATTCGGTGTGCACCTTTGGGCTGGTATACCCGCAGTGCTGTATGAATGCTTTATTTATAATCCTCGAGTCGATGTGATAAACATCGGGGCTCATCATGTTAGGGTGCACTACATGCTGTGGGTTCGAGTTTTCAGAGTGGGCATGTACTCGTGGGATTCTGCTACAACCCTGGTTTATTAGAAAAAACGACAGTACTGGAAGTGAAATCACATCAGGTAATGGTTTATAGTGTCCGCTCAGGCTGTGAGTTTGAGCTCGTGTCAGTGTATAAGGGAGGGGAAAAAAACACACTCGAAAGCCATTTTATTACTCATTTACCTGAGGGCCTATGCTGCCAGTGGCACTTCAAACGTATTTTATTAGTTTGGTTCTTAGTTATTAAAGGTAAATTCTGGTTTATTAGATTTTGGACCTTGTTTTTTGTTATTTTAGTCAACTCTATAGTCCGTCACGAAAGCAATTTGGTTTAAATGAAGACCCAGATGCAGACATGGAGATAGTTTCAAAAACAAAACAGTCATCTTTATTTAATAAAACTGATACAAAGAATAAGTCCAACAACACATAAACGTCAGTGAAGGCAAACTAAAATAAAAGGAGCAGCTGCTAGTCTGCAAAAGGTGTGCAAGAGAACCTGCAGCCGGTTGGAAAACAACAATAAAACTCTGGTGATATTTGTGTCAGCTTTCAAAGACAAAACAATTCTGCCTGAATTGAGCTGGAACGTCGCAGCTTTGACGTAGCTGGTGACACCTCCTAAACCTATGCCGTAACCTTCCACGAAATCTGACGTGCACCTCGCAAGAAATGTAACTACATGTCAGGCCGACGGAGCCATCATAAGTTACGACATAGATTTCAAACTGAAGCATGGTTTATGTCCCATGTTTGAAATTTGAATTTGAAATTTGAATGTTAGAGTCAGCCTGTGTAATTTGTGTTCATAGAAATCATATAATTTGTTTGAGATCCACTTATGGCACATGCAGTAACCATAATCAGTGTTTATTAAGCTTATATCTGCACAATTCTGCACTCTAATTTTACACTAAAGATTATTGTCTTTTGAGCCACGTGACAAATTGGCAACCTGTCCAGGGTGTACTCTGCCCCTTGCTCTGTGACAGATGGGATAGGCTCCAGCCAACCTCTCCCACAACTCTTTATTGGCAAAGCAGGTGAAGATGGATGGATTGTACCAGTTTTGGCATGTAGCACAGCCTTAAAAATTCAGCTCATAATGAGAAAATTAACTTCTTTGTGTCTAATGCCAATGTTCAATGCTCATTATGTAGTGTAGTAAAGTGGATGCTTTAGATCTATTGATTTTATTTTTTTTTTAATGGACCAGATTTAATAAGCCCAGAGAGGAAAACACAGTTGCACAGACATAAAAGGAAAGGTAGTGCTAATAGAATGAATTTTGATTGGACTTACTGAGATTGCTAAGGTGGCTTTCATCCAGGATTTAACTTATTTTGGAAAGGGATCTGCTTGTTGTTAGTATTGGTATAAAAAACAATTAACAGTCAATGATGCTTTTAGTGTCCATATGAAGGCTCTTTGAAGACAGACTTGAACACAGGATGCAGGATGCCAACACCAGTCCTTTGTCAGAGTTCAGGGTTTTGTACACTTAGAACCCCAACCACTTCTTAAGATGCTTCTAAAATACAAGATTGCAGCACTTTGTTGACTAGAAAAATGTTGCCAGTGTGCATAATAGAGCAATTACATTCCCCTCAAAGCTGAAAGTGCATTCACATAAAAGGGCTCGGCAGTCATAAATTGGGATGGTTGTTTACATCTGACAGTTTGAGTTGTAATTTTACTTTATTTTCTCTTCAGAGGAAATTGGCTAACATTGAGTTTTTATAATCACCCATGGTCACATAGCTGCTTGTGCTTTTTGCACATGAGAAACTCTCTCTTTTTTTTTTTTTAGCAATGCTGCAGCATTCTCAGATGTCACGCAATACAGAGTAATTAAGACAAATAGGCCACACTCACCATTTCTGGTTATGGTTTTTGAGCTTATTTTGTAAGAAGAGAATTATTTCATTAACTTTTACTTTACAATCAAGCCTTCAACTCTTTTTATTTCTTCTGCTTCAGCTTATTAAGGTATTTCTCACTCTGTGGTTATGTTCAAAGTTTAAATTCAAATGGTGAATGTGATGCTTTATAAGCCTATTTTATCAGGGATCTACTGCAGCAAAGCAAACACGGAGCAAAATTAGGAATCCATTTTTCTTAGCAGAATTAATCAAACATGGACTGGTGGTGAAGAGTTCTCCCTCTTGGCAGCGTTTTATAATGAACCAGCGGTATTTGTTCGGCTGTCAACCTGTAGTAAGTGGCAGAATTAATCAAGCTTATCTTTGTAATGTCAGCTTTAATCAACATTGCTTGGCATGTTCTGTGCCCTTTGACATCATTTCTACGCAGAAGTCAGCTATCTGCTCACACACACAGTTTTGGATATAATGGGTTACACAGAAATTCTCACACACACACACACACACACACACACACACACACACCCCCTTGCACCTGCAGCATCATCTCTATAAACAGATTCTGCATAATAATATGAAGGCTATCCGGGAAAGGGACAAGAATTTTATTACCAGAAGCATTCTTGTTAGGTCACTTTAAGTCCAAATGTTATTTACCAATCATATCCGTGGAGGTTCTGGTTGCATTCATGTAAACAGTCACTACGGAGAGAAAAATGAGGATTGCATTTGCTAGAATGCATGCGATAACCATGCATTTCTAGCCATTGCCTGCTGCTGATGATTCAGCTTTTGTTAGCTTCTTAAAAAATCATCTGCATTCATAAACCATGACTGTCAGTGTAACTGCAGGTATTAAAATTGCCCATTTCCACAACGGTTAAGTCAGCAAACTAGCTAATGCGTTCCCCAATTGCCTCTAGCACAAATGAATATAGAAATGCATGTGAAATCATTATATGCTATATACACTTTCAAGCACCCACACAGAATCTCACGTATGGAGCACTATAGAATGATTCAGAAAACAAGGATGTAAGCATATACAGTACATTCTGCAGGTAACCATGGTGGACATGAGATGAGGAATAGCCGAAATAAAGGCATGATGATATAAAGGGAGACAAATATAAGTGAGATTGTGTTCATAAGGACCACTGCAGAGGAGAAACACAGATATACAAACACACACACTGAGTCAGGCTTTACTCTCTTTATTAGATACACAATCACGGGGTCAAAAAATAAGAACACTGCAAACAACCTGATGATGAAAAATGCAGCAGATTTATCACCAGACAATATTTCAACTAGGATGTCATGGGGTAAAGCTGAATTCCACAAAGAATCAGAGCCATTATATCGAAACACAAAGAGATTTCAGAAAGAAATGGAATTGACAAAACCATGTTGTGGCTCTGTTGATTCCATTGCTAGTTTGTTCAGTCACCTTAGCAACATTGTCAGGAAGAAAATGGCACCAAAAGAATCCTAAAGAGAAGTATAGGTATCAAACTACTTTTCAGTCACACGTTGCATTAATACCAGATTAACGAGATAGCAGTGCAGAGGCTTCAGGATTTGCAGAATCTTCCAGTTTTAAAGATTTACTCACTATTAAAGGGATCCAGTGACAGTTTTCAGTATTTCCACTGCAAACAATGACTGTTGATAGTCTCAAGACCAGTCACAATAGGACCCTCGCTTCCTTTGGGCTCCACCTCCAAATAGTCAAAAGTCAGTCGATTTACATCTGATTGCAGAGAGCAACCTGTGAGAGCGTGCAACTGCAGCAGCGTGTGCAAAACAGACATTCACACATGATGGCTTCTTTGCGCTACGTTTTACGTGTGCGGGTTGTTAAATTTACACACGAGGAATTTTAATTAAATGAACAAAATCAGCATGGCAACAAATGCATTAAAATTAAAACTTCCTACAATAAACATGTGCTGTCTTTAATTTACACACTCACCAGTCCTTAATGCTAACCTTACCACAAAAATAGAGCCATCATCAAAACCAAGTTTTTCACCTTCAACTGATTCATTTTTAATTAGGTGGGTGTTGTGACACTTCTAAAACAATAAGTACCTGTCCTGGTTTTCCTTTATGTGGCTGTATAAATAAGGTAAAACCAAGAACAACACACTACAGACCCAGTGTTTCTTGTTTAACGCCATAAATGGAGCTCACTATCTCTGCAACTCTTTGTCTCGGCGTCAGTTGAAAGGGATAACGCTGACTGACAGGTGGCCTGGTGGAAAAGCTTCTTTGGAGGCCCGTCACTCTGGGAGAAGCCTCCGAGCTCTATGCTGTCTGAAAACCACCAGAGCTACAATAGGGCAAACGTCATGGGAGGCCTCCTCTCCTCACTGATGCTCCCTGTCTGCTTCCCGCCAGACATAAGAATTAACAAAGGACTTCAGCACACTCAGATATCATTTACACAAACACACCCGGTATCTGATGGAGAAACCTGAGATCACTGGAGGTGAATAGTGTCTCAGCTTCTGCTGCCTCTTTATTTTTCCTCCATTACTCTGTGTCATTGCTTCTGTTTTGTCTTCCCTTTACACCCCCTTATGTTTTCAAGTGACCTTTTCTCCTGACCCCCAGTAATCCTCCCCCCTGCCTTTTCTTTTGCTCTCCTTCCCTTTAGCTTTTTCCTATATTCCTCCTTCTTGCAGCTACATACCCTGTAGCCATTTCCTGTCATTTTCTCCCTCGCTCACCCTTATCCTCTCTTGTCACCCTGAAGTATTCCTGTCACCTTTCTGTCTCTTCTCCCTCCTTCTTGCTTTCGCCCCTCAAATCCTTTTCTATCAACTTTCCCCCTTCCCTCGTATATAACCTTTCTTTTATTGACATGAAAACCCCTGTCTGTCACTTCACCTTCCTGCCCCTCCTGCTTCACATTTTTCACCCCTTCCTGCACAACCTCCAGTCAGACTGTCTTGTTACATGACCCACATACAGTAAATTTTGCAAACTCTCCCTCCTCTCACCATCTCTAATCTTTCCTCTTCCCAGTCCCTCTTTTTCAGTCAGCTAGTCAGCCTGCATACAGTGATCCCTGTCGCACACACACACGCACGCACACACACACGCGCGTGCACACACACACACCTGTCAGTTGGCCTGTCCTACTTCCACCACTATTTCTTTTTTGATTAAATTTAAATGGTCAACTTTACCAGGTGGTCGGTGGAGCAAGACCTCTTGGTTGCAGAGTAATTACCAGATATGGCTATGGAATTTGTGCTAAACGCATAGATATAAATCACATGATTTATATCTCTGATATAAATCATGTATATAAATCACTGATGACTTAAAATTACTGAGAAATAATGTCCACTTAAGTGGGTAGTTTACACCACAAAACAAACAAACAAAAAACACCAGAAGGTTTATCTAGCAGGAAAAACCATGCTGAATAAATGTTCATTCCAAAATAGTCTCGACACACACACACTCATGTCTCTTCTGGTTGGACGCGCTCATACTTTGTCTCCAGCTGGCTCTAGACCTGATATTTTTGCCAAACCCTAAGCATCTAACAAACCATCTAAGGAGATGGACAGCTGCAGACTGTAAGGACAAATAGTTATTCTTCCTACATTCACACAGAGTGTTGCATTTAGCCTCTTGTGAACACATTTGCATCACTCTAAGCATCAACTACTTGCATATTCCAAAAGTACAAAACTGGCATAACCATAAAAAAACAGCAAGAAGCACTCACTAATCAGAGGCAGGATAGTTATCTTTGACATGTTGCCTGACCAAGCCAGGGATAGAACCACCAACCTTCCAATTAGTAGAAAACATGCTCAATCTCCTGAGCCACAACTGCCCCTGAATTTAACAGAAAATTTGATGATCTGGTTTGACCGGGAAATGGAAACTAATTGCAAGGAGAAAACAGGCAGATACCAAAACAGACTGTTGTATCAACCGCTGCATAAAATACCAATATCAATGCAGAAGTTCTGTCTCTACTGACTCGTTATTCCACACAGGAGTCCTGATTACACCAGCTCCAAGTGTAGCTCCTGCTCTATCTTTCAGTGCCTGAGCTCCACTCATAGTCCCTATTTTCTGTCTTTTTGTCATTCGTCTTAACTCTTTGTATTCCACCAGACTGCAAGTAAATTTGAGCTCTCACCACAGGCTGAAGAGGAAAAGAAGTAACCCAGGTCATCTTCTAATTTGAAAGGTTGGTGGTTCAATTCTTGGCTGCAAGATCCACACCCCAGGGTGCTCTCCGATGCATCCTCTGGGGTGTGGATGTGTATTAATGTGAGATAAAAAGTGCTTAAAGTAGATGAAAGGTTGAATGAGGCAAGTTGTATTAAAGGGTTTTAGTGCTCAGAGTAGAAAAGCGCTACATAAGAACGTGTTCATTTACCATGGTTTCAGTGCTATCTACATACAAAAGTTGCAACATTTAATTTAGATACCATCTGATTGTTGAGGCAGATTTTTTTAACAGTTCATACAGAGCATAGCAGCAGAATGAAAGACTTGATGGTGCAGTTTATATTTTCTTCATCACATATACATTTTTTAGTATAGGTGCAAAAAACAATGTAAGATAATAATAAACTTGTAGCATGGCACACAAAGATGCAGGTAGGATATCAGCAAGTTCAAGTCCAGCACACAAAGCAGCTGAACAGTAATAGTGAATAAGTATATTTACTAGTAAGGGGTAAGCAAACAGTTACAGATTTGTAGATGTGTTGGAAAAGTGAGAAAGTCACAAGACACCTGAGCTGAAGGAAATGAAAGAGATTCAGATCTGATGGGAACTTACAGAAAAAAATATTATTTTTATTCAGTTTCAAAAACAGTTATTCTCAAATATAAGAAAAAAATAAAGCGAGGCCATTTTGAATGTTTGTACAAACACCAAACACATTATTTGTCTTGTTTTCTGAGCACACTAAATGACACGAATACACAGTGTCACACAAACCAGCACTATCATTAGGTTTTCTTTGTGTCTCCACTTTGCTCAGATTTGAGCCTTTTTGTCAGAAAATCTTAAAGTATCTGTCAAAAGCACCTATCCACAAGCCAGCCGCCAAGAGCCAGTCATATCTTTTTCACTGTCTGTTATTTTGTTCAAATTCTCCATTTTTTCAGGAGACACAAAATTCAACCTCTCATTCATGTAATGTAGCCTTTTTGTGCCGATGTAGGAGAAGGGAATATGTTTTTGAGAGCCGATTCTGTCCTTTGGTCTGGTTTTTGTGGAGCTGTTGTGCTAGAGGAAAAAAGGCGGAGAGGAACTGGGGGAGTCATTAACTGCTTTCTGTTACTCAAGACAGATGAATAAAGGGGTAATTATGAGGGCTGGTGGAACTTTTACTCCATCCATTTAGGTGTACTGACACATTACGTAATCTTAGAGAAAACCCTCTTCCATTTAATTTTCTTTCCCTTTCCTCATTTTTAGGCCCCCCTGGGTAATTTGGACATAGATGACTTTATTTCATGAATACTGTTAAATAATAAGGTTTTGTTTAAACACACAAAAAGGTATGTTAATTTGCTTTTTGTGCTTCAGATCTTGCAGCTGACAAATATCCCAGTATTTGTGTCACACTGTATGCCAGTGTCCCCAGGTACTGTATGAATGTACACACCACAGACGATAAAGACAGCAAAAAAGAATCGCTAAATGTTGATAGCATTGCACATTAGACTGGGTTTGTATTCTTGTCAGGGCTTTGTTTAATTGAGTGTGAAGTTGTAAAGTGAGAACAACAAAATTAACTCATGTCATGGTTGATTGTGTCTTGTTGTCTTTTGTATATCAAAACAGACAGAAAACAGTTTTCTCCTCTTTGATGCGTTACATACAGTTTGCATGCTAAACAGAATATATGCATAAAGTGCTTTGATGTAAACACTTGAGCGTCTAACAAATAAATCAAAGTAACAGAACAAACACATATTTCTTGAAATGTGTAATGCAATTGTAATGTTTTATTCAGAGAAGTGCAATATGATAATCACCTTCAGCACAGGTAAGATGATTTAGTAAAAAATAAGATTCACATTTAGATTACCTATAGCTCTAACTTCAGCAACATGTTGACATGACCTTTTCAGCCTTTTCATTACTGGCGAATTGTCTTTTTTAATAGTTAGTATAAAAAGTAAAAGAAATAAAACATATACAGCATGCACATGCATCACCCGCGCCTACATCTAACTACATCTACAACTACATCATCATGGAAATTCATCTAATAACACACCAAGATGGTAACCATGTTACCATACTAATGCTTGGTGTAAAATTGGTGTAATAAAGACAAAATTTGATGTATTTCATCATGTACATGTGCACAGTTTGTCAATTTTCCATGACAGCAAGCATAATATTAAAACGCATTTATTTCAATCACTGAGTAACAGCAAGAGTTAAATATCAAGAAAAAAATTAGAGAAAATTTGCTTCAAATCCTGCTAAATACTGGTGCATGCTGTTTGAAAGCAAGTGTTTTGCTCAACATTGCAGACTATTTTCAGACTGACTCTGTCCCTGGCTACTGCCAAGGCAGACACAGAGGTGTAGCAGGCAGCAACCTTACAGGTATGAAATAAGAAGCCAACACAAAAGTGCAAAAACAGTTCTTTGATCGACAGCTTGGCTTCAAGGAATTTTCTGTCCCAGGAAGTTTTCCAATTTGCTGATGAAGAACACTATATTGCCAAAAGTATCCACTTGTCTGCCTTCACAAGCATATGAACTTGAAGGAGACCCCCCCCATTCTTAATTATTACGGTTTAATCTGATGCTTATTCACCCTTTGCCACGATAACAGCTTCAAAACTTCTGGGAAGGCATTCCACAAAGTTTAGGAGTGTGTATATGGGAATTTTTGACCATCCTTCAAAAAGCGCGTTTGCGAGGTCAGAAACTGACACGGACAAGAAGACTGGCTCCCAGTATCCGCTCCTATTTAACTCAAAGGTTTTATATCGCATTGAGGTGCAGGCCAGTCAAGTTCTTCCACACCAAACCTGTTCACCCATGTCTTTATGTACCTTGCTTTGTGCACTGGTGCACAGTTATGTTGGAACAAGAAGAGCTCATTCCCAAACTCTTCACACAATTTGCCTTGAAATGCTGAAGCATTAAGAGCCCCTTTCACCGGAACTAAAAAGTCCAACTCCTGAAAAACAGCCTCACACCGTAATCCTCCCTTCACCAAACTTTATATTTGGCACAATGCAATCAGACAAGTAGCATTCTCCTGCCAACCACTAAACCCTGACTTATCTCTCATACTGCCAGACAGAGAAGCGTGATTCATCACTCCAGAGAACACGCCTCCACTCCTCTAGTGTCCAGTGTTGGTGTGTGTTACACCACTGCATCGGACGCTTTGCATTGCGCTTGGTGATGTAAGGCTTGGATGCAGCTGGTGGACCATGGAAACCTATTTCATGGAGCTCTCTAAATGTTGTTCTTGAGATAATCTGAAGGTCACATGACGTTTGGAGGTCTGTGGCAACTGACTCTGCAGGAAGTTGGCCACCTCCTATCACTGTACATGTTAGCACATTATGTTAGTGTACAGAGGTCACTAACTTTCCTAAACCTAACCAAACCATGTCTAAGTTTTTAATAGAAAAAAAAATCTAGCGCATTTTATAAACTTCTATGAGAGTGCATTACACTGTAGATATTTAGCTAACACCAGTCAAACAGAGTAGCTGGTTCAGTTTGTTTAAAGACTACTGTATTTCAAAAAGTGATTTCTGCTACTCTTTGCTCATGCAATTGTATTCAGTGTTTTGGTACAAAGGTCCATAATGTATAAAAAGGACCTTTGCATTCATGCTTAGTGTAACAAGTGTGTTAGATAAGCATCCTAAATTACAGAGTTCATCACACAGGTTGCTTTTGAAATTTATGCCTGATTTAACACATATTGTATGCATGCTTTTCTTAGGATTTAACAAGCATACAAACATGTTTAGTGAATGTCAAAATGATCAAAACAAAACACTCTGGATGGAAAATTGATTGGATTCGGTTAATTTGCATATCAACAAAGCCAGACTGACTGTGACAGTATTTAAGGCATAAACAAAGTGACAGGTATTTAAAACACAAGCTGTGCTGAAACTCTCTACACAGCATGTCAGGCAGCTGTATTTTGGGTGTGAAACACTGATGTTGTTCATGTAAAAGTCTGCTGTTATTATGTAAGTTGACTACTTTTAAAATAAAATCTGTGTGTATCTTTCTTTCCAGAATCTTTTTGCTGGCTATTTGTATGCAGCATCATGCTCCTCCGCAGTCTTTCCTGCTGTCTGCTGCTCTCTCTGCCTCACTGACTCTCAGTCTGTCTGGCTATATGTAAACTATTCAGCATAGCAGGCCATTTCCATGCTCTGCCTCTGTCTTTCTCTCCATGTCTGCCCTCATGCATAAGAACACACATTTGTTTGCATCTGTGTAGACAAACTACTTATGGAGATAACACTGCTCTTCTGTCTTCCGTTCCACACAGGTTTTTCTATTTGACTGCATCTTTTTTTTATGACATCCCCCACATTATTATGGCTACCTGAGTGTTGTTAGTAAAACATTTTAGCTCTAAAATATCACTATGGCAGGGCATATACAAAAGATTCACATGTGCATTTTTCATATAATAAAATAAAATCTTTCATGAAATCTTTTTGTCTGCAGCTGATATTCCATGTGATATCATGGAATATCTCGAGCTGCAGTTTCATCTCACAATTTGACCCATGTCTCCACACAATGCTGATACACACACACATACACACACACACACACACACACACACACACACACACACACACACACACACACAGTGACTAGGCTATAAAAGCTGTGTAAAAGAACAAACGACTATGAGAAAAACAGTCCAGAGCTTCAGACATGACTAATTTTGTGTTCTGTCCACATTTCTGTTTCCCGTCCATCACACACTGTCGAATTTGTCCAATTCTTCAGAGTGTGTTTCTTCCCCTGTCTTTTTGAACTTTGCAGCAGGCCTTTGCTTTTTTGTGCACTGATGTATATATTTCACCACTTTTAAAGGTTCCCTATCTCTCCCCACCCCACCTTTCCTCCCTGTCCTCCGCCCTCCTCTGCTCTCAGGTGTGTTATTTATGAGTCAGCCTGCTGGCCTGTGAATGTCTCTCCTCCATTTTATGCTCAACTCCTTCAGAACTCATTAGACTGTGAAGGGCAATCTACCCACCACTGAAAGAGAGGGAAAGTGCCAATTTTTCCTCTTCTCCCTTTTTGCCTTACAGCCGTTACATATGGATGCCTGTTTTTAAAGTTGGGCCTTTTCCTCCTTTCAACGACAGGAGAAAGAGGCATTTGGGACCACATTGATTTGGATAGCACACAGTAGCTGAGTTGTACAAGGAACATCAATGACAAGAAAACTACTGTTTTGAGTGTAGTTGCTGCAGAACTAGCCAGCTGAATTGTCAGCTTTATACATATTTTTTTAATGGTGATTATTTCACTTTTTTATCAGCATCTTTCCGGATAGCTTAGCTCTCATCCTACTGTTCTTTGAAACAGTTGATCGCTTTGTGTGTGTGTCTGTGTGACAGTACATTTTCACTGTGTCAAGATAGGAGTGAAGATTTAAGGTGAAATTGAAGCTGTAGACAGGCTAGCAGGGAAAAACACAAAAGGGCTTTCCCCAAGGCTTGTGCCAGAAAGCATCTTGGGATTTGATCTGACCCCCGATTGCTGTCACATGCAGCCTTTAGTTCCTTCGGGCTTTTGCTGTCTTTAGCTCGCACTGAAGCAGAAAAGCTCCATATATACTGGACAGCCACAATAATAGAAGTACTGGCACTTGGCATTAAAGCTTGGTATTGCATCAGTATACAAGTTCTTTGTAAGCTCACACTGTTACAGAAGGAGAATGGACTGGGAATAAAGGAATTCCATTTTGTACAGCTGCTTCTAGATGGTTTCTGCTATAAGGTTTATAGTTTTCTTTCTTTTTTATGTTTTCATGTATTTTAATTTCAGCTAGTTTCCAGGGTGGGCTTGCTTGTTTTAGTTCTTTTTTAATTGTTTGAAAATGTTTAGTTTAATTTTTCACAGTTTTGATTTCTTTTAATATGGAGGTTAATTTTTAAGGCGAGCAATATTTGAGAACTGGTATCACAGTGCAAACACAATGGGTTGCATGGGCACTTAACTCACATTCATGTAAATGTTGACTGTAGTGAACATTTTCCTGTTCTTTTGATTTTCAATTCAATTCAATTTTATTTATATAGCGCCAAATCACAACATAAGTCGCCTCAAGGCGCTTCATAATTTGATTAGATTTTTTAGAGCATTACATTATTTACCACATCCAACTTTAGTTTAAGCTTGGTTTTCATTGACTATAATAAACTTGGCTCTTAGGACACATTGATATTATAATTTGTATCCCTATTTGCTTTAGTTTAACAAAACTTTCAGTTATCTGTAGGGATGGGTATTGATAAGATTTTCACGATTCCAATTCCATTTTCGATTCTGTTTAACGATTCGATTCTTTATCGATTCTTTTTTTAAAAAAAAAGAACACTAAGGTCGATTAGCTTAGAACTTTGTTTTATATCATCTCTTTGAACAAGATAGAAATTTAGGAGTAACATGGCCTTACAAACCCAACAGTGAGATCTTAAGAGATCCACAGCCTACGGCTCTGGAATGGGGCGTCACAGGGTCCCCAGGAAAAAGGATTGTAAATGTAAAACAATAAAATAAATATTCTTTTGTAGCAATAACAAAGTATAACATAAATTATTCTATTACACAAGAATCTCCAGTAATGTCCCTGCCTACAATTAAACACATTCACTTACTGAAAATCTGCTGTGGCAAATGGGTGCAAGCCTTTTACCACTAGTCACTGCTCGGTGACATTCGTCTATCCTGGCCTGAAAGGAGACGCTACCGGTAGACTGCAGCGAGAACTGCCAGCGAGCGCCAGCCAGACTGTCTGTCTCTCTCATCATGGTCACCTAACTGCAGCGCACAGTAATGCCAGGTTTTGTAATAAGGTAGATCGCGCTAACATAATATGCACTGTTAGTTGATTATTTACCTGCTGCATTAACAGGAGAGGACATGCAAACGTTACCGCTGCTGCTGGGTTGAGATTCACGAGTCCGGAGCGGAATTAAAAACACGACATTCATTTAAGGTTATCACGTGTTTTCTGAGAAAATTCTTTTGCACATTCGTAGTGTTTCCTTCTTTAAATGAAATATCTACTTTGCAAGTATTGCAAGTTGCCCTGTTGTCATCCGTTCTCGTAAAGTATAATCAAACTTTTGAGCGTTTGAGCCGCTTGGGCGCCGTGTTTCCTGCCAGGTAAATGACGCTCCGCAACGTGGTGACGTCATTCGGGGAGACTGGAATCGATAAGGGAATCATTTGGAAAAATGGCAAACAATTCCAAGGAATTGAAACAATGGGAACCGGTTCTCAACAAGAGGGTTTCGATACCCATCCCTATCCTTGACTTTGGAATTACTTACCCCCTGACCTCAGAAACATCAGTTCTTTCCCCCTTTTTAAGTCCACCCTCAAAACCCACCTGTTCAAGATAACCTACTCTGTATAATTACTCCATGCTCTTAAACAGTTTTTTCATTGTGTTCATTTCCTGTTTTTATGCTTGTCTTATTTGTCCTGTAAAGTGTCCTTGAGTGTTTTGAAAGGTGCTTTTAAATAAAATGTATTATTATTATTATTATTATTATTTTGATGATGATGATGATGATGATGATGCTCAATATACCAGGATATCAAGGTAATTTGGAAATGCTAATGTGACATAGTTAGCTCAGGAAAGCAGCGCTGACATTGCCTGCAATACTCATTGCTTACAATCACACAGTGCACCATTACAGCTGAGCAGAGCTGAGTCAAGATGTGTCGCAGCACTGGACTGAAAAAATAGCACAATAATTTGTCCAGTTGCTACTCAAGCTGACGTATAGTGGTAGAGTTCTGAATGCACAAAACCCTTCACAAGCCTCTGCATACCTCTAAAAATCATTAGCTATTTAGAAACCTGCCTGGGTGCTATTGTAGAAGACTGGATGCCTCCAAAAATAGGATTGTAGTATGTCCTATAGTATACCTTTCTGTCTGATACTTCCAGGCTGAGCAGTGAGGTGTAAAAGAGGTATAAAAGCATCAGACCTTGCCCTAAAGGGGACCTGGCATTTCTTGTACATTAAGTCTCAGGTAGAGGATCATACATGGAGGTAACAACCACAAACTCATACACAGCATACCTTGATTCTGGTGCTGAAGTCTGAGTCATTACAGGGGTTTGGATTTAGTGAAGATATTTTTTTTTATTTATTTATTTGCAAACAAGTACTTTTAACTAAAAGAAATAGTGATATGTTAAAAACACTGCATTAAGGCTCATTAAACTGGTTATCTGGATTTCCAAGAAAAATAGCATTGTGTGGATTTCTATGAGAAAATGACAGTTTGCTTTCTGGATGTGCTCAGCTGGCTGTACACTGACGATGACAGACAACTGATTTTGCTCTTCTGATGGTGTGTTAGCGATGATGCTGGTGTTTAAAGGCTTTTGGTGCAACATTTAAAATGCATCTGTGCTCATGGCTCCCTCTTTAAAATTCAAACTATGTTTCCCCTCTCTTTCTCCTGCCACTCTGCTATTGCTTTCCCCCCTTTCCTCTCCTCCTGTTTGCTTCCCTGCCTTCTCCCCTTTCTCTCTCTCTCTCCATGTTCTCGCCTGGGATTTAGCTATCTTGTTTATATATATTTTTTTCTCTCTTATCTTCTGTCAGGCACGAAAACTGCCATTTGGGGTCCTGCCGACACCAATTTCCACAACCAGAGACACACACACGCACACCTGCAGACGCACACGTGATTTCCCCTGCCATATAGCTAGCCACCCTGTTCTGTCTAATATACCTCTCAACACAATCTCAAATCATCTTCTCATCCTTCTCCCTCTCTATCATCTGCTGATCCCACCTTCCCCCTTCACTTAGTACCTTTCTCCCTCCTTTAACACCTTCTTCATCCTCTTCTCTGTCTTTCTGTCCCCCCCCCCCCCCCCCTTGTTTTCATACCTCCTTCCCTCCCCCCATGTTCCATCTATCTATCTTTCCATCTGCAGTAATGAGAAAGCAGGGACTGCTCAGCTGGCCTGTTTGTATGTGTGTGTTTATAAGACCATGGGGATTGCATTTCAGATGGGTTCATTTGCCGTGGCACGACTTTGCTCTGGTTCGCGTCGATTAGTGTGTGTGTGTGTGTGTGAGAGAGAGAGAGAGAGCAGCTGGGAGCAGCTTCACGGTCTCATAGGAGATCGCTAATGTCACACAGACTTACAGCCTCCCTCCTCTCATCCAATCAATCTCTGTCAGTGTCTGCGTGTGTACAGGCATCTCCTTTAGGTATTTTTGACAGACATCTAACAGACTTTATTGTGTGCACAAGTCAGTCTAAGTAGGTGATACAAATTGCATCTGTGTATTTGGCTATTTAAGATGCCACAGGCAGCAGTTGTCTTATTTGATCTGCTTGAGACCTGCCAGCAGTCCTCTAATGAATCAGAGATGTGTGTGTGTGTGTGTGTGTGTGTTGAGGCATCAGTGCATACTGTTTGTTCCTTTCAGAAAAGACCAGAAAACAGTTGTTTAAACTCTTCACACTTACATCATATGACAGCTTCCAGCCAGATGCCAACTTTGTGTGTGTGCGTTTGTACTCACAAGTATCAAAGGACAAGCTGCATTTAATGCCTTCAGTCTTTAACTTTTTCTCTCTAGCTCAGCTGACAGCCAGAAGTTGCAGACTCAGTAAGTCTGTGTGTACGCCAGAGAAAATATTCACCCTTTATTACCAGCAATACAAGTCACATTTGTACATGCATATGCTTTAAATGATCACAAATCAGGCCTCACCATCACTCCACTGAAAAACAATCATTTGGCTGTTAAACATCATCCATTACTGGGAAAAGTACATTAAATAGTACAGAGGCAACTATTTGTTTGCAAGTAAACTATTTAAATATGTACTACCTAAAACCCATTATGTGAGAGAAAGTGCATTTCTCTAGAGGTTTTTACTTTGTTATAAAAAACAAACCAGGAACAGAAACAGAAAGTTGAAGGACATCGTTTCCTATAAAGATGCCACATCAGCAAATCTTCACTTTTTGTATATGGCTACAAAATATTATGAACTTTTCCCCTATAAGATTGCAGTGATGTTGTCCACCCCACCCAGCCCATGACATTCGTCTACATCATTTTCTGAAATTATTTTATATCACTATCCTCAAACACAATTTCTAACTAATCTAATAATAATTTTATGCTTTATATAATATACATTCATATAAAAGCTGTTCTAGCTCCCAAAATAAGGTGGTTAGGTATGAGAGTAACAAGCTACCACCAGTTTAAATAATGTTGGACTGACTCAGTGCAGACTGGACACGCTTTCAAATATAGCTATTTTTGCTGAAACACATAAATTAGATCTCTTAGACCTCAATCACATCGGCCAAGAGACCAGTGAAGATGCCCTGGAAACCCTAGGTTGCTAGGGAAAAATCTGTATTCCCCAACTGGTTGGTGAGTGGTTGCTAGAGGTTTATGCCTGTAACTAGGCAAAATTGTAAAGAGAGGGCTGAATAAAGCACTAGTGAAACTTAAAGATGTGAGATACATACTAGAAATGAAGAAAGTTCAACTTTATCATAAAAAGGCTTTGAGTTCAGTTTGGTAACTGAAGACTTGCTCTTTCCAGCAACTCAACACTTCTGAATATTTGATACTTAATAATTAGTTGGCACATTTTACTTGTTTTCAACCATGATCTGCAGTCCTGAACTGTTCCAGACATTACTCGATGAAGCTGCAAGTTTTAATGTTCCATCTCCCAAGTCTGTGTGATGTTCAACCCATGCACTCACGTGAGAATGGCATAAGTAATCGTCCTGTGGATTCCTTCCTGCATTCTGCAGGCAGCGACCTCACCCAAACCCCACAGAGTATTTCCAGTAGTGAAAACGTGTCTAAATAGGACACTTCCATGTTGTGTTCTACATGTGAGAAAGGACAGCTGCAGACAATGTTCCAACCTGATTCTCCCAACACTGTCCCAAGTTCATGAGAAAAAACAGCTTTTGAACTATATGAGTCATCTCCAGTGACCTGAATACAGACAATTCTCTTCAGCATTTTATATTTCATCAAGGTGAATTTTATCAAGTGGTGGCAGCACAGGCAAACGTGAGAAAAATAGTTTTCTTCTCTGAAGGCTGCTTTAGCTCGGCTACTTTATTATGCATAGAAAGCACAGTATTACTTTCCCTAGTTCATTGTTATGAGTGTAAAGTGCACATGTTTTGATGCTTTTTTTCAACAAAGTATAACTATTTTAAATTTCTGAGAAAAGCTAAAGAACAATTATATGTTAAAATGCAGTACACATGTCAATCCTAATACAAAAACAATATGTCTGTGGTCATATTTCTGTATGATTGTGAAAACACTCCCCAAATACTTGATTGGGAACGTTTCTACACCCGATTATTTATGCAATCAGCCAATCATATGGCAATAGCGAAATGGATACAATCATGCAGATGCAGGTCAGGAGTTTGCGTTTACATCAAACATCAGAATGAGGAAAAGTTTATTCTCAGTGACTTTGATTGGGACATAATTGATGGTAGCAGATGGGCTGGTTTCAATTTTTCTGAAACTGCTAGTCTCATGGGAATTTCCAGCCACAAATATCTTTAGTTTACTCAGACTGATGAAAAGAAAAGAAAAAAGAGTGACCTGCAAATATAGGATAGGAAATGCTTTTTTGGAGAGAAAGGTCAGAGGAGAATGGCTCGACTGGTTTGAACTCCGTTACTCTGCATAACTGGTGAGCAGAAAAGCATCTAAGAATCTCAGAATGAACAACACACTGATCCTTGCAGTGGATCAACAACAGCAACCACTTGAAGACCAGAAAGACTTGAAAACCTAAACCTGGTCACAAGGAATCTTTTTTCTGCTAAAGCTACAGATGTTAGCCATCATATAATGGCCACTCGTAATGATAATGCACCATGCTGTGACGAAGAAGCTGTCTTAAATTGGGATTCAAATTAAAATGAGGATTTTTTTTAAAATTTGAAACAAGGCTTTCAAACAAAGAGACTGGCTTATGTAATTTATTAAGCTAGTCAAGTGCCATTTTCATGCCAAAATTATGGTTTGCTTTTTAACACAGAGCCACACATATAGCACACATGTATAGTCACACCATCTCTCTCTTAGTGTAAGAAATCAGTTAGTAAGACTCTTCGAGAAATAAACCTACTACAGGAAGAAAGAAAAAAATAAAACAGTCCAGGTGTTTCTTTGTCTGGTCTGCTTAGTGTCAAAGGTAATTGACTTCTTTCATTGTAAAGAGAAAAAGAAATAAATAGAATAAAATAGAAGAATGGAGGTGAAAGAGGGAGGAAACAAAGAAAGAAAGAAATCCAATTTCTAAGGGAATCCTGAGAAGCAAAAAGAGGGTTGGTGGTCTCAAATCCTGTTGAAATCACAACTGGGAGACAGACTAATCAATACTCTCTTACACACTCTTACACACTCAAGGATAGATTGATGAAAAGTAATAGTCTGAGATTGCTGTACGACTGATAAAGGAAAAAGGTGAGATCCACAACTCAAAATAATATTTATGAACACCGCGCAGTTGAAATGTTCATCGTCACAATATTTTATCCATTTGGATCATACAGTTTTGTATCATTTTTTTTTATTAATCGGAAACATTGAGCTTAGTATTAATATTGCATCACAACTTTGTTTACTTTTTTTGTTTACTTTTTGTTTTTGTTTTTTTTACATTGAAACAATTGGTATTGGATCAGTTGGCGCTAAAAGTCCCAAACAAAACATCACCCACAGCATTACACATCAACCACCATCAGCCTGAACTGTTGAGACGAGGTAGGATGAATCGATGCTTTCATGTTGTTTATGCCAAATTCTGACCTTCTGAATGTGGCTGCAGAAATTGCGATTCATCAGACAAAGCAACATATCTTCTATTGTCCAATTTTGTTGTGAGTTTTAGCCTCAGTTTCCTGTTCTGAGCTGTCAGGAGTTGCACCCTGTGTGGTCTTCTGCTGCTATAGCCCATCTGCTTCAAGTTTCAGTGTGTATTGTGCACCAGTCTCTGTAAAGCCTAGAGATGTGTGGAAAATGTAGATAATAAACCAGCAAATCAACAGTTTTCAGCAAACAAGAAATGCTCAGATCATCCCATCCTGCATGTGCAACCACATCACTTTCAAAGGCACTTAAATCACTTTTCCTAGACACTGTGTTGGTCGGTTTGAACTTTAGCGGGTCATCTTGACTATAGCTACATGTCTTAAGTCACTTGTCATCCACCCATGTGTCCATGTTCTTATGCGTATCCAATTCAGGGTTGCAGGGGGACTGAAGTCTATCCCAGCTGCCTGGCATGACATGGAGACGTCAGACTTTCTTGTATTTTTTAAGTAGTCCTGACTAATAGTTTTCCAGTCTTTTTTCTTTGGACATGTGGACTAGTAGGCCCATAAAACCTCTTTACAGGAATTCTAGTTCACCTCTATGAAAAAAGATCTTGATCCTTGATCCTATGAGTCTTACCCAGCAGATAATGCAGAGTTCTGGAGCCGATGTGAGTGAGAGGACTCACCCAGCCTGACTGCTTTGACGTCCAAGTGTCTTCCCTTCTTGCCCTGATATGAGGAAACCCGAGTAGCCTTCCAGGTCAATTCTTATCAGTCACACCTGTTATGACAGCTCCCCCCTCGATCGTGGCACTTTTTAATCCGAGTTGGTTTTAGAAGGCTGTACCGCAGGCTCTGAGGGAAGATGGAAAGCCCAGAACAACCTATTAGAGCTATTTGGACTATTAGAGATTAACACTCAGATTTACACCTTTATTGTTTCCCAAAGGGCAAATCACGTCAATTCTACTTTTTTAATCAACCCAGTCTGAGATAATGCTGATTTTGTTCTTTTCTTTGGGGGGAGAGGTTGATGGTGAGAGGCACTTCCAGCGCTGAAGATGTGAAGATGTATTCCACCTCAGTGCTCTGTGTTCACAGTTCATCCAGAGAGATGGACTCCTTAATATCTTAATCTCACATCTTCTCTAAGTTATAGTTCACAGGGAAAACCTTGAAAGTCTTGAGGATCTGCAGTCCATCTGGAGACTAATAGAATTATAATCCTGCATGGCATGATGATAAAAATGATGAAGATGAGCAGGAATAGAGTAAAATCCAAGTCCAATCTGTAATTCCAGTCCACTGTGACCAGTCTTCCTTTGACACCTCTGCTGGAATTTCAAGTGGTGAACTTTTGGAATTCAATCCTTTGAGGTGGTCATCTCACAGGGCATCGGAGACTGACCGAGAACACTTCCAGGCATCCCAATTTATACTTTGCCAAGCGCCCACTTTTCTTACTTTTATTCTTATTCATCATTTTAGCCAAACATCTTTATATTTACTGATTATGTTCTGATGAGTATTGAGCTTAATTAAGTATCAGGAAATTCCCATATGAATCATAATTCTGTGTTTAACCCTTACAAAATTACACGATTTTTCATGTTCAAAAGTATATTGATGGTTTGGCGACACAGTTCTTATCTTCTCAAAGTCAGACACAAATAAAAAGGTCGAGGATGGCTCATGTCTACACACACATAATCTAAACATCAGAATAAACATTTTCAGACTGCATCTCTCTGCTAACATGTTGATCTGACTTATATTTTTGATTTATCTTTAAATAAAGAATAAAGATGAGCTACTTACCAGCAGATAGGGAAAGGCTCTGTTTTAGCACTCTGACCATTTTCAACACATTTTTAACACAAGGCTGGGTGTCAAGTCCTTTTTATCCCATCGGCTGTGATGGCAAGGGGCAGCCAGGGGGACTTCAATCTCTCTTTACTCAGACACTGGCTACTTGTTCACTCTCACCATGACAGAGGAAAGGGGTTTTTTGTGTGTGTGTTTGTTTTTGTTTGTTCTCTCTATACTTTGTTCCCACCAGCTTCTTGCAAAAATGTGAACATTTCTTTAACTGAATATAAGAGAAATATCATGATGTTTGACCACCATACAATACAATACCATCGCAAACACATCTGATTGGCAACAGCTTCATTTCTCAGCGTGACAACGACTTTAAACACACAATGAAGTAACAGAATACCTGGATAAAAAAAGCAACACACAATAGAGCACCATCAGAACCTCTGCATTATTAGCGCAGTGTGGGATCATCTTGACAGAGAAAAACACACACATACACACACAGAGGAAGATGCTTTGTTTGTTTGTGTATCTGTTTTTTTTCTTTCAGGTGCTGCTTGTCTTTAGTCTGTTCTGTTGCAGATGCAACAGACGGTGACCTGTTATACCTCCTTTATTATTTTTTCTGTATTTTGACTTCTTCAGTGAAAAACAACCATGGATTTAAATTTATCTATTCTGATACTCTGTAACCTAGATGACTTATAGCATAGCCATACAAATAAGGCAGGGTTTCCAGTTAGTTGGTCTAAAATTGATGAAAAAGTGAGTGCTTATTTGAACTTAGGGAAGATATTACTACTTCACCCAAGCACCAAGGATGCTGATGATGAATAAACATCAAGATCCTTTGCACTTGGGCGTTAATGTGTCAATGTGTTACCTTTTATATTATTCTTGTTCGCCCCTAGACAGGAGCGAATCACAAAAGACACATATGCTCTTTCATTATCAGTGTATTTAGATGCAAAGTAGATACAGCAGTATGCTCCATGTGCAAAGACTGCAAATATCACTACATTTTGGTTTTTAATCAAAATCTACTTTGGTAAATTACTTTCACTGTAAGTCAAAAAGCTTTAAATCTGCTTTACTTCAGTTACTTCTGAAAATGTTCATCTCTGGTGAGTCTGTGCATGAGCATTTGTTTAGTCTGCCTTTGTGTGGGATGCACCAGGTTTGGTTATTGACCTGGCAGATGCAACCCTGAACAAATAGCCTCTGAAAACCTCACTCTGAGATCTAAAGAGGTGGCGGCAGGACAAACATGAATATATATACATATATACAGTAATTAAAGTTTGCACACCCACAACATATATACAAAGAAATCCATGTGTGTATACTTATACAAACATACAAAGAACAAATGAGGACAGCAGAGAACAGCTGGAGACACTGATGACGCACCGCTACATCAGAAATGATGCATAGCAGCATCATCTTTCATTAACGCCTCAACTGAGCACTAATTGTTGCCTCATTCTCTTTGAAAGTAAAGTCAGCATTTTATCTTTCATCACTTTTTCCATACAGACTTTGTGCACAATCAATAAACCGAATTTGTGAGAAGGTAGTGTGTCAGTATTTGTGTGCAGCACTCGATCAAACAAGGCCCATACTACTCATTAAGTCTACAGAGTATTAGTAAAAGCACAGAGAGGTCTGAGAGAAGCAGAGTGAGTAAGAGCGGCAGGTTTTTGATCAAAGGCTGACGATACTATACTAGAGGGAGATTACCATCACTCAGGGAGGTGGGGGCGGTGGGAGGGTTTGGGAAAGAGAGGGTGGGAGACAGAAAAGTAGAAGGGATAAAATGAATCAATGTGAGAGAAAAAAAAGAGAGGCGAGTCAAAGTGAGAGAAGGAGGGTAAAAAGAAAGAGGTAGTTAAGGGAATGAAAGAGGGGCAGGCTTTTGATCATATGTAACAATACCCAGCTGTGTATGGTGGTATATTGTTGCATCACTTTTGCTTCACAAAGGAGTGACTGAAAGATATGAGTTCTACACAAACTGCAAGTATTCCCTAGTAAGATCTCTGTCTCAAACGCACACACATACACACGTGCACACACAAAGATATTCTGCAAGGCAACCATTCTGTGGGCTCAGACTTGCTATGTAAATTCAATGAGCTCTGCCTGCTTGCTTGGATTTAACACCCTCTTACAATGAAAATGTGGCAGGTGTGCAGACATGTGCTTTCATGTCTATGCCCGGTGCTGCTGCAGTCAAGTAAGAAAGCAGGTGTTAAAGAGCAGTGCAAGGCTGTGATCACCATGCTGCAAGGTGATTTTCTTCGCTATCATTCGCGTGGGATGCTATATGGGACCATTTATGTAAGAACATTGCTCACAAGTAATTAACTGGTTGTCGGCATTCACAAGATCGGGGACCTCCTGGAAAAACAACAGAATGAGTCTTTTCACCACATGCTACAACACATCACATGCATGCTTAAGTGATGAAGATCTTTGGTAGCAAAGTACATTGTGTGACACCCAACACTTACACTGACTACTAGTCTGTGATCACAAGTGACAGTGTAAACCATGATCCATCCCAAGTAGTAGCTGAGAATGAGAACTTTTACAACAGTGATAAAGAATCAGCTCGACTTGTAATCAGACCATAAACCACTTTATTTGCAATATTTGTAACATGAAAAACTCTTGAAATTTGTTCATTTAAGAGTTACTTGTTTTAACTGATCGTTCTCGCTGTTGACATTTTAACACCACTCATAGCTTATTACATAGCTTGCACTTAAATTTGACTGATATTTATAAAAAACGTTTGACAGTCAAGAAAGCGTTAGTCTTTTAGTCCCACCCTAAAATATTCATAACAACAAAACTCGTGAATGCATACAGTTAAGATGAGATACGCTTTAACATCTGTAGGCATCATGTCATCTTGTGTTGAAGACCTGTGTGTTACTTCTAAGCACCTGAACACATTCAACTAATTTGTAAAAGGGGAAATTAACCTGGACAAGAGGACTTGGGCAGTGACCTATCTCACAGTGTAATGGAAATTGAGTGTTGCCATAATTTGAATGGTTTGGTCATGCTTCATACCTACACTGAATTTTATAAACCGCAAGTACTTTTTTCACAAGTAGACAAACAAGCCAAAATACAAAACTTGCTTTAATAAAAGAATCATTTAAGTATTGTTACAGCTATAGTATAGCAAGAATGTGTTACTACAAGGCTTTCTGAAATGCCTGCTGTTTTTTCCCTTTGTTTTCAAATTAAACATTTAGATATTTGAATGCAGCCCAATTTCATCAACGTTTTCTAATTATTTTTTTTTATAAGTGCTTACAAGTAACACAATTATAAAAGAGCAATTTTGTTTCCTCAATTTGAATTCAGCTGTAGTAGTTAATATAATGTAACTAAATCTTCCATCTGGAAGCTGCTAAACGCACAATCTTACAGTATGGAGTGGTGCTTGACCAGAACATACTTTAGGGATTTGTCCATTTTGAGGGGTTTTTAAGGAAGACACGGGAATGACAGAAATTCTCTCAAATAGTTTGCATATTTTCTCCTTTTCTTTGTCATGCCAGCTGATGTTTCTGCCAGCACTTGGTGCAGACCAAAGGAGAATTTACTTGTTACTGTGTGGTTACTCTGACTCATCAGACGCTATTTACACTCTATTGTATTGATTAAATAATAATTTAATACTGAGACACAAAACGGTTGGGGAAAAAATAACCAGAGGGATGAGATGAGCTTTCCAGAGAAGTCTTAGGAATGACTTTTGAGCTACAGAAAACCTTTCGTCATTTCACACTTTAAGATGTGTTTTTCCTCTGTCAAGCTGCTGTCGGCGCCTCCAACCTCCTCCTCACTGCCCTCATTCCACCTTGACAAACAGACACACAAAAATTACAGATACACATCTCACAGCATTGTCACAGGAGCACCAGCAAACACTTAGGCGCTTACAAATAGAGGATATTGCAAAGATGAACACCAAACCTAGAGGGTGAAAATTGAGGCCAGACATCACGTCAAGCCAAGGACTCAACAGTGAGCTCAATGCATCAGCCAGTATGAGTGTGTGTACATTTTTATTCGTTGCCAAAATGACAAGCCTTTAAGTGATGTCCTCACATACACACAAGCATTAACAGGCGCCGCCCGCCAACCTATGTGCACCCACACATACAAATACACGCTGGTACCCACTGCATCGCAGATTGTAACTGACAGATGAGTCACTTTAGACAGCCCAGTGAATCATGGTAAGGCAGTTTTTATAGCTGTCACACTTGTTTTCTGATGCCTCTTCATCCATCTCAAAACTCATGTGACCATCTTAAGAGCAATGAAAGAAGAGATGAACGTGCAACCTCATACAGATTGTCTGAGTCCCCCACTCCCCGGTGCAATCACTATTTTTTAACTGTCTTCCTTCTCCATTCTCGCTCACGTCAACTCCCTGCTCCCAGTCTTTCTCCTCTCCTTTTCCTTTTTTTCTACCTGTCTCTTTTACCCCTCATTTCATCTCCGTCACATCATTGACGCAACCCTTCAAACTGTAATGACAGGCTTTCTGTACTTGGCTTAGCTGTGCAGAAATACCACCCTCTAAGAACCCAAGTGTAAAGCATAATGCAAAAGCCCCTGCGTCCCTTTCAGATAAAGAACAAATAACCTGGAGAAACTCGTCACAGCTGGAGAGATCTTAAGCAGTGCAGTGTGATCTCATGATAATTTCTGGAGATTTCTGAATAAAGCAGCTCAGACCGGTTTTGTTAGCACTGTATAAAAAATTGAAAAGGAAGGAACAGCTGCAGAGTCCCACTATGCGAGTTGCCTACGGGGCTGGTTAGAGGGTTGGAAAACAAGGAATGAAGTGATAAAAAAAAGTACAAAAATGCTCTCCCCAGTTCTATACCTGCAAAGATTCCAAAGAGAAACACCACAGCAGCTTATATGCGGTTTATAAAAGATTATCTGCGCTTAGCTTCAACTTTAAATAGTTTAAACAGAGGCCCAGGAAAAGTTCTCTGCAGAACAAAGGAGATTAAGTAGATTTTACTGTGACCTCGACAGTGTACTCGAATGTTTGGAGAAAAATGGGCAACAAGCCGGATCTCAGATCTGTGCACACTAAAGCCAGGTCACACATTTCAATAGACTGCTTGTCCATGCAAGTTAGAATAACATGTCAGCACATACAGACATAACAACATTCGTTCCCCCACCCCCCAAAAAATGTTCCAAAATTAATGGTTCAGGTTCATAAAAACATTGTGGTTTGGATACTTTAAAGGTTTTTTTTTTAGACTAGTGTGTCTTTGCTATCAGGGTTAACCACTTGTTTAAAGTAATGAAATATCTGAAAAATAAACAACTACTGGTAACCAATTTTCATACTTGAACTCTACAGTGTTGTGAAAATCAGGTCAGAACATTGTCCTCGGTTGTTCTTTCTCACATTTACAAAACAGGAGATCCGCCACTACTGGAAATACTCTATTTAGACGATGGAGATGGCTGAACACAGGAGGCAGGATACAGGAGGACCACCTTCCATGTGTGAATTTCCTCGACTTTTCCCAGCACTGTTTTCACTACTTCATAATGGACATCATCAGGTACATACAGGTTACAGATTAACATACAGCACACCTGTGTTTAAAAAGAATTGGGGGTTAATGATGACAGCACTCAATTTTAATTTTTGCTGAAAAGAAAATGTCTATCATTCTTCTTAGGAGAATAGTCTTTGCTGGAAAAAGGTGGAATTCCCCCTTTGGTTTCAGGGCAAATTACTGCTTCAAGAAGCTGAACCGTGTGTATCTCAGAGTCTAGCAAGATTAAGATTGAGAATGAGAAAAAACAAACAGGCTGCAAAATATCTTCACATCCCGAGCCACCTTAGAGGTCAACTGCTCCTTTAGACTGATAGCAGTCAGCTGGGGTAGTGGGTATTTGATTAGTAAGCCTTCTGGATGTCCCTCTGCAGGGATATGCAAGGTATTTGGAGGGAATATCTGGCGTGGGATTGGAAAGACTCCAGGGTCACCTTGCTATTGTGTTCTCAATACAGGCATGGGTAAGCGGAGTTAAACACTGGATGGAGTATATTAAGAAACTACACCATTATCTACAAAGAAAAATAGCATTTTTGTATCTAGAAAGCAGTAAAAGAATTGGTGAAAAATGACAGCTTCCCTTAAAAATATATTTGAATAATCCATGGGTTTGCTCTAACGTCTAATTACAGTAATATAACACAAGGAAACAGCTGTCTTGTTGCTTGATATCCCCTGTCTTCTTTTGGCAAGCTCTCTTGTAGTCACTAATTTGCTGTGTGATGAGCCAATGCAAATGTTTGACCACATTGATTAGCAGTGACGTACCGTATCTGATGATCTCTTTGTCAAGCTCACAAGAGGTCAGTCACGTCAACTGTTGCCACCAGTGAATAAATTTCTGCTTTCAGTATTTTTTTAAATCTCTGTTGCTATTACCACTTTCACTTCCACCATCACCTGTCACCTGTCACCCGTCTCCCTCTCCTTTCATCTCTTTCTTTTTTCCCTCTCAGCCCAAATCTGTCACAACGGGACTGAACGGACTCACGCGCAGGCTCTAGGTCTTGAAAACACAAGAGTCTTTATTACAACACACCAGGTGATCTATTTACAAAGGTGAGGGGAAAGCCAGGTTCCGGGGGTCCACACACAAACGGGAAAGACGCCGAAAGTCACACACACACTCCGTCCACTCCTCACGCTCCTCTTCACACTCCACAGAAAGCACGATGGCTTACTCCACTCCTTGCACACTCGATCACTCAGGTAACACAGGGGTTGGTCCAGGGAATCTGTACACAGTGACACGAAGGGATTACAAAGGAAGATCACTGAGAAAACACTCTAAAGTTAACTGAGCTGGGGTTACACTGACGAGGGTCGGCAACGGTCCAGCGACGAGAAACACAGGGCTGCCATCTTATAAAGGAGCTGGAACACTCTCGTGATGAGCCACAGGTGCGTGATCGCGACCAGGTGTGTGGGCCAAGGGCAAGAGCCCACAGGTGAGCTCCGCCCAGGCAGAGGGAGGAGGGAAAGAGGGGGAGGGAGAGAGCAGGAACAAAAAAAGAAAATAAAAACATATGTAGCCATACTGAGCCGACCGGGTAGGCACAGGGACCCTGACAAAATCAGTCCTCTAATTGAATAATTTATTAGGTGGCTGGCCCAGAATCTTTTACTTGTCTGGATATTAAAAATACAAAGAGAGAGAACAACTGAAGCACAGAGAGACACCCCTAAGTAAGATTTAAAGAAAAGGTGATTTGGACAGTGGTGTGGATGCTGGAGGAGAGATCGATGACATGATCAAGAATTGATGGCAAGAAGATGGGAGAACTGCAGCAAAGGAAACAATTAATCGCTAGTTAAGATGAAGTGGGAAGGGAAAGCAGAGGGGCAATGCGATGATAACAACTGATTTGCTTGGGGTAGTATCACCGGGGCAGAAAGTTATTCATTATTTTATGCAGGAATTTGCATCTCACAATAAAACCAAATTTTAGTTTGAAACATACGAACATATTGCTCTCTTGCAAAGTGCAGAATTTCTCTAAAGCAAGAACAGCAAAACCTTTTGAAATAAAGTAGCTTCAGTGACTCAGCAATTTTCTTCTGCGTCCATATCGACTCAGCATTCTTTAGGCACGGTAACACAGGTGATCGAAAAACAAATCTCCTTTAAGTGTTAGAAGACCTTGTGGTAATAGCTTTCATCTATCCAGAAAATGCACAAAGCCGTGGAGCCCTGGCTCACTCTTAAGTTGTCACATACAGATGCTCGGGGAGGACCATTTACTGTCACATTTTAACAAACTGGGTACCCTTTAGTGGCATTTTCATGGTCTTTTCCTAAGAAGATTATTTTGTATACAGTATACATCAATGGACCCATCAACCAAACAGATATTTTTCAATACTTTTTTCTTTTATCTCCCTCACCTGTCTCTTTCTAAAATATGTCTGTGAAGGTTCTCAGTCATCCAGGTCATCGTAGTCAAAGGAGCTTCAGTTTTGAACTGAAGAAGCTTCTTGGATGAGAGGTGAAACGTCTTCAAGCAACTTAAAGAAGTCCAGACGCTTTTCTTTACAAGCTCCTTTGACTCTTTCTAAGATACTTTTCAACCAGTTCTCCAGCTTTTCTCATCACTCTTTCCTTCTCACTGTCCATCTCTCTTTCACTCTGCCATATCTTTTAGTCTCTTTACCTATGTGTCTCTCACTTCCCTATCTCTGGCTCTCTCTGGCTCTGTCCTGCCTCACAGTCTTCCCTCAGGCCTGGCTTGTAGTTTTCTGTCCATCAGCACTTTGGGGAAAAGTAGAGAGGGAAAAGATGAGAAGGAGTGAGTTCAGGGCCTTGGGGCCTGCCGACAAAGCACCACAGAGGCATCAGGAGAGGCGAGAGGAAAGTCTGAAGAGCGAGGCCAGCAGAGGAGTGGAGACCTTACGCTCCTAAATGCCTGGGCGTTGACAAAAGGCTGTCTAATGACCCGAGATTAACTGGCTGAGAGGTCAAGATGAAAAAAAAGGACCGCTGAAGATGGAGGAGAGAAAAATAGTGAAAAATTTCACAGAGAGAGAAAAAGTGAGTGACTGAGAGTGAGATGAATAGGCCTCCCTCCTGGACATAAAGAACCTCCAGCTGCTGGCTGAAGACTGTTAGCATTATGTCTGAGAAGGTTCTCAGTCATCCAGGTCATCTGTTAGCATTGTAAGCAGGAACGAGATGGATTGCAGTGTTGGTCTTGTTTAGGTCTTTCTCAAGTTCAGCAGTCAGAGGTAGTTAGCTCATAGATCTGACAGAGACAAAGACTGCTTTGTAGTTTAGCCTAAACACTATTTGAAAATGGAATGGCTCTAATATGCAAGCAACAAACTCTGGGACTCAAAAAATGAAGCCAGCACGGAAGTGCCAAAATCTACAGTTCCTCTATTGCTACTTGAAGCTAGCTCAAAAAGAAGCCAGTCCTTAATGACTTCAGTGTCTCGTTTAAAATTGATGCTTACTGTCAGAGATCTGGCCACGTCGACTGACACATAATCTCAGTCAGTGAAGTTGATCTTTGGATGATGGTTAGGGCAAAAAAAAAAAAAAAAAGAACAAAAATACTTGCCATGCAGTTAATTGTACTAACAGACCGTCCAAGAAGTCTGTGCTCAAGTTCTGAAGAATGACATTCTCATATTTATTTGTTACTTAGCCTTAATTAGCCAGTTTCTGTGTGTGCTGTTCTAGCCAAACCTGCTAGTATTAGTGTTATTCCACTCTCTAGTCCAAATGCACTTCCTGCTCCAAAAAATTAAAAAAAAAAAACGCTAAAGTTGAGGTTTTTAAGAAACAGGGCTTGGGACACATTACTGTGGGCTTTTATGAAAGTGGTCTCTTACATAAAAATATCTTGAGTTGGCTTGCTACAGTATGCAATGTTTATCCTAGTTTTAATATTTAATGTTTCCCTTTTTCCCTGTTCGTTTCATATGATCACGGAGCACCACAGCCCTGCATCGTATTGAACCCAACAGCATGATTATAGTGTGAAATATGCTCATGACATCTATGCTATAGTTCACAGCTACAGTTAGATACACTAGCTTATATGTGGGTAAAATATATATATTTCTTTGTCCTTGTCCTAAAGCTGCTTCACTTTTTTCAAATTAATTGTTTTTTCTGTCTGCACTTCTTCTTCCTGCGTGTTTGTTGTACCTGTGCATGAATGCCCATTCTGTTCAGCACAGAGAGAGGTACAGACACCATTTTGTTGACCCAGGCTGATAAATTATTTAATGCAGTTACAACCATCTGTATAGAGGGAGTCAGAGGATAGTGCCAGATAAGAAAGCTCAGGGATTTTGGGTGTATTACAGAGGCATGCACAGGGCCTTTGACCAATGCGGAGCAATGTGACCTTACTTAGTGTACATTTTTGGCTCGAAATAACTAAAATCTATGCGTGCGTGGCTTTGTGTGCATGTCTGTGTGTGTGCAGGATATCTATGCTATAAGAGCCCTCAAATCTCCACTGGGAATAGAAAAGGCCGTGGACAGGTGATGATTGCTCCTGGAAGGCCATGTTTGTTTCCCCAAACTGTCAGTATTTTCACAAACCCATATAAGTTGCCACTGAGCTGAATACTGAAGTTATGAATGCTTGGAGCATATAAATAATCTGAGAAAAACACCACGGGTCAAAAGTAAACAGTTTTAATGTAGACAGTCTCATTGACACATGGTTACTCTCGAATGTATTAATAATAATAGAATGTAATCCTTTCACATTAAGTTTTCCATTTCAGGGGCAGAGCCCACATTCAGCTCTGTCAATAAGTCTTCGTGCTGCAGTGGCGCCCTTGGCGCTGCGTACAACAGAGCTATTATTTCTGGGACAAAGGTTTCTGCAGTCAGCAAGAAGCCTCTGAAAATGACAGTCTGGCTCTCTAAATGTACTCTAACATGAGTTTAAAGCACAGCACTTAAACATACATAAAGCAGGCTGAAGCATTTTCCCTCTCATTCATGCCGAATGGAACAAAAAGTACAATGAACTGGATTCCATGAAAAATATCACCCTTTCCCATTTTCTTTCCTGTTTTCATACTGTGCTTATGCTGAAGTTGAATGAATCTGAAAATCAATGACAAAGTCAAATATTAATCAAGAGGCACACAATAATTGCAGTTATAGTTTTATCCAGCTTTTTCATCATTCGTTAATTCAGTATTTGATACCAGTGTGTTATATATGACATATGATCTCATCATAATCTTGGATTTAATATTTGTTATAATTACTTTTTGATTGAATTTATTAGATATTTAAATAACGTAAATGAAATGTTTTCTGGTGATTTACAGTACAACTTTCAGTTTGAGCTACAACTGCAGTGTTACAGTGTATCATTACGTGGAGTTGTAGAGCATGGGTGACTTTCTTTGTTCCTTCAACAAATGGAGCGAAGCCTGTGAGTGAATTCAGGCGGACAACTTGAGCTGTGCTGCATCATTCACACTAACCCCTCCACGAACGCTGCATCAATCCCCAATTTTGATTTGTATCACGTTTGCTTTGAGTCTAAACACCAAACTCCACCTGAATTCTGCTGCAGTAATAAATCGATCATTTCAAACATGACTTGATTCCCTGAACTATTGTTGGAGAGCTCTGACTCACTTCCCAACATCTGTCATGTGTAAAATCAGACAATAAGATTGGTTGAATATTTTTTTGATGAGTGATGTGTATAAAAAGTGTTTGTGCTTCTCTTCAGAAACCTGATCACGTACATTGTGATGCAGCTGCATGATTAAGTTTCCAGAGCTGCAACTACCATTGGAAGCATAAATGAGACAGGTGGACAATGCTCTTTAGATAATGATCCTTGGACTGAAGTCATTATAACAGGCCCACAGTTTTGAACCAGGAATTGTCTTTCTCTGAGGAAACATTGCTAACCACAGCACCAAATTCCACCCACTCCCTCACTCATTACTCTTCATTGCACTTTTATTTATCTTTTTATTTATTTATTTTAAAAGTGATGCAATTTAAGCCAAATTCAAAACGTGATGCTTCTGTGTTAACAATGGCCTGCGTTTTTCAGGGCCACCTGTTCCACAATTCAGGCTCTTGTCATTTGTGGCTCTATACAAGTACTCCTCAGCATTAACTATCCCCCAAACAAGCACCTCCCACCTGTGCTTTTCCACAGAACAAGTGCTCCTGAGTGGTTCCTGTCAACAAAATAGCCACCTCACAGTGCAGAGGTTACAGGCGACAAGTGCCCTGGGGGTGGCTGCTGCAAATCAAGCCCTGCTGGGATATATCTATTTATAAAGAGAGCCAGATAGAAAATAAATAAAAAAAATTTTTTTTTAAAGTGTCCCTCACTGGTGTGTGTACATAAATCAAGGGTCCCTCACTGGTAATTGTGTACAACAATCACCCCTTAGCTGTTCCTGTCTAAGAATTAAGTGCTTCTCTGAGTCTGTGCTGTGAGAAAACAAGGACACTTCTCCTTGCTCTGCACAATAAGTGGCCTTTTCTTAACCAGTTCTACACATCAAGTAGTCCCTCAGTCATAAATGTCCAAAGATTACAGCAAGATTTCATTTTAATAGTGCAGTTTCTTTTAGTTTCTGTTTTTGGGTTTCTGCCGCTGCATTGCACTTGAACTGGAATTCAAGCACAAAATGTCTCAAACACCTACTCCTGGGATTCATCATAGCAGAAGACATTTGAGATTTCTCTCTACACAATAAAGTATGATCCTGCTTATTTTCTTGTGAGTAAACACTGATTACATTAGGTAGAGCAACATGGATAGTTCACAAATTTAGATTTTGAAGAGGAAAATAACGCAAAACTTTGTTTATCCATTGATGTATTAATTTAGAGAAGTTTGTAGGTAATTTAATTAATTGATCCTTTCAGTTATAGAGTATTTGTGTAAAACCATGACAATATTAAAAAGGTGCTTGTATGTTAAAAAGAATGAGACTATGTTGTGCATCCAAAAAACACATTGGATTACGTAAATAAATGAAACAAATAAAGTAGCAGATGTTTTTAAGTGCTGTTAACCAGTCCTTTAATAGCTCTTCATACAGAAACACTGTTTCCACTGTCCCACAGTGCTTATACAACAAATGCTATTCAGGTCTACCTGGAATGTAAGAAAACAAGGACCCCTCAAAGAGTGTTCTGTAAAACAAGTGCTCAGCAGCAATGTTTGTCAGCAAAACAAGCACCCCTCTGCTGTTGAGGTTATAGATGACAAGTGCCCCTCAGGTGTGGCTGTCTGAAAATCAAGCGCTCCTCAGTAGCGTGCTGAGGACTGTCTGTGTCTTTAATTGCTTTGAGCTGTCAACTCAGTGGTAAACTGAAAGGACCCAATTAAATCCCACAGACTGGTCTCTGTGAGCAACTGTGAGTGCAAACGTGTGTGTGTTTGTGTGTGGGAAGATAGGCTGACACCGAAGAGCTTTCATATAGCTCCCAGCAGATTGTAAGCGAATTTTTAGTGGTGTCTTGTCACCATCTGTGGCCCTTGGTGTGCATACCTGTGTGTGTGTATGTGTGCGTGTGTGTGTGATGTGTGTGAGTTGTAATCAGTGTTCACATGTTTTTTAGCCCCTATATTGGCACCAGCAGGAAAGCAATGCTCTTTCTCTCGTGCTCCATCTCCAGCTTCCTTATAGCTTTTGTGTGTTTTCATCCATTTTCATCTCCCTTAAAATGGAATGGCCAAACAATTTAGATTTGATTCCCTTTTTCAGATAAATTTAGATGATCTGCATCTAAATTTATCTGAACAGGTGAAAAGGGGACAATAACTCACAATGCATTGCATTGCAGCTGAACTGTAAATGCACTCAGAATCCCATCTTCTAGAAACTAAAATGCTTTTGGTCTAGTTCACTTTTTGGTCAGATCTTTGGCTGATGTTCTTACAAATGTAGAGTGTGAGCACAGTATTAACATAAAGGATCTCATATAGTTACAAGGTCACCAGTTTCAAACTTATAGTTATATTCTTTTTAGCATGCTAAAAGCTCCACATGACTCAACTACATAACCTGTGCAGCAGCCACTATCACTGATTTGAGATATATTTGATTTCTTAAAAAGTCTCGTAATTCTAGCTAACATTCATAATGACAGCTCTGGCTTTTGGGAATAGAAAGTGTGCTGACTTGGCAAATTCACATTGGACCAATACTGACACCCACCTCAGTATTGACAGGAACTACTGGGTAGCCTGAGGCAGTACTTGGGCCTTCCAAAGGTTGCACAGGTAGTCCGACTTCTCCAGGATGGCACATGAGTACGTTCTATTGCCAGAAGGTTTACTGTGTCTCCCAGCACAGTCTTTACATGGACGAGATTCAGACAGGCAGTTACTCTAGGAGAGCTGGACAGGACCATAGAAGGTCTTTAACCCATCAGCCCTGGCATCTGCTCCTTTGTGCAAGGAGACACAGGTGAGCACTGTCAAAGCCTTACAAAATGTCTTCCAGCAGGCCACTGGTGTGAATGTGTCTTACCAAAAAATCAGAAACAGACTTCATGCGGATGACTTGAGGGCCCGACACCCTCTAGTATGTGCATTCTGTCCACTGTGGCACCATGGAGCCCAATTTTCCATAGAATACTAAAATTGGTAGGTCCACCACTGGGCACTGTGCTTATGTAAGCAGGTTTACCCTGAGCACACATGAGAGACATGAAAGTGTCAAGAGAAGCCAAACCATGGACAGGTTTGGTCCATGGTTTGGTGGTGGGTCAGTGATGGTCTGGGGAGGACTATGCATAGTGGGACACAAAGACCTTAACAGGCTAGGCAACAGCACACTAACTGCCATTAGGCATCAGGATGAACTCCTTGGATCCATCGTTAGAGCCCACACTGGCCCAGCAGATAGCACTGGCCCAGTTCCTCCTGGTGCACGATAATTCTGTATCTCATGTGGGGAGAGAATAGAGGCAGCAGGTGAAGGAATTGACACTACTGACCGGCCCCTACGCTTGGCTGAACTAAATCCAATAGATCACTTGTGGGACATTATGTTTCAGTCCATGTGACATGGCTAGTTGGCACCTCAGAAGGTCCCTGGTCCAGATCTGGGAGGAGATTCCCCAGGACGCCATTCGTCTTCTCATTAGGAGCATTCATTGACACTGTCAGGCATGCATACAAGTTTGTGAGGCCCATACAAACTACTGATCACTATTTTGAGCTACAGCAATGAAATATTGGCAAAGTGGACTAGCCTGTTTCACTTTAATTGCTGGGGTATCTTTGAATTCAGCCCTCTGTAGGTTGTTAGTTTTCTGTTCCATAAAGCATTTGGCATCTGTTTGCTGTTTACACATTAACCAGGCTACATCAGTGTGGATATTCAGCAGGATTTTTCTTATTGAGATCTGATGTAATTTCATGTGTTCCTTCAATTTTTTGAAGCAATTTACATGATCCCATGATCTTTCCAGGTGCTGTTTTCATTCTTAATGTCTTCTTTTGTTGCCTGTACATCTATCCTACCTCTTTCTCTCATTCACTGTTTAGATCTTGAACATAAATAAAGGCTTTTTCCCAGTTTGGATTTGTGTTTGTCTGGCAAGTAACAATAGGTTGCTATCGGTGTAGATTGCACTTCCACATGACCTTTAAAGGGCAGTGGTTAAACAAAACGACAGTATTAATGCTATCAGTGTAGAAAGCTGCAATCTTCACAGTTTCTGTCTCCCTGTTTGCGATCCCTCTAACCTGTTGCCCCTCTATCTAGCATCACTGGCTAGACAACAACAGGAAAGTTATTGGGTGTCAGAGGTCATTCTAGCTGTGTTAATGGGGGTCAGACCAGGCATGCATGCTGACATGACCAAGTATACTTTCTCTTACACACAATATATTCACATAGAGACCTGTGTGTAAATGATCTTATAAACAGAGATGGAAATGTGAGCTTACTGCAATAGGCTGTCCATTCATTAAAAACAATGGTTCAGTAAAGAAAAATAAAGAGAAGAAACACAGCAGATGAAAAATACCAGGAAAGAATATGTGTGGAAAGGTGTCAGAGATGCTAAAGGGCCCTTAAAAAAGCAAACCAAGACAAGAAGTGGACAACAAAGAAAATAATCTAACAGGGAAAAAGCACAAACAAAAGCAAGCATAACAAAATCCAAGAACAAAGGAGACAAAAGAAAAGGAGATTGTCACAGCCTTGCTTGGAGAAATTGTTTTTGTTCCCCCCTTACATCTTTTCACAGCCTTGTTTCACTTCAGTAAATAAACTATCCATCATCGTTAGCCATCTGGCATCTTAGCCTATCAGAAGCTTGGTAAAGCTGTTACCGGGTGGCATAAGATGTGGCGGCTTGCCGGATAGGGCCAATTGCCTCTGAAAGATTACTCTTTAAAACAAGGGTGTACATGTGTATTATGTTAGCTGAGCATGCAGTGAGGGAGCCAGTATGATACTGATGCTCAAAAAGGAGAAAAAACATCTGAAGCAATCACAATGAATTAAACCATTAAATCTCACATTTAAGCTTGGAATGATACTTCACTTCCCAAGTGAAAAGTAGATGGTTGATGAGCATGTTTTGCTTGAGAGTGATTGCATGTTTGCATCTTTATACTCCAGTCCCATGTCTGCATTCCCCTTTGTGATAAAAATATAGATACTCACTGATGCTGTCAGGTGTTCAGTGTTACATTATGTTTGAGCAGCTGCATAGATGCCTGCAATATATGTGTGACATATATATATTCCTGCCAGCAACTACAGTCATATGTCAATTATGCATATATGCTATACTGCATATATACATTTGTCAATAACTAGACAGAGATGCTAAAGAACCTTTATTTAATTTTACATTATATTTGAAACCCATGAAATTATTTTCATATAATCAATGGAGCCATATACAAAGCCTCTTTTCCTGATACTGTTGCATACTTTAGAGCCTACTTTGTATTCTGCATTGATTTTTTTGGGTGTGTAAACCTCTTCCCCAGCCAGATCCATCTTATTCTCTGTTTACATATCTCTGTGTGACTGAGTTAATTCTCCAAGCTACAGGCACTGTGAAGGGAAAGCAAGATTGATAACTTTTGTTTGTCAGCAAGAGAGACACATGGCTTCATCGATGCTGACACTCACTGTGCACAATATGTGTTACATTACAGAGACTGTATGCTGACTTTCTGTCTTTGTCTAAATTACAAAGTACCCTGTTACTGAATTTAGGTTTTTTAGAACATTTTTTCCCCAGTTTTATTTATCTTAAAAAAATTCCCATACACATCATATTCAGATTCCGGTTATTTCAATCCACAGGACATAATGTAGCTTAAACAGAAGATCACATTCTATAAAACACTTATTTGCTTGTTCCCCACGTTAGCGGTCACTGCAGCCGATCATCTCCATCTTCTGCACATACCTAAACCATCTCAACCTTCTCTTCAGTATATACCCTACCTTCACCTCTCCAGGCTCTCTTTCACCTGCCCCTTGCTCTCACTACACATCAGAATGTCATCCGTATGGATAAGAGCCAATATCTGATGTAGTCGCACCCCCACCTTAAGCCCATTCATGACTTCCTTGTGAAGTACCACAATTCCTTACTTAGCATCCTATCAAATCCTTTCTGTAGACCGACAAGGACACATTGTAAGTCCCCATAATTCTCCATCAATGATCTCAAAGTGTTGATGGAGAGTTATTAACACTCTTCCTTTCTCTTGGCAATAGTATGACAGTTTCCACCAGCACCCTTTTGGTCAACAGCAGCAGAGGCACTCGTTAACTCAGGCCCTGACCAGCCCTGTATCCCTAATTTCCTTCGGGATTAATAAAGTATTCTGATTCTGATTCTGAAATCACTTTCTCCATAATCTCCATTTCATGTGGTAAACATTGTATGACAGATTCCTTTGTTAATGCAACACCCCATATTTTTCCAGGTTCTGAACCAGCACTTGTAGCATTCTCCCCACCCCCACTTATGTGGCTGTGTTAAATAAATACATTTTCTTGTAAATAATAAATCAGGAATCTGTCACATTATTAACCATTCACATAAAAAAATGCTTGTTTTCACCAGGAGCTCTGGTTAAAGTTAATGTAGTCTATTTTGGCTTAGGACATGCTGTCTTAGGAGATTATAAAGTTCAAGAGAATAAGAATAATATAAAGGAATATAAATGTCAAATTGTGCATGACGTGCTGATAAGAAAAAAACAAAACAAAACAGGTGGATCAGTGAAGGGAAGACAGGCAATCACAAAGGAGGGGAAAAAAAGACAAATGTTGTGAGTTAAACCAACAGAGACTGATTAACACAATAAAACTGGGAATTGAAATGGAGACATAGACAACATCAATGGATGGAGAGGGAGGCTCAGGCAAAATAAAAAATAAGATAAACACCAAAATGCATGAAACTAAGTAAGATGATGATAATGTTTAGGCAGGTAAAATAATGAAAATGTAGTCACACACTGACTCATGCACAGATACTGTCGCAAAGATCCATTTTAATACTTCAGCCAGTGAAGGTGGCTGATGTAGATATTGCAAATATTACTCGGGTTGATAGTAACAAATAGAAGTTCACTAGAAAAGAGCTCAAACTGCTGGCATGAGTCAGAGGGTCAGTAACAAGCATATACTGTAAAGAAGTAAAGAACTGCAAAGAAGCTTAAAACACCTGCAGCTAAGCCTGACCTGGTGAGGTTTGAGGACTGGTTGAATTTGAAGACCTCCTGACTTGACCGGCATATGAAAGTCAAAGCACAGTGTAGAGATGGTTATACTCACATGCAGTGATAAAGACACACATGGAAGTAAACACTATACGCTTCATGCTTAGCAATGGCTAAGCTTCAGTCATGCAGACAGAAAGCTGTGTATTGGTGCTACCTTACCATCTTTGCTTTGTCCTGAGCAGATTGCTGTCATTTCCCATAGTTTGTATGGGAAACTTTCTAATAAATTGTGAAATCGTCAAGACTGTGATGCAAACTGAAACACACCTTAAAAATAGAAGTTGTGTCTCTGGAAGCATGTAAGCGTTAGTGTAAAGGCACAAGTTTTACTTTGATGGTCTCAGTTTCTGGTTTACATCACACCCTTAGTGGTTTCACCGCTACCTGATGGTTATGAGCATTTGCATCTTCAATGCACACTATGACAATCTGATAACGACCAAAGCAGTGACAAGGTTTTTGATGCAGCATCCTTTTGGGTCCGACTTCACCCACCTTGAGCCAGCTGCTTCTAACAACAAATGCCAAAAAGTTTGAATTTTCTTAAGCAACCAGAGGTTGCCAGGATATCAGCAACCTACTGCCTGTGTGACTGAAATAGCACTTCCCATTAGCTGATAGGTCAGCTGATACTTAAAAGGGTAACAGCTAATTATCAGGCAATGTGGGCTGGCATTGAAATCAGTTGATCTGGATTAAGGCTGATTTGTGTTACAGTCTAAAGTATGTCTATTTGTGCCTTAACCAGCCCTTATACACTTTCTACTTATCCACTCCCCTCACGCTTACAGTGGGCCCTCCATTCCCTCAGCTTTATCACATTGGGAAATGAAACATTTTGAATCATATTCAACAAGTTCCCTTCCGAGACAGTGAGTGGTAGAGTAAAGTCAATCTAAATTCATCGCCAGGGCTGCTGCATCCAGCTTAATGCAATGTGATACAACTGGGGGTTATAAAAGCAAGCACTCATCATCTGGACACCACAACATCCTCATTGCAGCTTTTTCTCACCACACTAAATTCAAGCCAAAATGAGAAGGAAAGCTAAATGTCTGTAATTTCACCAAGACTAGCCAAAATGAATTAAAATAACAGAATTTGAGAGATTAAGTAGTCTCATATTTTGGATTCTAGAGGATTTGTTTGTTCTTGTGGGTTCATAAACAATAAAAAATTATATTTTTCCTGGAATTGATCCAATTTCTGTAATCCGGCTGCCTTTCCGGTGCTGTTCCCACTTACAACACAGACAAAAGATTAAACCAAGATTAACTTGTTTGGAGACGTTTTGTCCATGTTCCCACAACATGTATTAAAACCAAGTCAAAGCTTAGGGATTTGTGCTACAGCAGCTCTCATTAGTAAACGAGTTGATTTGTTTTCTGTGCACGCACATATTTTTAAGGAGTTCTCCACTAAGCATGAAGTGAATAGTTATACTTCTCAAATGTTCATCTGTCCTGGAAGGATGTATGATGCATGTAGCTTTTATAAATGATGCATGACCCTTGTAAATCTCAATATCTGAATCTATCTGTCTATTATCCTTGCAAAGAGTGTTATGTAATCAAGTTTCAAAATCGTTTTGGGCTAAAGTGGAAGACAGCTGCATGGATTCACTTGATTTTGTCTTTGCAGCATTACAGACTATATAACAAACATGGACAGCTAACCACACAGCATGCTATATTTGTCAAAATACATTAAATCATATTTCTAGTTATCATGAAAGGCAAAATTTTATAGTAAAACCAAAGAAAAACAAATATTATCCTTATATTATACTGTAAATCTGCTTCTTTTTTAAAATTTATTTTTTTTACCTTAGTTTAACATGTAAGTCTGTGGAGATTTACTCGATTTTGGCATCAGTCTCGTTTGACCAATTAAAGAACAGTAAGTTTTGGTACATTCACCTTTCTTCAGGCCTAGAAATGGCTACTCAGTCACTTAGTGCACATATCTGTCTTCTCTCAAAAAATCGACTTGTCCACGGTGCTACTATAGATGCATCATCCATGCACAGTCTAAGAAGGCTAGCAAGTGGTATAACAAGCACAACTTTTGATCAGTAGTGTCAAGCAGTGTTGGTCAAGTTACTTGAAAAAAGTAATCAGTAACTAATTACTGATTACTTCCCCCAAACAGTAATCCTGTTACTTTACTGATTACTTATTTTCAAAAGTAATTAATTACTTAGTTTCTTAGTTAATTTTTAAAAACACGATTTACAACCTGAATAGGTGATAAAGCGATAGATCTTCAGCCCAATTCTACTTTTTCTGCATAATCCATCATACAAAATGTAATCAAATGGAAAAGTCTCTTTTTAAAACTTGTTTTATTTTTCACCTGTAAAGCAGGAGTGGGGTAGGCGGAGGTTTGCTCTGGTGCAGGTGAGCCACAGCGGTCAGTTGAAGAATCCGCAAGTTTCTCTGTGAATTTCCCATTACGTGGTAGCGCACTCGGTGCTTGCTTGGAAGTTTAGGGGGGTTTTTTTGCTGTAAAAAGAAGTTTTCTTCCCATGCACAGCGGACACTGATGTTTTTGTCACTTTTGATGGAATCAAACTCAAAGTAAGTTCAGTACTTCCACGCTTTAAACGCTGCTTGCTCATACTCTTTCCCGCACTCGATATATGATCCATTGTTGATCTGCACACAGCTGTTGTCAGGAACGTCGCACTCGCTTACGTCACTGTCATGAGACAATCTCGCAAAAAATCACGGATTTAGTAACGCAGTAACGCAGCGTGCTTACGGGAAAGTAACGGTAATCTAATTACAATTTTTGCAGTAACGAGTAAAGTAATCCCTTACTTTACTCATTACTTGAAAAAAGTAATCGGATTACAGTAGCATTACTGCCCATCTCTGGTGTCAAGTACCTATCTGTGTCTTTGTTGAAATAAGTCACTTACCCAACAGCAAACTCTAATTTGAGTAAAAATGTTTGTAAGATATTAACTTGTCTAAGCTGTATAATTTGTAGAAGGGGATCAATTATGTGGATCAAAATTATATATAACTGCTCAAAATTACCCCAAAGTGAGGGTAAAAATGACGAAATGCAGAAACTTTAAATCTCTGGTCAGCCATGTCAATTTATGATAGAAGTCTATTCTTCAGATAAAGACACTTTAAATGACATTCTCAATACAAATTGCCATTGGGTGAGCTATTTCTTATGTCTGTCTCTTCTTCAAATACAGTTCTAAAACCTTTCACATTTTGGTCACAGCATGGGTCCTCTAAAGTGGCAACAATTTTGTTCTCAGCCTCTAAAAAATTCACGGACAAGAAAGGAAGCAGGAACAACAACAACAACAAAAAGACTGGCCTTACATTGTAAAAAAAAAAAAGAGAGAGAGAGAGATAGAGATGGTGGAGCATATCATCAAACAATCAGCGCTTTGCTCATTTTATCAGGAAGGTATTGTCTAGAAACAATTGGAAGAAAACAGCCATCAACTTTACAAAAGTGTTAACTGTGTAAAGGGTTTTTGCATAACTTTTGCTACATTTTTGTAGCATTTAAACCAGCATAAGTGCTGGTTTAAATACTATCAGGTTATAATCAGGTTATAATCATAACCTGATTAGTGGCTCTGGTTGGTCTTAGAGGGTGTTCTCCTTGTGGCTGCGTGCAGCAGGGCTGGGGGGGGGGGGGGGTCTGTACTGGCGAACGTAGCTTACTGGCCTGGTAGCCTGGCTGCCCCTGAGTGGATCCGGGGCAGGCGTGGGGGCTTGGGGTTCGAGAGTGCTTCGCCTCCGTGCTAGGGCTCTGGCTGGGCCTTGGGGGCTTCGGTCCTCGTTGGATGCTGTGGGCGGGTGGGTGCACGGGGGCTCAGCCCTGGCGCAGGGGGCCTCTGGTGCATCGGCCTAACTAGGGGGCTCTTCAACTGGCAAGGAGTTTGTTCCATCCTTGCATGAGTCCACTCTGCAGGTGGGGGAGAGTCATAGGAGAGGTGGAGAATAAACTTAACCTGGGTGTCTATTGTCTTGTGCAGTCTGGGAGATTTCATTTCATTCATTTCATTTTCATTTATTTATTCATTTTCAGGCACAACAAATACCTATATTGAACATAAAATACACAAAACAAAAAACAAAAATTGCCTGAAAAAGGAGTGGGACGAAGAAAACTTATTAAATCCCACCCCTATACTCACTCATCAACAAAAAAAACAATAAACTTCCCGCAGCTACGCCCATCATTGCATACAGACCCATCAACAGCTCCGGGCACATACAAGCATCTAAGCGGCAGCTCGCAACCAACAATTAGAGCCTTCATAACTGAATACAGAATATATAAATTATAAATTGCATTACCACAGGTAACAGGCAGTAATAACTACAAGTAACAAACACACATACATATACATACATATATATCTACACACACAAGTACATATATGTACATACATACGCACACTTTATTTATTTATTTTTTATTTTGGAATCCATACCAGCAATGGTAAGAGAACAGACATTACAGAGCACACTAAAACCCATCATTGAGTATACTGTGACCAGACCAACTGTTTGTAGAGAAATTTAAATCTATGAATATTTTTGCATTGTTTCAATTGTAAACTCAGACTGTTCCAGATTTTCACACCACATACAGACACGCAAAAGCCTTTACGGGTTGTTCGAGTTCTGGGTAATTTGAATTCTCCAAAGCCTCTCACATTATAAACCTTTTCTCGAATTTCAAATCTAGTTTGTAAATTTGCCGGTAAAAGTTTAGTAAAAGCTTTATAAAAAATTATGGATGTATTGTAATTAACCAGATCCTGGAATTTAAGTAACTTTGCCTGAAGAAAGAATTTGTGAGTATGATCTAGATAACCAGCCTTGTGAATAATACGCAGTGCTCGTTTCTGTACTGTGACTAATGGATTAGTTGTATTTTTATATGTATTTCCCCACACTTCCACACAATATGTAAGATATGGAAGAACCAGGGTACAGTACAGAGTACGAAGTGCATCTTTATCAAGGAATTGTTTCACTTTGTTCAAAACTGCGAGGCTTCTAGAAATTTTGGTTTTTATGTGTCTGACGTGGGGTTTCCATGAAATTTTGTTATCAATTATAACTCCCAAAAATTTGTTTTCACTCACATTATCAATTGGTACACCTTCAATGATAATTGGTAATTCTATATTATATTTTAAATTACCAAAAAACATTGCTTTAGTTTTATTTATATTTAATGATAATTTATTTATGTCCATCCATTTTTTTATTAATTGTAGCTCCCTGTTTACGGTCATTACAAGATCAGTATAATCATCGCTACTGAAAAATATGTTGGTGTCATCTGCGAACAGTATGAGTTTAAGTACTTGAGAAACATCAAAAATATCATTTATGTATACATTGAAAAGTTTTGGTCCCAACACTGACCCTTGGGGAACACCACATGTAATACCAAGTTTCTCTGAATGGTAATGCCCTATGCTAACATATTGTTCCCGACCCGTTAGGTAACTTTTTAACCAGTTACCAGCTTTCCCTCGAATACCATATCTTTCCAATTTATCCAGTAAAATTGAGTGATTGATTGTGTCGAAGGCCTTTTTGAGATCAACAAAAATACCAACTGCATATTTATTTTTATCCAGTGTATCAGTAATTTCTTCTACTGCCTCAATTATCGCCATTGAAGTGGTTCTTTGCGTTCTGAAACCATACTGACCAACATTTATTATTTGATGTTTTTCAAGGAATTTTTCTAATCTTGAATTAAAAAGTTTTTCTAGAATTTTTGAGAATTGAGGCAGTAGAGAAATAGGCCTATAATTGGTAAAACTGTGTTTGTCATTACTTTTATATAGTGGTATTACTTTCGCAATTTTCATTTTTTTTGGAAAACAACCGGACTGAAATGATAAATTACAGATATATGTTAAGGGACTAGCAATATTCAGAATAACCTGTTTAACTACAGACATATTTATGTCATGATAATCCATTGAAGACTTACTTTTACATTTTAATGTGATATTTATTGCTTCTTGCTCATTTGTAGCTGAGAGGAACAGTGAAAAGGGATTTGATTTTATATTACTGATATTTTCATTTTTATGACACGGGATGTCTGCTGCTAGTTCAGGGCCAACATTTATGAAGAATTTATTGAACCCATCGACAATATTACTCATGTTGTGATTTTCACCATTTGCATCAGTAAAATATTCAGGATATGATGTTCCAGAAGATCCTTGTTTAATTAAGTTGTTTAACACATCCCAAGTTCCTTTTATATTGTTTTTATTTTCATATAATCTTCTTCTATAATAAAGTTGTTTGCTCGTTCTTATAATATCAGTCAATTTATTTCTATATGCTTTATATCTTTGTTCCACTTCTTTTGTTTTTACTTTGATAAACTGTTTATACAGATTGTTTTTCTTTTTGCAAGCATTAATAATTCATTTTGTGAGCCAAGGACTTTTTATCTTTTTTTCTTTTTTTTCTTTGTCATGTGTTCGTTTACAGGACAATGTTTATTGTACCACATAGTAAAAATATCTAGAAAATTATCATAAGCCTTGTCCACATCTGACTCTTCATACACCGAAGAGTCAGATGATTGAATGTTAGGGTGGGTACAGTTTCCTCTGCGGTGGGGTCGGTTGGGCTGCCCCGGGTCCTGTGGGGCTGGACGGTCCTGCTGCCGTAGGCCCCAGTCTGGATGGGCCTGGGCTCCCTTGCCTTGGTGGGTGCCGGAGGACGGGGGTGCCTACTGGGGTCAGCGGGGGAGCTGGCCCCAGGTAGGGGCATCTTGCTCCTCCCTTCTTTTCCTCCCCATCTGCCTCCCTCTTTCTGCTCCAACACACCCACCCACACAAGTAGGGCCTTGGGGTGCGGGTGTGTCACCAGGGTGCAGGTGACCCCCCCGTCCTCTTCTGGCCACCTGTGCCTCAATTTTATTCCACAACTTAGACATCCACATTACTCACACTCTCATAACACATACATATAGGGCCTTGAGGGTGGGCACATTAGCGGCGTCCAGTGGACGGTCTGTGTATTCAACCCCACCTTTGGCACCGGTGCCCACCTCTCAATTTAAAATCCATGTAGACATTGATGGTTATCGGGAGGGGCCGTGCTAACACCTGCTGCCCTCTGGCAGCAGCACCAAGCTCTCCCGTGTTTTAAATGCACCTTAGAACAACACGCAGCAACACTACACATGAGCGAGAGGAGGGAGGTTTGGGGTCTTCACACACCCCTGTTCTCTGCTGGCCATCGGGGTGGGGGGGCTGGGAGGAGGTGTTGGCCGTCTGATTGGGATCTGGGATGCGGGGCCTCCCTGCTGCTGCGGAGCCTGGGGCGGTCTGCTTGCCTCCACCCCGGGGGAAAGGGTAACATCTCCTGGGTCTAGGTGCCGTTTCCCCCTCTAGGGGCGATGGTACCTGGTCCCGGGGTATAGAGTATGTTTGGGGAGTGTGATTGTGTGTACAGTGTCCATGTATGTCTATCCCTACGTTGGGCGAGTGCTGAGTATCTGTATATGTGTGCATGAGGGTGGGAATGCATGTTTGTGTCTGTGTGTGCCTGTTTGTCTGTGTCTATATGTCAGGTCGGGTCTTACACTCCATCTCTCTGGGAACTCCCAGGCCCTTCAAAGTATGGAGGCCTATCTCCCCTCACCACACTCCCTGCCGGTAACTGATGCCCTCAGGGGTCGGTGCGTTGGTAGTTCTTGGTGTCCGGGCCTGGGCGCTCAGATATGTACCAGCTCACTCCCGGTGACTACTTGGAGGGGCCTGGCGCCTGTTGCTCGGTCAGGCCTCTTCCGGGGCAAAGGGGGCCCTCGGGCCTCCGGCCTCTGGGCCTGCGGCTCGGTTCACTCTGGCACAGCTGGCTGCCAGCAGAGCCGGTGGGCACGCCAGTGCAGACCCCTCTGGCTTCTGCTCCGTGGCTACTGGTTGACCCCTCATCTGGGGCTCTCCTCAGCTCTTCCCAGCAGGGTGGCACGGATGACCCTCCGGTGGTCCTCCTTAGGCTCTCGCACTTTGGGGCCTCTGGATGTCTGGAGCCTGGATCTCTTCCATGCCTGCTTCATGCCCTGGGGGACAGGGCTATGGCTCTCTACATCCTCTTGCAGATTGTTACACGGGGAAACCTTTTGAATACAAGCACGCTGATCCACACAAGTGTGCACACGGGTGTTCACTGTTCATAGACATAAACTACACTTTTATTGACTGTTATTTCCAAGCACATTGTGCGCTGCTGGTCCTGCTTGCTGCACAACAACATTCAATATTTAGTATTTACTGCTGTTTACACTTAGCTAGATTAACGCGATGGTGTTGTATTTAGTATGTTGCTCTGTTTTTTTTGCTTGTTTTCTCTTCTTTTTCCCTCAACAGATGATTGAGGAGATTTTTTTTCTCTTCTTTCTCTTTTTAAGTGCCCTTTCTCACTGTCCCTCTCTCCTCTTCTGTTTTTCTTTTCCTTCATCTTTCTTTCTCCCTTTCCTATCCCTCAGTCATGTCTGTCCCATCTGTAAAAACTGAAAATAAAATAAAATAAATAATAACAATAAATAAATAAATAAATAAATAAACCAGCATAAGTGATAGTTTTTTAAACTATAGGGAAAATAATCACTAGCAAAGCGACTTTTTTCTTTTTCCTTGGTTTTCTTCTCATTAACATGACTCTGAATCCATCCGTATACAGTGAAATGCCATTTGGAGAGAATCAGGCTTCTGAAAAGTAATTTTTGGCACGGCCCATTGCATTACAGGAAGGCAAATAAACCATTTACAATGATGCTGTGTTGCTAACATGAGTGATACAAATGACTAACTGCTTGTTTCATTAGTTGGGTTTATATTTATTAGATTGTAAATTGGCATTGTGGCTTTTAGCATAGATTACGTATTTAGTGACCACAGAAGGCGACACATTTGTTTGATATGAGTAGTTTGGGCTGTTCATACGAAAATACCACTTTCTGTACTCGTCACAGGATTAAAATAACAGGTACGTTATACCAACAGCTCTAAGTTCTCCTGTAGAAAACTAGGAAACCAACATGCATAATATTTAGCATGTGGCAGCAGCAGCATCTTTGCACCTCTACCACATATTGTAAGGCCATAGAAATGATGTTAATTAGGTTTTGGGCACTGCTCCTTTTTTTAAAATCTTTTCAGGCTCAAAACACTGTGCAACTCCCAGGCAACATAGTGTGGAAAGCTAATGAATTAACAGTAATAGCCTGCAATGTAATTATGTGCAAGATAATGTGCATGGATACAAATGTTTCTTTCCTTTCCTGTACATAGGAATAATTTAGGGGATGTGATCATCCTGTGAATCTTGTAATTCCTTAAATACAAAAAGCCTCTAAAGTCCTTCTTTGGTGGGAAAGTTTGTGTACTTTGTCTTCTTAGGATCTCATAAAGCATTTGCAACTGAACTAGAAACAAATACTTGTTTGTTTAGGATTTTATTCCTGGTCAAGGCTGGGATTAGTGTGAACCAACAATTACACCAAGTTTTTCTGTACATGATTAAATATAAAGTGTATGCAAAAATATGCTTGATGCAAATTCCTGCTTGGGGCATGAATAGAAGTCTGCACGTATTGAAAATGTTTCAACTTTGACTTGATTTTGTGTTGCAAAAGTCTATCAGAGAGATCCCAGAGAATATCACTTCTCCTGACTTTGCTGACAATCAGAAATGGAGGACATTATTTTCACAGTTTGAGAGCCAGTTGTAGGTGTATGATTCAGCTTCACTTTATACAGAAGTGGAATCACAAAAAGAAGAAATATTAAAGAAAAATCATAGTAAAATAATAATGAGTAGTTCTGAACACATGTTAGCCCTGTTTCTTAAATTCAGCTATTGGTTCTGATTTGGAAGACGTTAGTTAGCTGTTTTATCTCAATCCAGCAAAGATGTTGCACCCACCCTTACTTGTCAAATAGTAATCACAATTTCTGAGAACAGAATTTTTTTTTTCAGATCTATTAATTTGTTCAAATTCAGAAGTAACTTAAAAACAAAACTTAAAACAAAAAAATATGACAGAGAATGAATACCTATTATTTTCTATTTGAATATCCACAAAATCTTCTCACTGCACTGCCTTCTTTTACCCTTTTTAATCACACTTTATGCTGAAGTTTCCACTCACCCACTTCACCAGAGTTAAATGTCTTACTGCGTAGATGATTGACACTGCAGTCAAGAAGATGACAACGCCCCTGTGAGCAATAAAGACACTGGGAGATGTCATGGTGGCTCATTGGGTTCTGTTTTCAGCGCTGCTGTGATTGGACAGGTTGAAATAGAGCGCTTTACATTTTTCAGTGCACCATTTCCCTTTGTCTTATCTAGTGGAGCAAACACCCCATGAAATATCTCTTCAAAGAAATAAATTATGTACTTGGAAACACAGCTATCAAGTTACATAAATGTCAAGGGACTCTTTAAGGATGTAACCTGAACCTCAGAAAGACAGGTGTTTTGGAGTTTCCTGTTTTGATCCTTTACACTGCTGCAGATATCCAGGACTTAAAGAGATTACCAAGAGGAATTAGGTGGATATTTAACTGTCAAGTTTTCCCAAGGTGACATTTAAAGCTTTGTTTATTTACTAAGACGAACGCTTTGCTGATAATATTTGTCTCCTACTCTCTGTTCTCGTACCCATCCCTGTCTTTTTTCTGTCTGCCCCTGTAAGCATATAATTAGAACTGCTCACTAAATCATATTTTGTTTCTTCAACCACCAAGTAGCGCTTGTTCCTACCTCATTTCCTTCCATGTGCTCCTCTCTCTCTAATCTAAATCTAAAAGCAAAACTGGAGTTTTATTTGCTCTCCAGTCCCCCCTCTCTCCTTGTGCCCTACTATTAAAATATTTTATCCAGATTTTGAGTTAATTTGCTTTTTCTTTCAACTCACTACTAGTGATTAAATTTCATCAGTACCAGTCTATCACAGAAAACAACTAGCAGACTCTTATTTTAAACTGCGAACATTTTGTTGACCTATCCATAAATCCAGCCTCCTCCTTAAAGACACTTATAACAATATCTCGCCGCAAGATTTCTTCTCATAAGTCACAAAATGGCCATAGGGCTTTGTCCCTTTGAGTTTCTGGAAAAGTGTTGAGATGACTGCTACTGTTATTTTTATTAAATTGATGACCTCCAGTTCAAACTGTTATTCAGCTGTGCTGTGTTTTCTTTTTTAAGTCAACCCCTTCTAGTAATTTAATATTTATGTGTATTAATAAGAGATTCGTTCTCCCAGCAGAATCCCTGTTACTGACAAGATTCAGCAACAGGACTCAAACATAGCTCAGAGACACAAATGACAAGTTCACAGAGTTCACCTATTAAATTTAAAGCAAACAGAAAAATGCAGGGAGGCGTAATGATACATTAAAATGACAGGAAGTCACAAATGACAAACAAGAGAAAGTGGAGCAAACAAAAGACATGGTTCAAAAACAGGCAGGAAATTAAAGGCTTTGTATTAATACAAACCTGGAGGCAGTCAATCACAACCTGCTGGCTGTTAAAGTTAACTAAATCTTTTTGTTAGATAGTGCATAACTAATATAACAAAGATGTAATGGTGGGCTAGATCTAAATGAACTCTGCTGCTGGCTGGGAACATTTACAACACATCCAGCAGATAAGAGAAATGTACATCAAACTCCACTGCACAACACTTTAAGGAAACATGCTGTTCAACCTAGAAACCATACCAAAACATCACAGACCCGGTTGAGGCTGAACATCCCAGGTGTCTGGAGCTCAAATACAGCAACATGCCATGAAGGGCAATCATAATATCATACCGTTTGCTCATGTTTGCATCATCACAGTGCAGCCAGATCTCATGGAAGTTTGCAAAATAGTGATAAAATTTTACTTTCTGTATACAAGGACACAAATTATACACATTTTATTGACAGCCAACACAATTTTAAAACTTGTATATCTTCATAAAGCAGTAGCTTCTGAAATACGAAGACAGTGGGAAATTGCCACGATTTTTTTCTGTGCCTCTTTCCGACTGAATGTGCCCCAGGTGTTTGGTGAGACTTGCACCTACTCTAGGGCTGGCGTAATGATTAATTTGCAGCTTCCTACACTGGTGTTTCTCTACTGGTCATTTGAGGCTGGCGCCAACAGAGACTCAATTCCTCTTATAGCCCCATGTTAAATTTCTAAACTTTGCAGAAGAAATACATATTTGCAGCCTGGTGCAAATAGATATAAGTCATGTGTATTAAGGATTAGAGACCTATGTTATTAGCTACTTTAAAGTTAGATGTTTGTGGTGCATTTTTAGTTCACACAGTTTTATTGGAACTGGGTGGCCAAAATATGGCCTGATATGTGAATAATGAGGCCAATTATAAATACTAGTATTAACAGTTATAGTAATAATAATAATAATAGAGGAAAATGTAGTATTTTATTTTATTTATTTTATTGTTGATTTAATAGCAAGTATCTGTGTTTGTCCATGCAGTCTATGGATGACGCTGCTAACCAAACTTGGTAGGATTAGCTGATCCTTAGTGCACCTTGCTCCAATTCAAATATGGCTCCAAAACACAAAACAATTATGGCAACAGATCTCAAACACATGTGTAAGTTCATGGTGGCTATGACCATCTTCTATATTCAGCTATATATCTGGGTATATCTCAGTGGACATTTATGCACTTGTTTCTTTCGAATGAAATATCTCTGACTTCAAAGACTGAAAATTCATTAGCTCTTATATGTTTGACTTCAACTAGATCCTTTTTTTTGCATTCACATCTTGCTCTGTTTATTTATTCACATTGTTTCCCATCCATTTATAATAAATGTGCATACATATGAAATAATAAAAAAAAATCATCAGTCATCGAATTGTCGTGTATTTCTATTGCTTCTCCCTCTTTGTGCTTTCTTGCGGCGAACTTTCAAGTCTAATCTCAGTCTCATCAAACTTTTGGTTTCTCATCTCTCTGTTGCTGTATATTAAAATTCAAGCTGCAGCCAAAATCTGCAGCCCAAGAGTCTTATTATAACCATAATCATTACTTCTACTAATCCATCACCCCATCTTGCCTTCATCTCCTCCTCTTGCCCACCCTTTCCTCACTTTGCTTTTTTGAACTTCAATTAAAAAGCAAGTCATGATTTAGCCTCCAACAGCTGAAAAAAAAAACCCAGTCTTAATTTATCCTTCCATCCATTATTATCTCAACTAATGGGAAACAAACTCAGTGTTATCCCTCAGCATGATCTGTGGACATTAATTAAGTTTCCTGTCTTCTCTCTCCTCCTCCCCCTCTCTTAAATTAATATCAGGTTGTGATCTTGACAAGCTTAGTTTACTTCTATTCTTGTTCTTGCTCTTAAATTTGGGTTATAGCCTGTCCAGTAAATATGAAGCTGTTTACACTAAATTCCATCTCAGCAGACAAATACATCTCAAAACTAGTGTGGAAGCAGCCCAGGTACAGGGACAACATGTAAACTCAACACAGAAAGGTTCCAGGCTGCTCTAACAGTTCAAGCCATTGCATTACAATTAAGTTTGGTAGAATAACTATAATTACTGTGTCTGGGTAAAGATTTGATTAAAAAAAAATGAGTTCACAACTTAAAATTTAGAAATTTTTACATCTAAATTTATTATTTTCCTCTGAAACAATATTTCACCAAGTAATCCTTATTTTAATTTCACACATATTCTTTTTTTCCAAAGCTTTAAACAGTGTCCCCATGCACAGTCTCACAGTCTGCACTGTATGAACTCCATTTGTTGACAAATGCTGTAATTAAATTGAGAGCAAGTAATAAGTGGTCTGAGTTTGGATTATGTGTAAAACTAGTCTCTAAAGAGTAGCTTAGTTGTGTTTGAAGATTGATTGAAGAAAATAACCTTTCCCCCCTTTTTTCTTTTAACATGCAGCTCAATATCATCAACATCATTGGAGTCCACAAAGAAGCAAAAAAAAAAAAAATACATTTTTATCTTTTCAGTGTATCTAATTAATAAATGAAGGACCCTCTGTATGTCTTTGTGTCTGCTCTCTGCCTTTCTCAACAACATTCATCCTATCAGAGACATGAGGAATTAGCCTGTTCAGGTAGAAGTCCTCTGGATGAGGGGTGGTCTCATTTTAATGTCGGTTGTGACATCCCATGCTGGCTTCACTTCACTAGCTTCCTGGATGCATGTAACAGAACTGATCACTTCTGAATCACATCATGGTCTGGCCCCTAGCTACATCCTGTAGCAGAAATGTTGACCCCCATATGAGCCAGTTTGCAGCTTTATGTCCTCAGGCTGGACCCTCCTGGCTGTAACAAAATTCAGGCTGGGTAAAACAGCATATTACCCAGTGATGCTTCTCTCCCATCCAGTCCCAGCTAAATGTTCTAATTTAACAAGTTCTTATGGTACTGCCTTCATATCTTGTTTTTATACTATTACCTGTATGGACAAGGAAAAAAAACCCTCCTGTCTATACATTATCTTTATTTACTCAAATCACATCTGCCCAGTTTCATTTTATATTGTATCGCTCTCTTCATATTTAGCTTGTGGGCTTGTTCTTGTTCTTCCCATTAACGTGGTGTAATATCTCCTGGACAGTCATTCTGTTTGGGGGAAACCGTGTTATCTTTCCACATCATTATGAGACATTAATACACTGATCCTATCTTCTCCCCCATTTCACAATTTTGTTTGATTAATTCATGCCTGCAGTACACGCTGAATCTGGGGAGAAATTTAAAGCACGGTGTCTGTCTCTTTCTTCTTTCTACTCCTCTTTCTTCCTTCTCATCACCTACTTTTAAGTGAGACATTTTCAGCTCTCTTTACTCATCTGATCATTTGAACTGGAAATTTTTTGGTACATGTATAAAGTCACTGAAGTAAAATAGAGATCCATCGTTGGTATAACTCATATCTTTGGCTGGCATTGGAGCCGTCTCTACATTTTATTCCATCATACCAACCTGTGTCAGTGTCTATAGCCCTTTTTACTGTTCAGAAATGGTGAACGGACTGTGTCGTCCTTTTGTTTTCTGATAAAACTGAAAGAGATCAGAGGAAACTGGTTTATACATCATCTCAGCTTCTTAGTCAAGTGAAAATATTCAACTCAAGCTCACTTCTCACCTGTGGGAACTCTCTTTATCTGTCCACATTTACAGTATACCACCTCCACCATTACATTAACAAACTGCGAAATCAGCACTGCACTTTGGTGCTTTTTGCTTTGCCCTCCTAAATAATGAGTAGTTTGTAGGTGTTTGTGAGGTCAATGTCAAAATGTAAACATGCCCGTGCAAACTCCTACAGCCATGATTCAGACCTGTCTGAGAGACAGAGCCACAGATAGAGAAGTTATTTCTGATTAACTGGCATTTTCACTTGGAGTGCACAAACACAAAAATCACACAAATTAAAAGAAAAAGAGCCAATGTGCTCAATAACAATTTAAAATGTAATTGTTTGAGACTGCAGTTAAGCAAAGTCAAAATGGCACACCCTCTGTCTATAACCACAGGTGTTTTCACAACATGTTCCTGATTACTACTCTTCTCAAAGCAGAGTGGGTGTGCACAGATTGCGCTTCATCACTCCCGTTTGAGTTGTTATACTTGAACACAAGAGTAGGAGAAATGACACCTTGTGTGCCACTTGTTTAGTAGCGGTAAAGGTTGCTAAACTTTGTAAAACTGACACAAGAAGCCCCAATATTAATGTTAAAATCCATGCCAGCTGATAAAATAGAAGACTGTAGTGAGGTTTTTGGTTGTTGAGAACAGGTACACTCGAGGAAAGGAAACCCGGTAGTGCACCAAGTGTGTTTTTTAAATTTATTTTGTATAGATGCAGTCGTGGCATCTATGATTTGATTGGCTAGATAGCATCATGTGGGAGGAGTTGAAATGCACAAGACTGGTCTGTATTTCCTGTGTACATAAAAACAAAGGAAAAAGCTGTACAGATTAAAATAACCTCATTCATTGTAAATACAAGAAAAAAGCACTCACTCAAACTCTACTAATACGTTTGGGTCCTTATCCTGACCACATCCTGGCCATTGGTGACTTGAGCTTGTCATGGTCATATATACTGAGGATTGTTGTGTGGACCCAAACAGAGACGAGGAAAGACATGGGAACACAGCTGAGAGGAATTAGACATAGCGATACAGGGGAAGTGAAACTGAACGAGAGACTTTCAAAATAAAACAAAAAAACACGCTGAGACACATGCTAAGACACACAGCTTTGGCTGGGGAAGGAAACAGACAGGGATGGACATGACAAACTGGGTAGACAAGGAGGAAACACAAAGAGGGGAACATTGAAACAACTAAGGGAGACAAGACACACAGAGGGCGACAAACACAGACATAACTGGGGAACATACAAATAAACTCAAAGTCATTAGAAGAACCCAAACTCAAACCTTAATCCTCTTAATAAAACAAAGAATCAGAATCGAAGAAGTAAATAAAACAACTCGATCAAAGACCCAGAACCATCACAAGGCTCTGCTGGATTGAGATTCAGTGAGTGGTGAGGCACAGGAGAACAGTGAACTGTCATGTTCAGAAAACCAGTTTGAGAGGACTGAGTTTTGCATTAACAAGGCATTTTCCTCTCAGACAACCATGGATGCACGGTACAGTCCCAGGAATATCAATGTTAAAAGTCACATATATCGCCTTTCTTCCTGATTCTGATGCTTTGTTTGAACTTCCCTATGCTGTCTTGATGCACTGGGGTGCTACCATGTGATTGACCAATTATATATTTGCAAGCAATTAAAAAGGTGAGCGTACATTTCAAGTTCATGTTAATCTTTCTTTTAAATGAAAATTGTGAATGTGGAACTGTGTAACCCATTCAAAAGGAATGTACCAAATGATAAATGATTTTCATTGAAGCCCTTCACCTTCTTTAAGATGTATTTTGGTGCTTGTGTGCTTGAATCTTAAGTTATTTGTGTGTTTGGATCGTCTTTAACCTTGACAGTGGAAAAGCTATTTAAGTCCACTGAGCCATACAGCCATTCAGTATTAGAGCTGCAATAGAGAAGATTTCTGTGTGAAAGGAGGCCATTCTTATGAAACTAAATGATGGCTGTGACACAGAGGAGTAGCCCACCTTCCTTTATTGAAGTCCTGCAGATTTTCCCTTTCTGCAAAATGAAATAACTTACTGTCCATTTCTGTTCACTGGTATGTGATTTTCTCTGAAATCATATTTGATCTCTTGCGATTTTTAAAATGAACACTATTTTTCTTCAGCGAAATCTCTTCCGCCTAACTCTGCGATGCTACTGATGTCTTGATCCATTTAAAAAAGCCTAGGAACCATTTTTTTGTTAAAACACTGACTCTGGAAATGGAAAGAAATCGTTTTTTCTTTTTAGTGGCATAAATATCACTTCAAGACAAAAACAAAAAGCATACAAATTCCAGAGCAAAGGCTAGAGTGGCATAAAGTGTTTTTCTAAATCATGACCATATCATGTTGTTTCATATTTGTACCAGTGTGTCTAATTACAGTCTGAGCAATCAATAGTGCCTCCTTTTGAGGATTTGAGGTTTTAGTATCCCCTTGCCCCTTAAGGAATGTAATGGAGAGCTGCACTCAGCCAAGGAACATGTCTTCACTGAACCAAGTTATGAGATTTTGGCCAAAATCGATTAGAATGATGGAAAAGGTGGATAACAGTGCGTTCAGGTCGAAAAATAGCTGAAGTTAGCTTTTAAGAAAGAACTGGAAATCTGTCTCCTAAATGATAGTGAGTGACCTCTATATACAGTGAAGGCTAGACTCAAAATATAGCTGAACATTTTTTTCTAATTGAATATCTTGAAGGCCCAAAGTGTTTTGTCTCTCCAGGGCTACATGAGTGTAATATTCCCATATGTCCCAGGGCTGAGCAACAAATTACTTTTTAAGATATATCAATATATTTTTAAACAAGATCAGACAATACTGTTTATATTGATTTTGTTTTTTGTTGCCTTACCCAGCCTGCCTTTGGACCTTAACTTCACTATCAAAGTTCTCTCTCCCGCTATATTCTTAGCAGCATAAGGAGAATCATGTGCTAACAGCTGTCTAAATGACTCGGCTAAAGTTAGTAGCATGCTTGCTTTTTTTTGTCTGCTTCCACTTGTCTTTGCACTAGGATGATGTCGGCGTAAATGTGCAGTCATATTCGTTGTGTTCCCACTAGTGCTTTCAGGTTAATCTCGTTGAAATGACCTTAACGCCACAACACGGCAAATCTCCGTTAACGAGCTACCGCCGATCGCTCCGTGCATGGGGCTAGACGGCCAACACGTTAACGAGCTAACTGCGCTAACACACTAGTTCACACCAATGTAATTGAGCATTGCATGGCACATCCAACATACTGTTTTACTTTAGTCCATGACTCGCTTACCTTCAGGGTCATACGTCACATGAAAACCAAAATAATTCCAAACGCCAGATCTGAATGAGGTTCAATTTGCCTGTTGCAAGGAGAGCTTAACTTCTGTCTCGCTAGCTTGCCCTGCGCTCTTCCTTCTGACTATGCTGTCTGTGTGGAGCGCTCAGTGGATCTGCGCTCGACAGTGCAGCCTAGGCGGAGTAGTCGAACACAGATTCACTGAGCGCTCCACACAGACAGCATAGTCAGAAGGAAGAGCGCAGGGCAAGCTAGCAAGACAGAAGTTAAGCTCTCCTTGCAACATGGACCTCCCCCACTCTCATTCAGATCTGGCGTTTGGAATTATTTTGGTTTTCATGTGAAGGTAAGCGAGTCATGGACTAAAGTAAAACAGTATGTTGGATGTGCCATGCAATGCTCAATTACATGGGTGGGAACTAGTGTGTTAGCGCAGTTAGCTCGTTAACGTGTTGGCCGTCTAGCCCCATGCACTGGGCGATCGGCAGTAGCTCGTTAACGGAGATTTACCATGTTGTGGCGTTAAGGTCATTTCAACGAGATTAACCTGAAAGCACTAGTGGGAACACAACGAATATGACTGCACATTTACGCCGACATCATCCTAGTGCAAAGACAAAAACAACAAGCATGCTACTAACTTTAGCCGAGTCATTTAGACAGCTGTTAGCACATGATTCTCCTTATGCTGCTGAGAATATAGCCCAGAAGAAGCGGATAGTATAGCTTTTATTTTGGAAAGAGACATTTCTCTGTAATAAACTCTCTTTTCCAAAGATGAGTGATTCCTCAATCAGATACAGGGCTCGCAAAATCGCTGGGGCTAGCGATTTTTTTCAGACAGGCTACCCTGCCCGTCGGGCTATTGTAGGAAGGAAAAATATATGTCAATGCTTTTGCATTCTTTCAGAAATGTAGCTGGGTAATTATGTCATTGGCAACGGTGAGCCACTGTCAATATGTGACATATTGAAATCGCGTTTGAATTTGCGCTTGTTTTTTTGCTTTCACTTTGCAATCGTGCGAACTGTGTATAGAGAGCGACAGCACTGATCTGTGAGTGATGATAATTTGTGCACCAATTCCTCTGACATCGTCTTATTAATCGTTAGCTTACTATGCAAACATGGCAAGTGAAATCTCCTGCAGCAAGCTTAAACATGTGAGAGGTTGATCGCGCAGAGAATCGCTGAGCTTATGTGAGTGCGTGTGTAAAAGCAGCAGGATATATATTTGACTACGATGACCTTCACAGACAGATATATATTTTAGTTCTGCTGAGCCAAATAAGACAGGTCAGGGTGAAGAAGTGACAGCCAAAGAAAAGCTTACCACAAAACGGAGAAGTTATGACAAATCAGACTATAAGGCAAAAAGAAAGTGCAGCTTTATGGTTTCATGGACAAAATAATTTCTGTGGCTGCAATATGACGAGCTAAATAACCAGGGCTGCACATAAGTGGTCCGCAGGTGCGCATTCGCTGTCAAAATAAAAAACGCGCACAAGGGTTAGGGTTAAATTTAAAAACTGTACTTTTGAGTTAAAATATATATTTATAATTTTAATAAATGACAAATTAAAAAGGCATGAACATTTTTTTGTATCGAAAAAATATCGAACCGTGACACCAAAGTATCGAACCGAACCGAACCGTGAATTTTGTGTATCGTTGCACCCCTAATATATATATATATATATATATATGTATAAAAAAAAACACCCAGCACGCCCCTGCGGGCGGTTTATCCTTCAAGCTCGGGTCCTCTACCAGAGGCCTGGGAGCTTGAGGGTCCTGCGCAGTATCTTAGCTGTTCCCAGGACTGCGCTCTTCTGGACAGAGATCTCCGATGTTGTTCCCGGGATCTGCTGGAGCCACTCGCCTAGCTTGGGAGTCACCGCACCTAGTGCTCCGATTACCACGGGGACCACCGTTACCTTCACCCTCCACATCCTCTCGAGCTCTTCTCTGAGCCCTTGGTATTTCTCCAGCTTCTCGTGTTCCTTCTTCCTGATATTGCTGTCATTCGGAACCGCTACATCGATCACTACGGCCGTCTTCTTCTGTTTGTCTACCACCACTATGTCCGGTTGGTTAGCCACCACCATTTTGTCCGTCTGTATCTGGAAGTCCCACAGGATCTTAGCTCGGTCATTCTCCACCACCCTTGGGGGCATCTCCCATTTTGACCTCGGGACTTCCAGGTTATACTCCGCACAGATGTTCCTGTACACTATGCCGGCCACTTGGTTATGGCGTTCCATGTATGCCTTGCCTGCTAGCATCTTGCACCCTATATATATATATATATATATATATATATATATATATATATTAGTGTTCATTTTAATATATATACACACATAACAACTTGTGATTCTACCTGTATCTGCGATTTAATCATCTGAGAAAATTGAGCTTAACAACTTAATGGTGAGAACCAACGGTGGTAATTATGAAGGTAAATTATTTGATATGCCCCTGTAACAAGTATATGAGGCAATAAGAGTGGCAATCCAAAATGAATGAATCATTAAATTCATTATTTTGTAATGAATGAAACTGTTAGTGAAAGGAAAGTCCTAGCTGGAGAAGTTGATTAACATATGCGTGAAACAACCAACATGATCACAAATGTAAAAAAAAAAAAACTTAGATAAAAGCAACAATGTATGTGTATGTAAACAGAGTCGACAAGGAAGTGAATGTAACCTTATTGTTGAATTATTGTGATCAGAAAAATGAGAGATTTACTCCACAGAAAAGCTGACGAAGTGTGTTTGCAAGCCTGATCTAATTATTAGATCCTGAACTGCAGTTTGAGTCACAGACGCAGCTTTTTTGGCCAACTTGGCCAAGGCCAGATTGGCAAATCAAAGTCAGAAATAGAAAGGATTAAATAAATATGAATTTTTGTTTACTTTTTAGTATTGAAATGGCCTCCCATGCAAATAAGGTCTTCACTCCCACAGTCCAAAATTGTGTAAATATATCGTCATTTGTGCTTTGTCCTGTTTGCTGCCCCTCCCTGAACCTGGTTCTCTTGGAGTTCTATTTCCTGCCAAAATGGAATTCTTCTTTTCCACTTTTGTCTGGTTTGGGTTGTCGTGTCAGACATCAAGCACCTTGAGATGGTTATTTCAAAGTAAGGTCAACAATGACAAGTGGAGGAAACTTAAAACATTTATTGAATCATGTTCTTTTGGTATTTTGAGTTTTCTCAGATTTGTTTCACATTGTGTATTCGTGCATAATGACAGGTGAAAATACTGTACTGAGAAATTACATGATTTCAACAGCTGCATGGTGCTCTGAAAGCTTAGACGCGTGACTCTAGAGAATCACAATTTTCAGTTGAGTCAGGAAAAAAGCTCAGTGGAAATAACCAAAGGGCAAAAACTTAAATTAAATTTATTGATTACCATTTTTGAATTACTTACAGTAATTTATATTAAACACCCAAAACCCCACACAGCCTGGCCAAGAGCAACAGACAGTGAGAGTAATGAAGGGTGAAAGAGGGAAGAGCAGATGGAAAAACAGCAGTGGAAGTTGGATTCAGCGGACAGTAGGAACTAAGGTTAATGAAAAAGGAGAAGGCGGGGAAAGCAATAAGAAGAAAGTAAGAGTTTTGTTGATTCTGTGAAGGATGGGAAGATGTGAATAAAAAGGAGAAATAGAGGAATAAGAGAATGGCACCAGGAGAATGTAGGCTGCATGTGGTTTATGGAAGATGGCAAAGGAGAACAGAGGATACCATGAGATGGAGATAAGGAGGTGAGAAAGAGAAGCCAAAAAGAAATGAGAAGAAAGAACAGGCATTACACTGACAGATGGACGAAGAGAAGGCTGGGCAGAAATGAGCGAAGGTGAGATAATTCAGAAATGTACTGCAGTATTGAGCAGACGTCCGATCTGTCACTAGAGCTCTGACTGAGCAGCTGCCTGTCTCCTTAACCCTCCTCCAACTGTAGTATATCTCCCTTTTTCCATCCCACCTCCCTACCTTTTCCTCTATCACAAATAAACTAAAACTCTTTCACTTTTCCCTCCTTACTCTCTGAAAATGTATGAAACATATGTGTAAGCAATAGATGAACGATAATATCATGAGAATGTGGTGGCCTGGCAGCTATAGCATCCTGACTTTGCAGATAATGGGTAGTGACTTGCAATTTTGTAACCTGGTCACCGTTTACAAAAGCAGCCATGTTTAAAAAAGCAAAATCATTTTCAGTCTCAATAGCCAGTGACTGAATCTGGCAAATGCAACCTGTAACTCACAGACACCATCTCTGCATGCAACCAAAGGGTGCTAATATATTTTTTAATAAGATGTGGGCTAAATGTGGACTACAAGCAGGCAGCAGGAAGCTTCCATTACCAAAAATCTTGTCATTTTCCTCCAGATTCTCCATATTCATCTAGCATTAGCTAGGATGATTATGCAGAGCAAGACTTTGTGACATCTCAACTAGTGTTGGAAGTCAGTATCAATACATACAGACTATGTGGGAAAGGCTTGTAAACTGTAAACATTTCTGCTGGAAATTACTAAGCCTGTATGACGATGCTGTGGTAAGAGCTTTTTCAATTAGGGGAGAACTAGACTTAATTAGTTTTATGGGAGAAATAGTTTGGATTAAAATGTGCTTTTTATTAAGCCCAACATTATTATTAATAGTCAAAAAAGGAACAAGCAGAACTCCACTGTGTTACTCTTATGTTATGTCAGTCTACTGTGGTGTGTATAGATTTCACACATACATGGATTGCATGGATATATTTTACATAACCTTCCAATTTTAAAAAAATCATCAAGAAATGAAATGTATTATTTATTATAATTCAATAAAATTGCAATAGTGAGGATTATTCTATTGCAGGTAAAAGAAATGGATGAAATTGGCTGGATTCAGATGTGCCGCTGTCTGCTGTCGCTCTGCTTCTCTTTATACTGAGTTATTTGCCTCTAAACCTGCAAACAGAGTGCAGCGCTTCAATCTCATGGTTGAGAGGGTGGGAAATGTTTCATATGGTTTCAAGACACTTGCACCCACCCCTCCAGCCCCACACCCATCCCCTCATTTATCTCTCATTTTCATTAATGTGCTCTTCCATCTCAACCTCCACCAATAGTACATCCATCAATAACCAAGCACGACTCTCTTGTTTCCTTTCACATCTCTAACCTTTTATTCGTCTTTCTTTTATTTCCTCCCAGTTCACTTTCTCTATTATTATTCTAGCATGACCCTCTCTGTCTCTATTGTGTACTTGCTGACACTCATTTCGTACTCATTTTTTACCAATTTAATCCTTCCTTTCACAGACTACCCTTGGCTTTACTGTTTTCTCGCATGCTTGCTTCTGTTTTTTCCACTCCCTTAATGTCTGTTTATAGCACTCAACTCAAGGCCTGTTCCTCCCTCCATTTTTTAAAAAAAAATTCCCATTTTTCATTTTTCTGCCTCCTCAAGGACTTTAACTATATTTCTCTCATTATTTTCTTCTAGTTACCTCTTGTCTTGTCTGTCACTCCTCAAGGACTATCATACACCCAGATTAGAGGCATCCTATATCTGTGCCTGTTCTTTCTTCTATTCTAGATCTGTTTACATAAAAGACTTTCAGCGACAGTTCCACTTGTCATTTCACCTCAAACATCTGATTGAAGACAACTCACATACTCATGCAGGGTTTTGACGTGACAGCAGACTGCATAAACTAAGTAAATGTAACCACCTTGATGTGATTTCTAAACTACTATTTTTAAAATTCATGTTTGAAAGTTTGGCTATTGCTTTTTTTTTTTTTTTTCCCAGTGCCATCTCAGCATATTGGCTATTTTGTTGGAAAAATAGTCCTTTCTTTGAAGCCTAAAATCTACTTAATGATTTGATTACCACTGGCACACTGGTCAGAAAGAGTGGATTTAGATAATGACATAATTAGAGCTGATGCCAGTAAGTCAGAGCTACACAACTGAAGTTGAGGATCTCATATTTGAATAAGATTTTTAAAGTCTATCAAGATTATCAACATGACACAAACTGTGCTCTTCTTTAACCCTTTAAGACCTACCATAGAACCAAGTCCGCCAGAGCTTATATTATATTTTTACATGCTGTGGAGCCATTTTTGGGAGCATTTCAAGTTGCTATACATCAATACAACCATTATAGCCCAGATTTTAATAATATGTATTCATTAAGTGCATAGTAATTACATAAATTGCAAAAAAGTGCAATAAACTACAAAAAAATTGAAAATTGTTTTTGATTTTTTAACATATATTTGTACACTCTAAAAAACGATTCATGGGTTTAGTAAGTAAAGCTTAAAATCAATAGCTTTTTCTGCATAAAAAATTAAGTTTGTTGCATGTACACATTGAGTTGGTCGAAATGAAAATAAAGAAAACAGTCTTAGCTCAGTAATATATCGATTTTGAACAGACATTTCTGTGTTAACTTAACATGAAAGTGTATTCAGTTAATACAACTTAAAAATCTCGTAAGCGTCCTTTAAAAGCTGAGTACAAGGCTGACTTGCCTGGACATGTTGTGCTCTCAGACCACTGATCGAAAGAAACGGAGGGAAAGAGAGAAAGCGGAGAAACGCCATTTTGTACGGAACATTATCAAACGTTAAAGCTTTGTGGTGAGTACAATTTTTTGCCTTGTTTTATTCACAGCAGCTAATAACTCTAACTTTAACTCTATCAAGACGCACTGCAAGAAATCTATTTTTACACAACACTAAACTCTTCCTCGGCGAGTGGTGGTGATAAGCTAGTAACATTACACTTCTGGCTAACTTGTGAAGTAATTCGACCGTAACATTAGTCTTTGTTAAGTTTTGTTTTACGGTGGCAGCCAAATGGTGTTAATTGACACTGAGCTTCTGTAGCCGTAGTTTTTAACTCTGCAAAGACAGGGTAATACACGTTTTTCTTCTTTCTACTTTGAAATCGTTGCAGCGTTGATGAAGGTTTGACCAGCAAAAGGCTGGGCCGTTTTACATTCATGACTAAACAAATGTAGGTTACTGAGTATACATTCGGTTTAACATCGATGCATTTTGATGTTTAAGTCCTAGAGTTATTTTTATGTGAGATTGAAGTTTGTTAATTGAGCCCTAGCTGAAGAACAGCCTGTGTCAAAGTTCAGTCAAAAAACGCGGGCGAGGAAGCGAACGCCATGTTGTAGAAACGCCACACGAAAGATCTTAAGTAACATTCATAAACTAGTTGTTTTAATGACATTACATTGAGTGTGCATTAGCACATAAAATATAATATTGCTCTTTTGGGTGTTAACTGCAGATACATAAGCGCAGTTGTATCACTTAAGAAAAAATATCTTTGATTTGGAAACATAAAGCAACTTTTAGGAGAAACTCAACACTAAAAATAATATACATAGTTTTAACTTTTAATGTCATAAGGATTTCCTGTGAGATAATGATTAGACTAAAGACTATAGTTAAAAAAGCGTGAATATTGATTACATGTAATTTGCCCATTTCTTTGCAGTAGTTTACAAGCATTTTTCTTGTTTTTCATCTTGAATATTCAAAAACAATGAATTAAAATTTACTGTAATGCTGATGTAGCACAAGTTGTTTGTACTACAGCCTTCTGAATCACCCAAGTTAAAGTAATTTAAACTGTTTGTTTTTAAAATGAAGTGGATCTGTAAAATTTGCAAATTTGAAACACCAAGAAAGACATTCTCCATTCGCAGGCAGGAAGTTGTCAATCAAGCACCAAAAATCAATGACCTGAAAGAAAGATGGCCTGCTCTTTTTGATGCAGTTCAGGTAAATATTTTTCCATAAGATAATTTGCAGTATGTATTCTTTTAAAGTAAATTGTATACATTAACATGTTGTGCCTATTTGTGCCTTTTTTTTTATACAGATAAACCAAGAATTCAGAAGGATCACCACTGTTAACCTGGAGACAACATTCATGGCAAAGCTGGACCAGTACTCTCAGAAAATAATGTCCTTGCTGTCCTCAAGAGGAGGGGCTGCAAAAATGCGCATTCGGCGCATCCAGAACATGCTGCTAGAGGTATGAATGAATGAAATGTAGTTTTTTTTTTTTTCCAATAGGTGATATTGAGTCTTAAAAGGTAGCTGTTTACAACTCAACTATGTCAAATTATTGTTTAGAGCTTGAGGCACAAATATCAATTAAAACTATAAATACTTAATAATAAAACAAATTATAGGTGATGTGGATCATGATTGGCAGAGTAATTTGCAAGATTTTGCAGTTTTTCTATTTGTTACCTGGATTTTTCAAGTTCATGAATTGATCATTTCAGAGAAATGGCTCTTTGAAATGATCAATTCATTATTTTGATTATCACTGGAAATCTATAATTGGTACAGTTCAGGCCATATAAAGTCAATCTTTTTTTCTTTTTTTTTGATGTAATTATCAAAAACCCATCCTCCTCGAAGAGCAGTTCGACATTCTTTTTCTTATTCACAGGATGATTCTGTGGAGAGAAGGCGAGAGGTCGCTATCCGTGGCTTAGTGGTGTATCTCAGGGAAAAGGAGGAGGATCTCTTCAAAGAGCAGGTAAATCAGACATGACTATACTTTGTATTAGAGCTACGATCTAATCTATTATTAATTGATTTCTAAATTTTTACTCAGTTGTATATAGTATTTGTATTCTATTTTTATCTTATTGTATATTTATTTTATTCTACTGTATATAGTATTTTATTTTATTCTATTCTGTACAGTTGTGTACTGTATTTATTCTTATTGTATTCTAATTTTTGCCTCATAACTTTTGCACTGTCCACTCCTGCTGTGACAAAACAAATTTCCCACGTGTGGGACTAATAAAGGTTATCTTATCTTATCTTATCTTATCTTATCTTATCTTAATTAATCGGCAACTATTTTGATAATTGATTGATCGGTTTGAGTAATTATTTTAGAAAAAGAAGTCCAAATTCTCTGATTTCAGCTTCATAAATGTGAATGGTTTCTGGTTTCTTTACTCCTCTATGACAGCAAACTGAATATGTTTGACATTTGAGGTCATCATATTGGGCTCTGAGAAACATTGACATTTTTCACCATTTTCTGACATTTTCTGGACCAAACAACTAATCAGATAATCGAGAAAATTGTTAGTTGCAGCCCTATTTTGTGTTACTCTCATGTATAAGTATGATTACTTAAAACATTTATATTGATTCTGACCTACCAGGATGGTGGCGGGGATATTACCAATGAAGTGATGAAGATTGTAACCAGAGGTGCCACAACGTCTGATCCAGCCAACGCAAGGATCATACTTGAAGGAACAGAAGTCCTAGCAGACCTGGATGTACCCAGAGCCTGTGCCTTGCTAATGGGGCTGATATATGCACTCAACCTCAGCTACCCAAAAGAACTGAAAAACACTTTTGAAGTGTTTCAAAAGATATTCCTCGAGCTGGATGATCTGAAAGCCAGTCCTAAGGTAATGTCACTAAAAAGTAAACTGTTGTACTAAAAAAATGTGAAGAGTGAGGCTATCCTCAAATTAAATGGGAAATGTTCCACTGTTGTTTGCAATGTGTTGTGTTACATACTGTACAGTAGGCAGTAGGTGTAAAGTTGAGCGTTGAGCATTAAGTACACCTAGTTCAAAATAATGCACTTTAAAAGGATAGCTCGGGTCTTTTGAAGTGAGGCTGTATGAGGTACATATGTATAGTGAGTGTATTACACACAGTAGATGGCAGTCAGTAAGCTCCACCTACGGAGAAGCAGACGGGGCCACCGGCATGCAAGATGAGCCTCCATCCTAATAAAACTGATGTCAGTTTAAATGTACATTATATCAAGAATATGTTTACTGCTTTATTTTGCTATCAGACAGCCTTTTCTGTGAGGAAAGAGAAGTTCTACTGCTTGTTGTTTCAATCGCTCTGGCCCACCAGCGTCCATGGACAAAAATAGCAATTTTACCTGACAGCACACAGGAGTTGCTGGTCTCCTGCTGCCTTGATCAGTAAGTGTAATTGTGTTATTTGGTGACTTTGGTGTTAGTTCGGGTTAGTTCAGATTTACCAAAGTCACACAAACAAACTGAGCCTATCGTGCGTGTCGGTGGCAGGAATGTGCTGACTGCTGTCTACTGTGTGTAATACACTCACAATGTACTTCATACTTAAAAAAACCTAAACTATCACTTTAACACAAACAAACTTGAATCAGAGCATGACTGTCAAAATGTTCAGTCTTTTTGAGACAGATTTACAGGGGTGTTTTATGTCATTTATTTTATGGAGGCAACAATTTTGTCTGCTATTGAAATGTCAATGAGTCTGGAATGGTGGACTGGTGTTCTAATAAACAGTTTGATCATAAAACTGGAATTTCAATGCGTAATTTATTGTATAATTGTAAGTTATAAGTTATTGTAAGTTATTAGTACTCAAAAAAATTAAGGTAACAATTTGCATGGTTATTTCTGAGTAGAATAAAAGTAAAAAAAATAAGTTTTAATAACTAAATGGAGTAATTTTTAAACAATTAAAATAAAGTTGGTTCAACTTAATTAAGCTTGTAGAGGACAAAGCAAATCATGTTGTTTGTACGTAAGGAATAGAGTTTGCCTAACTAAAGAACTCTTGTGGCATTTACGCTATAGTGGCTAAGCTGAAGTAACTTAAAAAGATCCATGCAAATTGTTACCTTAATTTTTTTACGTTAAGCCAGCAGATCTTTTTTTAGAGTGTAGTTAGAGAAATTTAAGAGGCTTATCCCTCAAAACTGTAAATACAAAAAAGTTGCACAAAATAGTTACCCACCACAGGAAATTTATTTTGAGTGTCTTCATAGTTTTATTTTTGAAATACACCAATTTTTATACACTGCAGGAAAAACGAAAATAAATATTATACTGCAAATTTGCAAAAAAGCAGCATATGCATCAAAATAAACTATTTCCAGCAGTGCAATATGAGTCCTAAGCATCCCAGAAACGACACAGAAAGTCATAAAGTCAAACATAACTTTTAAAAAGAGCAGTATAGGCCCTGAGGCCCTGATGGCAAAAAAGACTACATTTCCGCGAAAATGACGTCACTTCCGGTTTCGGGCAGGTAATGGCGGAAATGCAAAAGTTCGCGCTGACGTCTATTCCAACGTAGGAAGTGTTATGAACAGCTGATCGGATCGGCAAAGCGTGTTTCTGGAATATTATGTTTTTGTTCCTGCAAGCGCTTTTTATGCAGTTTTTGCAAAGCTTTATGTGGAAGGAAACCGTGACCTAGGACAAGCTGATGGCATAAGATGTAAGTACAACTTCTCCGGTTTCATATGCAAAAAATTTTTTTGCGCTAGCTAGGGCTGCTCGATTATGGCAAAAATGATAATCACGATTATTTTCACTGAAATTGAGATCACGATTATTTGACGATATTTATTTAACCCTTTAAGACCTACTATAGAACCAAGTCCACCAGAGCTTATATATATATATATTTTTTTTTTTTACATGCTGTAGTGCCATTTGTGGGAGCATTTCAAGTTGCTATACATCAATACAACTGTTATAGCCCATATTTTAATAATATGTATGCATTAAGTCCATAGTAATTACATAAATTGCAAAAAAGTGCAATAAACTACAAAAAAAAATTGAAAATCGCTTTTGTTTTGTTTACATATATTTCTACTTGGAGAAATTTAAGAGGTTTATCCCTCAAAACTTTAAATACAATAAAGTTGCAAAAAATAGTTTCCCACCACAGGAAATTTATTTTGAGTGTCTTCATAGTTTTATTTTGGAGATACAGCAATTTTTATATACTGCAGGAAAAACAAAAAACAATCCTATGATGCAAATTTGCAAAGAAAACAGCAGGTGCATCATTTCACTGTGGGAAGTGTTACGAACAGCTGATAGGAACGGCAAAGCGTGTTTCTGGAATATTATGTTTTTGTTCCTGCAAGCGCTTTTATATGCAATTTTTGCAAAGCTTTATGTGGAACGAAACCGTGACCGAGGACAAGCTGATGGCATAAGATGTAAGTACAACTCCTCCGGTTTCATATGCAAAACAAATTATTGCGCTAGCTTACACGGTTCAGGTTCTACAGGGATTTAAAAATAGTTACGCAAAACGGAGCGTGCTGCTCTGACCGGCTTTAAAGGGTTAACAATGACTTTAAAAAAATAATATAAAATAGTGTGCAACACCACTGAAGTTTTTTTTTTTAAACTCTCTTTTCAACCAACGGCAGTCACTCTCCTCTCCAAATAACTTCTGCTTAGCTTTCCGAGCTTCCCTCGGGTCCTCTTAATCAGCGATCTCCAACCTTTTTTGCGCCACGGACCGGTTTATGCCCGACAATATTTTCACGGACCGGCCTTTAAGGTGTCGCGGATAAATGAGGGAGGGGCTAATAATCGGCTCAGTCATTTTTAATGATCGTTGAAAGCCCAGATCGTAATCGTGATTAAAATTCGATTAATTGAGCAGCCCTAGCGCTAGCTTATGTGGTTGCAGTGCTACTGGGATTTAAAAATAGTTACGCAAAACAGAGCGTTCCCGCTCCGATCGGCTCTAAAGGGTTAACTGAGAAAACCTGTAATAGTAAACAGATCAAGGCTTCCCCTTTAGCCCTTTAAGACCTACAATAGAACCAAGTCCGCCAGAGCTTATATTATATTTTTACATGTTGTAGTGCCATTTTTGGGAGCATTTCAAGTTAATATACATCAATACAACAATTATAGCCCAAGTTTTAATAATATGTCTGCATTAAGTGCATAGTAATTACATAAATTACAAAAAAGTGCAATAAACTAAATTCATTTTTGTTTTTTTAACATATATTTCTAGTTAGAGAAATTTAAGAGGCTTATCCCTCAAAACTGTAAATACAAAAAAGTTGCACAAAATAGTTTCCCACCACAGGAAATTTATTTTGAGTGTCTTCATAGTTTTATTTTTGAAATACACTAATTTTTATATACTGCAGGAAAAACGAAAATAAATATTATAGTGCAAATTTGCAAAAAAACAGCATATGCATAAAAAAAAACTATTTCCAACATCGCAATTTGACTTCTAAGCATCCCAGATACGACACAGAACGTCATAAAGTCAAACATAACTTTTAAAAACACCAGTATAGGCTTATGAGGTCCTGATGGTGAAAAATACATTTCTGCGAAAATGACGTCACTTCCGGTTTTGGGCAGGTAATGGTGGATATGCGATAGTTCACGCTGACGTCAATTCCAAAGTAGGAAGTGTTACAAACAGCTGATCGGATCGGCAAAGCGTGTTTCTGGAATATTATGTTTTTGTTGCTGCAAGTGCTTTTTATGCAATTTTTGCAAAGCTATATGTGGAAAGAAAAAATTATTGCGCTAGCTTACGTGGTTGCAGTGCTACCGGGATTTAAAAACAGTTACGCAAAACGGAGCGTGCCCGCTCCGACCGGCTTTAAAGGGTTAAGGAACCCGTTTGTGATACAGGCCACTGTGTGTGGGAAGCTTTCAACCAGAGGGCTTCTATGTAAGAAGCAGCTGCTGCCACTCTGGGCTTCATGTCAGCAGTAATGATTGTAAGAAACCTTACTCTATCAAGATATGTTAAAGCTTAAAAATTCTGTTCTTTATGAAGAAAAGAAGAATATGACAGTTTTATGATGGTTCCCTCTGTCTTCTTCTGCTTATCACACTATTGATCGTTACCTGCTAACAGGGCCAGCTAGGGCCTTGTTGTCTGTCTTAAAAGTCTTAATTTGTATCTTTCAAGTGCAAGAAGCAGAAAAACATCAAATAAAATACACTGAGGACCAGCAGAAGACAAAGCTGAACAGGAAAGTTTATCCTCATTTAATTCCCCTTGTGATGTTGATCTGAAACCCCAGCTGGGAAACATATACAGCATGATGGTGTAAACTGTGAGCAGCAGTCTTCCTGTACTTAGGACCTTCAGCAAAGATTGGAGGTCATAGAAGAACTGAGTAGCTGCATGGGAGATTCAACAAGATTGAGGAGGCTCAAAAATAAATAAAAAATGAAGATCCCATGCTTCCCATTGAGCTCAGCTGGAGGAGCATACAGCAAAAACCAGCACCATTTCTGCACTGAAGGAAAAAAAGATACTGCAGGGGATGGTGAATGTCTAAATATAGCTTTATGTCTCGTTCTCTATAGACTTAAATGTGTAAATTTTAAGCAAAATTGCATTTTGTTTTTTATTTTATTTTCAGTAACAACTGAGCTGTTATTCGTGAGTCTAAAACAGCTTAAGAGCTTAAAGCGAGGTAGGTTTACTTTAGTGTGCAGCACTGTTTGAAACACTGAAGCAATTATGTCAATGGGAGAAGAAAGGCAAACAGGAGACTGTGAGAGAGAAAGGGAGGGAAGTGGAGACTGAGAGAAACAAATGACATAATGCATTCTGCAGCCTGACCACATAAAATAGAAGTGAACGAACACACACACACACAAGTCAGACACATGGCTGTAAACAGAAAGATTCCCACAGAAACATAACGCAGCTTTTAATGCACTAATACACACAGAACCAAGCACAATGTCAAGGTTACCTAAACGGATACAAGCACAGGACAAATGAGGAAGTTCAGTCTCAATACAAATTAAGCAGAAATTTACGCTACAGAGTAGAGTACATGGGAGTTTACGAGGAATATTGGCAAAGAGGTTTGCAACTGCACCTCTTTGTAAGCAGGTATTTACAGGTTCAGTGAGTTGGTAAGTATGCAGCTAATATGTGGAGCAGTTAAAGCTAAAGCTAAGCTAAATGGTACTTAAGCAGATATAGTGTCATGATCCTGGGCCATGTTGGCCCAGCAGTCTTAGTATTCATGTCTTTTTGTATTTTGTTCCTTATTTGATTTCCCCTTGTGACTTTTATCCCCTGTGTGCCCCTCTATGTATCTGTGAGCCCTCGTCTCCCCTCGTGTTTCATTCCATGTTTCCCCAGCCCACTATGCCCGTGCTCTCTCTCTCCTCCTGTCTGCACCTCTGTGTACTTCCTGTTTTACTTTGACAGTCTCTCGTCAGTATGCGTCATGTTGTGTTCACTCCTGCCGTGTCCCGTTACGATTATCTGTGTCAGCTGTGTTCCCCGTGTGCTCCCACTTCCCTCGTTAACCCTCTGTGTATTTATGTGCATGTCTCCCTCAGTTCAGTGTCGCGTCGTCAATGTCTCCTCCCCGAACCTGTGTGTCTTTCTGTCTTCTGTTAGCATTCCCAGTTTAGTTCTGTTTCTTTGTGAAGCCTGCAATAAAGCAGTGATTTTGAATTCAGTTCCTGTCTCTGTGAGTTTTGCGTTTGGGTCCTCATCTGCCTCCACACAGCCAGTTCATGACATATAGTCACAGTCTCTGACTGTAGCTCTCAGCTGCTTGAGGTCAGTTTAAGAGGATGTGGGTTTGGTTCCTCAAGAAGGGATTAATGGAATCCTCACTGCCTTGAAGTTATATTTTCAGCAAGTGTAGTGAAAGCGGGCAACAGGTAACAAGGTCTCTGGCTCGGTTTCCAGGTGGCGCGTAAGCAGAAAAAACAGGTGAGTGAGTGTGACACTGAATTTACTCAAACAGTAACTGAGTAACGCTACCACATGACAAGGTTAACAATCTGGTAAAATCCAAGCTTAAATACTGTGCTTTATAATATGAATATGGATGAATGACATGTGTGTCTCCCGGGGGTTCCTAGAGACCATGCCCATCGGTCATTCGCTCACCCACTTACACAGACAGAGAGGCAGGAGGAGCAGCAAGAACGAGAGATGTGGAGAAAAGGCAGGTGGACCTGGAGGACAGGGGCAACCATGAGAGAGAGAGAGAGAGAGAGAGACAGACACACACACACACACACACACACACACACACACACACACACACACACACACACACACACGCTGTACCAGCTGAACATGGCAGGTGTTCCAAAGTGAAACAAGTGACTGCCCTTTCTCTGACCTCAGAAGGAGTCAAGACACAAAAACACAGAAAAAGAGATTCGAGGAGGTTACATGTTGTTGGTTATTTTATTCTTTCAGACAAGCAGAGACAGTAAAAGCTGTTTAATTTGAATCTGAATGCCCTGCTGACTTGAGGTCAAAATCGTGCTCTTCTTTGTGTTATTTGCACAGAAGTTCCCAGCCATTACTGGAAAAGCGCTTTGAAAAAACTCTCTGTAAATTAATTTTTTATTGTCTTGTTAAGGGGCTTGCATCCAAAAGTGTCCCTGTGTGAGAACGGCTACCCTGTAAAAACAGTTTAAAGGGGAATGATGACAGCTGCTGCTGTGCACAGATCTGTTGTGTAAAAGTTTTGACTTTCAACTGTTGGGGACACAGGACTTTCAGGTGATGTAATGCACCTTCTGGCAGCCATACAAGAGGCCGAGCTCTTCGGGCACCTGAGATAAACATTATTTCTTAGCTTAATAGCCAAGAGTCACCTCAAGACTTCAATGTATCATATAGAAAGAAGTATAAAAAATTAAAGGTCTACTTTCACCATGTGTCACTAAAATGCTTAAAAATAATATTGATGTTAAATGTTTTGCAACCGTTCTTCCTGATTTTTATAGATTTATTAATTTGTGTGGCTTATTCTTTCTACTTTAGGATGTCAGCTTCATCATGATAATTAGGAAGGCAGCTGTGTGCATGTATATATTTCTGTGTGATTAAGTATGCAAAAATCTTAAAATTTGACTTGACTACAGAGGATTGTCAGTTTACCGTTTTAATTTAAACCATGACTTATCGGTGGTGCAGACAACACTGCACACATTTTACAAACAGATGGTACAGGCTGTGCTCAGTGTAATGAGTCCAGCCCAAAAAATGCAGATATGTGCTCTGCGTGAAAAGAAGCAAAGGTGTTTCTTAAACGAATTATTGTGTTTGCAGGCCACATATATTTGGAGTCATCTCCTGTTTCTTCTAAAATGTCAATTTTTTTTATTTCCTAAAAGTCAAGTCTAGTACTTGTCCACCCTGCACCTTGTAACCTTTTAAAAAGTCTGCTTCGTTAGCTAGTAATTTATTTCACAGGTTAAGATGAGCTTATTAAAACTTCAAAACTACATCACATAGATGCAAACTGCAAATTAACTAATATGCACAAGAGTTCTAGTTAATATGTACTGTTTTTGGTTTTGCTTATTTAACAATTAATGATACATAGTAATACTTGTCTGTTGATATTATCGAGTGGGGTTTCATTATTAATATTAATATTAATATTAGACTTCTCCTGCACATAGTAAGTAGTAGGGCTGCCACAAACGATTATTTTGATAGTCGACTAGTCACCGATTATTTATGCGATTAGTCGACTAATCAGATCATCATCCACTGGACGTAAAACTACAGCTTATTGCACCAGCAGCATCTGCTCTTATTTAACTATCATTAGCTTACAGCTTTAAGCTTTTAAGGTGCTAACTAAAAATAAAGACAAGATGATAGTTTATTCAATTTTAATGAAATTTGCAGATTGTTTTGGTGAAGTTTAATAAACTACTTGCTATCTAAAATATAACAGGACACCGGAGTATATTCTCCAGCATCTCACACTTCTGATAATCAGCTGTCTGCTTGACTTTATTCAGCTGTGTAAAAACTATAACTTTAATCTGAGACAAACCGATTTACTCAGGAACAAATAAAATACTAAAAAAAAAAAAAAAGCCAAACAACAACATTTTTAATTTATCTAAGTGACTCATATATTTAACCTGAGTAGCGAAAGACGGCGGTGGGTTTGAAAACAATTTGCCGGGAGTCCGGTGTTCTCACCGCGCTAGTGACCTAGCCCCCGGCTAGCTATCGAGCTAGTGGGTAACAGACGTCTCCGAAAACGTCGGAGCGCTTTTGAAAATATGTGGTGTCCTGATAAACTGAGCCGATATTTGAGGTTTACACAGCTACATTCTCGCCTGAAAATATGTTAAACGTTTATTTTGTGACCCAGAAAGAATAATAAGAGTAATATTAAAACTAACTAGCTGCCGCCATTGTTGGAAACTAAGCTGGGCCGCGCTATGAATTCTGGGACACAGCTGCTTCTTCTTCTTCTTCTTCTTCGGGGTTTAACGGCAGCTGGCATCCTTGTACATGCAGTGCTGCCATCTTCTGTTTCAGTCCGTTATTACACTCTTAAATCCTACTACTTATTCCTGCGTCTTTTGGGATCTTACAAAGCTTCAAACGACGCGTCGACTATTAAATCAGTCGTCGACGATTTTGATAGTCGACGTAATCGTGACAAGTCGACAAATCGTGGCAGCCCTAGTAAGTAGATGTTCAACCACATTTACTTCCTGCATAGGAGGTTAGTGGGGGTTGTGAATAATTTTGTTGTTTATGCATATGTGTGTGCTTTCTTTAGAATTGCTTCATTTCAGTCACCAAATACGTGTATAATTCTGCCACAGCTGCAGCATTTACCAACAGTCTATTAAACAACCAGATGGCTGCTGTTTGTCCCTTGGTATAAACACGCTCACTGTATCACACACTCACACAGGATTTATGTAACATGTTCAATTTTGTACACTAGGTGTCTCTGGACTCTTTGACATCTGTGTTTGGAGTTCACTGCAGGTCAGCAGATTGTCCAGAGATTCAAGAGAGAAACAATGAAAAATTCACAGCGTTCTCAGTTTCATTTCTTTGAGAGGTCCTAGCTCCCTTCTCACTTTCTACTCTCTTTGTTAGACTACCTATTGAAATTCTGCCAGCCTCAGTCTCTACAGCTAATCACACACACACAAACAGTCTGCAAAAACACCCGACAGAGGTGAGATTAAAAATCAAGTCTCGGTTTACGTTGAGATTTTGTGAAAATTGCACAGCCAAGTAACCACAGATTGGCATACATTGACTTTTATTTATATTTGTATTTCCAAAATTTCCAGCAGAAAAAGGTTTTGTAAGATACAAAGTGTGTCTGACAGAATACACCTACTGTGCAACATCTAATTCAGAGATTCAGTACTTACTTTTTAAATCTGATGACTGACATTTTCTTTAACACACAAAACATACCCTCAAAGCCATTTTTAGGACACATCTCATTGTCAGGCCCCACCTCAGCTCCCCTTCCTAATCTCCTACGTTCTACCTTCTCTGTGTTTCTGTCCTCTCATTTCTGGATTAATTTCAGATGTGCAAGGGTTCAGGCTCTCCTGTCATCCAATCATCTGCAACCGCTTCAGTTTGTTACCCAGTTCTCAACTCCGTCACTCCATCTTTCACATCAAATCATATCAGCAACTCTGTTTGGATTTTTATTACTCACTTTAACAGCCTGTCTCACTGTACTTCTCCTCCATTATGTTCCAACTCCTGCCTCTAAGCCACACCTGTAACAATTGTGTTCTCTCTATAAAGCTCCTTGCCAAAGAACTTATTGCATACACAATCCATTGGATCAAGTCTTCTGGCCCACACCGCTTCTGCTTCACTCCTTGGCTCTTTACTCTATTCTGCTCAGACTCCCTGTGGTCCTGATCAGTAAACTCTGCCCACCAGATTTGGTCTCGTCTTTTCATTCAGGCACCATCTAAAAACCAAACCAGATCTGAGCCAAGGCTCTTTTACTGTTGTAGTCTGTCTCCTGCTGATACCTAACCCTTAGGCTATTTCCTCCTCTCCTGGTAAGCTTTCCCCTTTAGTTTTTTTTGTTTATACTAGTAACTAAGCTGTATTCGATAAACCTTTGTTGAAAATGGGCAATTTTGTCCTGTGTATGTGTTCAAGTCCACTCACGTTCAGATGTACTTAAACTCCATCCATCTCATAAGAGCAATAATATTAGAGATACTATTTAGTGTGAGGAATTATTCCTCTGGACTATCGACACTGGGCTTTCTTCAAACCTTGAACCTTGACACCTGCTACCTGTTTTTCACAACTTCTGATACATTAGATGTTTGATATAAGTAATATATATGCAAAAGAAGGACGTAAATCAGACCATCAGGTATTTGGCTTTGGGTGTATGAACAATCTTCCCATTTATTGCAGCGCAGTTTGTCTTTTGCATTGAAATTTAAAGCCTTTAACCCCAATTTCAAGCTAGTTTGATCAGGGAATGTCATTATTGTGTTATATTAGTAGTTTGTTAGCTAACATGTGGCATTAATAACACTCATCTTCAAATCAGGGAGTACATTCTAACAGAAACAGCCTCTGAATCATGCATAACCCTGTCCAAGGGTGAGTACTTACAAAAAAGGTCACATGGGTCGGCACAGTCAAACTTCCAAACCAGCAGTCTTTGTCCATTTTGCACAGGGTTTTGTTTGGAGGCCCAGGAAACTTGGCTTACCCTCTCTGGCCAGAGGAACCTTCTATCCTTTCATGTCTAAAAACTGAGACCCTCTTATCGAGCTCCCAGACTGTTATATCATCATTATTCAACATGTTCGGTAAACAGAACACCCTTGTAGCATTATGCATTTGGCACCTGAACTGAGTAAAAGCTGAAATGCATTTTCACCCCAAAGCAGCTTAAAATTCCACTTTTTTTCAAATGGAGCTGTTTTGGTGTGGATGAATATTTTCAATAGCTACTGCATTTTCCACCTTCACAAAGGCACATGAAAATACACAAAACCATTATTACAACAAAAGGCTTGTATGGCAATGCTTCTTTCTTAATTTCAAAAGAAATATGTATCAAAAATAAACATGAGTGCTGACTGCTACAGCTATCTAAATACCTGAAGTATAATTAAAGTGTACAGAGGTTGGAGTCTTACCAAACACAACTGTTGCTAAGTTAACAACAATTAATGCAATGTCAGTCTACTGAGCAAGATCAGTAGGTGTTCAATGCTTTGTTGGGATTTTGCAGAAACACTAAGCAATAAAAATAAGATGAGTGCCTCAAATCACGATGTTAGTGTGCTTCAATGCAATGCAAACAATTAGGCCTAAATAGTCTCAATCTATTGGACTGATATAGATAAAGAACTATTCAAGCAGTGTAAAGACAGCAATATTAATACTTAGCGGTCTATGTCACTAGACATGTTGAGAAGATCAGTGTTACTAATCTAATAATCTAGATTTATAGTTTAGTATTAAGATAAGCATAATCGCTAATGTGTGATTAAAAAGAAAGAAAAACAATGGAAAAAAATGGACCTGAAGCACGGAGGAAACACTTACCAACAATAGCATATGCTTCCATATTGATTGCATCAAGTTGATGTTATTCAATGATGATGTCATTTCCAACATTAAAGCATTTCAAAGTGATATGAATTCAATATCTGGGATCTGGTTCATGGACATAGTTAACATGGCACCACCTATTGTGGCCACTGCCATTGTAGCTTTTTTAAAGTGAGCAAAGGATTTCACAGAGGAACCAAAAATCCCATTACATGCTCATGTGAAAGGGATTTCCCAATCATAAGGTATGCCTGTCCTCAAGCATCCCTTGCTTTATTGTGTAATTTAGTCTAACTGACTGCACTTAACACATAATGAACACTGTGTATTCATTAAATGAATATAATGTGTGATTTTGGTAAGAGACGTAAAAGGGTTAAACTTAAACTTATCATGTGTTTGAGGTGATACGGTACATCGAGTGAGCTGAAGACAACTCTACAGTCTGACTGACCCTCCCTGCTTCAAGGCACTTCTGCACTGGCTTCTCTTTTCAGACCTGGAGGCTATGTCCATCTTTTATAGACTATGAGTGGATTTTGTCATCTTGCAGTATCCCAGTCAGCAGTGCACTAAAACAGGATGTGGCTGTAAATACAGTGGAGCTGTTTTTGGGGGTTTGCTTCTGTAAAAAGCAAACTTAAACACATAGACCGAGTGGGTTATCTTAGCATTTTGGGATGGGTGTGTGTGTGTAGGTGTGCGTGCGTGTGTGTGTGAGGATGTGCATGTCCTCCACAGTTCTGACTCATAGATGTTATATGTACCCTGAAGCTATGGAGAAAATGAGACAGATGGACAGCACCGGTACTGACAACACATCAGCTCCTACATACTGTTGAATTGGCCCACGACCAGTTAGACAAAACATCCATAAAGCAGGCTGCTGTATTCCTGTCAGCACAAACCTGCTGCTTTCTTTTGCCGGAAATCCTCAGCACGTGTCAGACTCGGGTTTCTGAGTGTCCCATCTGTTCTTAGCAACCAGAGAGCAAATATACATAAATTTATAATTAAAAAAAATATAATATAAACATCAAAATCCATGAGGAAAGTAACTGATTACTTTAACCCATCAGATTTGAAAATCGAGAGTTACTGAGTCATGATAATAAACAAAATTAAATATTTAATATCTGAAGGTAAAGGGCAGGTTGTACTAGCAAGACTTGATACGTATACACATAAATGAACGGAAATGACTGAGAGGTTTCAGTTCTGTGTGCAATATCAATTTTAATATAGTGCTGTCATAAAGATTGCAGTTATGTCAGACCATTTCCCTTGTCAGTACTGCAGCAATGTAAACACCAACAATTATATTGCTTGCCCTGCTCAGGAGGTCTTTTCACTTTACTTGATTTTTCAGAATAAGGGCGGCTCCAGTAAGAAATATTATTAAAGGCACGTTATTTATTTTGCAGCTGAGTGCCTCGTCCTGTTTGCTATCAAAATAAACTGCTTGGCAGTCAGTGTCTAAAAAATTAAGAGCTGTCAGTGCTAATATTTTTCTTATTTAGATTAGCAGTTATTACCAGGCTTAGACAGGACTTCCTGATACAACCAGTCCTTGGAAACTTCAGGTGACAGCAAGCAAAGTACTTCTTAAATTCCTTTTTCACTTTGTTACATGTTTTATTACAACACAATATTATGGTTTCAGACTCATTTTTCCTCATTAAGATCTTTGTTTTATCATATTGTATTCAATTTTATTAAAGCTATTTGTTATGTTGTATTTTCACTATTTCTAAACTGCTATAAAAATAACTTTGCCATCTCTGGAATGATAAAGAAAAAAGAAACAACTGTTTGAATCCAAGCTTTTCAAACAGCCATAAACTTGAGAAAATAAAGAACGGCTTTCTGTAAAACGCCTTTATTTCCTCTGTAAGCTGTATATTACAGAGCTCCACTCTCCCACTCTCCCAGTGTGAGCTTGCTAAAAGTGTTTTCTCATTGTGGTCAAAATGTAAGCCAAGTGACTGTATGATATTGCATAAGCTTTCCTCTGACTGTTATTCATTCAAAACATGTTTTTATAGTTTATTTTTGAGCTTATGAAGAAAAAGTTCTGATGTTTGTTGTATAATAGACTCTCTATAATAGATGTCAGACATCCAACAGCCAGCTGCTGTGGTAATCATGATAGACTAATATAAGCATGAGTTTATGGGACATAAAATGCACATGTCCGCTTTTGTAAACCTAGTTAAAAATTCATTTTAAAGGCGACTCATGGGTGATGAAAGCTACAGTAAACATTCATTTTCAAGAACAGCTGAAATAATAATAAAGCTTTCTTTATACAGTTTCAGATTAATTAGCAGTGTTTGAAGCTCATCTAAGCAAGGCTAATGGAAACTATTCATTCTTTCTTGCTCTCCCACTACATTTCTTTTACACTTCCTCAACCCCCTTGCCTACCTTACTCTACTTTCTTCTCCCTGATCCCCTTTTATTTCTTAATTCTTTCAGTTACATTCACCATCTTTCCCCATCCATTTCCTCTTAGCCTCTCTTTCCTTCTCCTCACTCTCTCCTCTCTTCCACTCCGTTTCCTTCTCTCTCTCTCATTAGAACTATATTGGGGTGACTTGGACCATGAAATTAAAATATTAGTGAATGACATCACTGAATATTTGCAATTCTCTGGAAAGAAAGAATAGGAATAGAAATAATAGAAATGAATAGGAAAAGGTCAAGTAGAGGGCACATTAACATTTTAAACAATTAATAAAAAAAACATTATTAGAAGAGGACTTATTATAAGTTAAGTATTGGCAATTATACAAAAAAACATTAATAATTACACAACATACTATTTTTAAAATGAATGACTTGTATCAATGGGCAGCATGGTGGCACAGTGGTTAGCAGTGTTGCCTCAAAGCAAGAAGTGCGGTTGCTCTGTGTATCTGCAAGCCTTTCTGCATGGAGTTAGCCCTGTGTTTGTGTGGTTTCTCTCCTGGTACTCTGGCTTCCTAAAATCCCAAAATCACCAACTGGTAATTCTAAATTGCCCATACGTGTGAATGTGAGTGCGAATGGTTGTCTGTCTCTCTATTAGAATAGAATAGCCTTTATTGTCATTGTACAGAGTACAACGGAATTGGAGTGCCACTCCCTTGGTGCAAGTTTCAATAATAAATATAAATGTAAAATATAAAAAGTACAAAAAAACAATCGTAAGTACTCAAACAATAGTATGTACAATATATACAGGATAGCAGCATTAATATAATGACAGTATTAATAGCAGCATAATATAATGACAGTGACGGTATGGAATAGGTTCAATTGTTTTTGTGCTTATTTACTACGGTGATAGCTCTGGGAAAGAAGCTGTCCCTGAATCTGTTTGTCCTGGTTTTATGTGACCTGTACCGTCGGCCTGACGGTAATAGTTCAAACAGTTGGTTGCTGGGGTGAGAGTGGTCCTTGATGATATTGCCAGCTCTGCTGAGGTACCGAGAGTTTGCAGTGACCTCCAGGCTGGGCAGAGAGCAGCCAGTGATCTTCTGGGCTGTGTTGATGACCCTCTGCAGTACTTTCCTGTCCGCAGCTGAGCACCCTGCATACCATGTTGTTATGCCGTACATTAGGATGCTCTCTATGGTGGCTCTGTAAAATGTCACCAGCAGCCTCTCCTCCAGGTTGTTCCTCCTGAGCACTCTCAGAAAGTGGAGACTCTGCTGGGCCTTTTTAACCACCGCCGTGGTATTTGCAGTCCAGGAGAGGTCATCAGAGATCTGCACGCCCAGAAACCTCATGGAGTGTACCCTCTCCACACAGTTCCCGTGAATGTAAAGTGGGGCCGGGTCTGCTCTGCCCTTCCTGAAGTCCAAGATAAGTTCTTTAGTTTTCGTGGTGTTCAGTTGGAGGTTGTTAACTGAACACCACTCAGTCAGTCTGTTGACCTCATCTCTGTAGTCCGACTCATCCCCCCTTGAGATGAGTCCAACCACTGTGGTGTCATCCGCGAACTTTATGATGGTGTTTGAGAGATGGGTAGGGGAGCAGTCGGATGTGTAGAGCGTAAACAGGAGGGGACTCAAAACACATCCTTGTGGAGACCGGGTGCTGAGTGTGATGGTGCTGGACCGGTGGGGGCCGAGTCTGACAGACTGTGGTCTATTTGTCAGGAAGTCCTTGATCCAGAGGCAGATGGGGGTGGAGAGTCCCAGGTGAGACAGTTTCTGGACCAGGATCTCCGGGATGATATGATTGAATGCTGAGCTGAAGTCCAGAAAGAGCATTCTCACATAGCTTCCTCGGTGCTCCAGGTGACTCAGCGTAGTGTGGAGCGCTATGGTGATAGCGTCCTCGGTGGATCGATTTGTCCTGTAGGCAAATTGGTGGGGGTCCAGAGTGGGAGGCAGACCGGCCCTGATGTGCTGACAGACCAGTCTCTCAAAGCACTTCATCACTACAGGCGTGAGTGCAACAGGCCTGTAGTCATTTGGGCTGGCCACAGCTGTCTTCTTGGCGATGGGGATGATGGTGGAGGTTTTGAGGCAGGGCGGGACGGTGTTTGATGACAAGGAAAGGTTGAAGATTTTAGGGAAGACTCCGCTCAGTTCGTCAGCACATGCTCTGAGAACCTTTCCATGTATTCCATCAGGACCTGCCGCCTTCCTGGGATTCACTGACCTTAGAACACACCTCACTTGATGCTCCCTGAGTGTTAGTGTGCCAGTGCTAGGGGCGGGTGGAAGTGGTGTGGCAGCTGGGGGCCTGGTCGTCTCAAAGCGGGCAAAGAAACGGTTTAGATCCTCAGCCAGTGAGGCATCAGTCCTAGATGTTGCCTGGTTATTGCTTCTGTAGTTGGTAATGTGATTGATCCCCTGCCACATTTTTCTGGGGTCGTTGTCAGCAAAGTGATCTTCAATCCTCCTCCTATAGGCAGCCTTAGCTTTCCTGATGCCTCTACTCAGGGCTGCCCTGGCCGCCCTATACGCAGCCCTGTCCCCTGACTTGAAGGCAGTGTTGCGGCTTTTTAGGGGGGATTGCACTTCGCTATTCATCCAGGGTTTTTGATTTGGAAACACCCTGACCCTTTTGTTGACGGTGACATTGTCAACACAGTTCCTGATGTAGCTCTGTATTAGCTCTGCATCAGATCGGTGACCTGTCCAGGGAGTACCCTGCCTCTTGTCCTCACGTAGCTGAGTTAGGCTCCAGCCCCCCTACAACCCCGATAAGGATAAATGTAGTAAGTCAAATTGAGTCAGTATGAGTCCCCCAGTGAGAAAAAGTTTTTTTTTTTAAATAAATGTACAATAAAACTTGTGGGAAAAAAGACATGGCTCGTGTCTTCTGTTTGAGGGACATAAAATAATTTAGATTTTTTTATTTTTTTATTTTAATAATAAATAGAAACAAATCTTAAATACCTTTAGTACACTTTGCCCTTCCATTTTAAGGTTAAGGGGGAAAAGCCCCCTAATCAGTGGTTCACATTAGGTTTAGTCACTGGTGCATAGTGAGCAAAACTCATAAACTCATGAAGTGAGATATCACAAAATCTTTAAATTAAAAAAAGTGTTTAAAATATTTTAAGGATTTATTATATTTTAAAATATTTACAAATATTTAAGGTGACTAAGTTCCAAAGGCCTTGAGATTTTTTTATAGGTATAGCTGACCAAATTAAAAAATGAATTTCCTCTTTTTGTTTGTAATCCATGAATTTCCTGACTAGATTATCACCAAACCACATAATAAAGTGAGAAAGGGCACTGAATAAAAGCCAGCCAGCAAAAGAAAAGAAATAATGAGGAAAAACTGAAGAAATCAGGAGAAAAAATTGAGATGGTGTGTCAGGCGTTCAAGTGGAATCAGGAGCTTTCTTTCCTGCAGACTCCCTTGGGGGAAATTTAGGATGAACTGGGCAACACATGGAAACAGTTTTTCTCTCTCTTTCTTTGATTCTCGGCTTCCCTTCCTCTGTGGTCAGCAGATATGAAAGTGACTGACAAGATACACTCACTCCTGTCCCTCTTTATGTTTGCCTCTTTGTCTGAGTTCCTCAATGTCTGCGTCTACTCTCTGTCAACTAAGTGGATATAGCACACGCTCACTTCACAGACTTAGAACTGCATCTGCACTGTCTGCTTACTAGCAAGGATTAAAAGTCTGAGACTCTGTTTGCCACTCCTAGAGGCTACCCTACTGGCTGCACCCAGAGCCGACATGCCTTAAATGAAACCAATAGAATACCAATGATGGTTGTACTATTAAAACCACATGGACTAATATTTTGGATATAACATTTCATAATATGTATGAATATGTATGCCTGTATTTACACCTTTCTTTTTTAATTGTTAGTCATTTTTAATCTCTTTTGTCTTTTGCCCTGTATTTCTCCCCTCACACACAACGCATCACAGCAGATGGCTGCCCATTACTGAGTATGGTTCTGACAGAGATTTCTTCCTGTTAAAAGTTTTTCCTTCCATCTGTTGCCAAATGTTTGTTCATAAGGGTCCATTTGATCGTTGGGTTTTCTCTGTATCACTGTAGGGTCTTTACCTTACAAACTAAAGCACCCTCAAGCAACCGCTGTTGTGATTTGGTGCTATAAAATAAAATGGAATTGAATTTAAATTGAACTGAATAATCTTTGAGAGTTCCATGTTAGCAAAAACTCTGATTCATAAATTGTGATTTCACAAATTCACTTGCATTGTCAATATTAAGCAGTTGCACAGTATTTCAATTAAAGTTAATAAATTAAAGTTAATACCACGTACACCACTGGAACCCATTTAATGAGAACTGTATGACTGCTTTTAATGAAGTGTGGTTATTCTACACTGTCCAGGATGCATGTATCCTGGTATAGATGGTATTCTTGTTACTTAAGCTACTGCTGCAGATGTGTTTTGGCTAGCAAACAGCAACCGTAAAATTTGTCACACACTATGAATAGATATGCCTAAATATAATCAGTAGGTAATTTCATCATTGGAATTAATGGTTAAGTGATGCCATTATGCCTTCATTAACTATGATGGAGTCTTGTTCATGACTGGTGGTTCAAGGGTAGAAGATTGACAGTTATATTGGTGGAGTTTCTGCAACTGATGGATGAAATAAAATCAAGATGTGTTGTGTTAATTAGTAAAAATGTGGCGGTGCTGGTGGGCTGATGTTTGTCAATCACTGATCAGAGCTTCGAGACAAATAACTTTACTAGTTTTACTGGTTTGCAAACCAACGTATCACAGGTTTTACTGTAAAATATTGACATGAAAAAATAAATATACTTCTCTTCTGGAAAGAAAGCTATGCTAAGTGTATTTCAACATCTCCATTAGGTATTAATGTTACTGTGTCAATTTCATTCTTTGTTTATTGTATCAAAATGAAAAACTCGTGCTTCATTCCATCAGCAAACAGGAGAAATTAAATTCTTTGAAATGCTAAAAAATATGGTATAATGATAAATGTGTTAAAACACGCAAACAAAACAAAACAAAACAAAATAAAACAAAACAAAAAACGTGAAAAGAAATCTCAATAACTGATTTTTCTTACTGAGCTCCTCAGACTTTCCCATTTTTAGCTTTCTTGATGTCATTCAACCTTTCCTGCCCTCAGTGTCATCACTATCTCTTTTTCTTTCTTTGCCTCTCTCACCCTCCCCTCATTTCTTGTCCCTTTAACCCCGATGAGCACCACATGTTGTTACATCCATATATGGGCAACACTATTTGGCTGCCATCCATGTAGCCAATTAGAAATGCCAGATGAGTTGGAGTCTGTCCTTTGAGGACTGAGGTCACCCCCGCAGCTATCATCGAAGAAGACCTCATCGGAATGCACGTCCAGCCAATCATCTCCTCTCACCTTCATTAGGGATTCAGTTAATGTCAGACCAGCATCTGATTGCTCTCTAATTCGCCCTGTCATACTCTCGCTCTATCTTTTTAAGCACTCGTACTCTCGATCGCAGGATTTTGTCCCTGATGCACTCTCACACTTGTATGCACAAACCTCTTTTCTCTGCTCTTTTCATTTAGTTTGTCTCTTTGTCCCTTTGATAAATGAACTCCCTAGATGAAAAACTTACCTGCATCTGCCCTCTTTAGCTATCCTTTACTCATCTGTCCTCTTCTCCTCCTTCTCCCTACATTTAACAAATTGTTTACTCAAATGTAAACTGTTCGACGAATCCCTGTCGTATTCCTATGTAAACCTGTAAATATTAAAAAAACAATACAAATACTTATCTTAAAGAGGGTATAAGAGAATAGTTAGTATTCTGCACTATTTCTAGGTCAGCAAACAAGTGTAAGTTAAGCACTGTGTGTGCTTGTGACTTTTGTGATTTCCTTGCATTGTATCCCACTGAGGCACCATAATAAGAGATTTTATCGACACATCAGAGCCTTGCTCAAGTAAGTCAGCCTGGAGGCATTGTCCACCTGTTAGAAGTATCTCTGTGTCTCATTTTGTAACCTGAACACTATGTACAAATTAGTATTGTATTAGAGGTAGGCATGTCATCAGATGGAAGTGAAAGTGTTGTTATTCAAAGTAAAGCCGGGCTTTCCCAGGTCAAATCATGACTAGACTGAAGATTTCCAAGGCAGCAGTGCATGGCACTCTAAAATGCTTTGTGGAAAGTGGATCAAAGCACAATCAGGCAGACCAAAAGTCACCACACCATCAGAATATCAATAACGCTTGGTTCACTGACAAGTACAAAATTAACTTCATGATTCAGAATTTGCCAGTTGAAAAGAATTGACACAAAAATAGGAGCACAACTCCAGCCTTACAAAAAGCTATACTGCTGAAATAATACAATTGTACACATTGAGTTAAACTAAAAGCAAAGACAGGAGACTTTTGAGAAGAAAAATAAAAGCTAACAGGAGAAATTTCAGGGGCTGACAAAGAGCACTCGAAAGGAAAGGCACCAAGAACTAAGACAACTTGAAAACTGAGTAGTGGGGTGCGGGGGCTTTTCAAATGTCTCCGTTTGGTGCCTCCTCATTTCTCTTCCCACTGTCACTCTTCCCATGACTTGTAAATAAATTTCACTATTCCAAGTTTAAGGACGTCAAAGGGCTTCTAAAATGCATCTGGAGGTGAGAGGAGAGAGAAAGGGTGTCAGCGGAGCTACTAAAATTGAAGATGTAAAAGTGTATAGCTGGCTGGATTTACTCGTGTATGAATGAGGTACGGCAGGCATTGTTATTTTTATATATATATATATATATATATATATATATATATATATATTAGGGGTGCAACGATATTCGCATCGATATTGAACCGTTCGATACAGTACTTTCGGTTCAGTACACATATGTATCGAACAATACAAAATTTTTAATTTATTTTATCAACTTTTCTTCTGACGATGCTGTCTGTGTTGAGAGCTCAGTGGATCTGCGTTCGACTACTCCGCCTAGGCTGCACTGTCGAGCGCAGATCCACTGAGCGCAGCGCAAGCTAGCAAGACAGAAGCTAAGCTCGTTGCAACATGGCAAATTGAACCTCCCCCACCCTCATTCAGATCTGGCCTTTGGAACTATCTTGGTCTTCATGTGAAGCATGACCCTGATGGTAAGCGCATCATGGACAAAAGTAAAAAAGTATGTTGGATGTGTCACGCAATGCTCAATTACATGGGTGGGAACTACTGCGTTAGCGCAGTTAGCTTGTTAACGTGTTGACGTCGTCCAGCCCCACGCACGGGGCGATCTGCGGTACCTCGTTAACGGAGATTTGCTGTGTTGTGGCGTTAACGTCATTTCAGATTAACGCTGACAGCACTAGTGGGAACACAACGAATATGACTGCACATTTACGCCGACATCATCCTAGTGCAAAGACAAGTGGAAGCAGACAAAAACAACAAGCACGCATGTTACAAACTTTACCTGAGTCATTTAGACAGCCGTTAGCACATGATTCTCCTTATTGCTACCTGATATGTTTAATATGCTGCTGAGAATATAGCCCAGAAGCAGCGTATAGTATAGCTTTTATTTTGGAAAGAGCCATTTCTCTGTAATAAACTCTCGTTTCCAAAGATGAGAAGTGGGAAGTGGGTCATTCAATAGTATTGACAGGAAAAGGCAGGTGGGATCGCAGTGGTTGAAATGGAACTAGATGGATCAGTGCAAAATTATTCAGATTGGTTTTTGATTCAACACTGGTTGATTTAAAAAACAAACATGTGAATACAGGAAATTACAGATTTCAAATAAAGAACCTGTCAAAGGATGGCTGCCTTGTGGTCTTAGAAGATGACTGGGAGCCAAACTCTTGGGCTCTTGGACAAAAACAAACAACAATAAAAAAATAGTTATCAGATTATAGCTGATGAAATAAAGTTTTAGATTTTTATACCAGATTTATGCAAACAGATGAGAGTGAATCATATTCTACAATGTATTTTTGAAAGCTGTTGGTGGAGCCACATCGTGATCAGAATATTAAACCCTGGGGTTATTACCTACCTACTCAACAAGAGTTGGAAACCTGCACTGGCTAGCTCCTCCACAATTAAAGAAAAGTAGCTCTTCATTTTTCAGACGTGATGTACTCTGCAGTTTATATCTTTGTAGCAAAGGATTTATATTGCACATCAATAATGATGACCAAACAAACTTTAGTACTTTGTGGTTGCATCTGCAGCTGAGTGTATAGTCATTTAATACTCACTATTTTGAGTACACAATACACTGTCTGCACTGATAGCAACACCAAGGCCAGCTAACCAGCACTGGAAGAGTTTTATCCATCATTGAGGTTAGGTGTGTTGTGACCTTATCTGATGTTTCAGTGCATTTAAGTGTCATCTTCAGTACTGTAAAAATTATATGCAGTCAGAATCTGAAATGTTTGCTAATTATTAAAGCTAGCATGACAATCCCTATCAAATGCTACAATACCCATTTTGGGAAAGTGCATAGCTCACTGTTTTGTAGTTTTGTAGTTTGCAGCTACTCTGATTTATTTTAGCAAAGTTACTCCAACGAAACCCCACTGAAAATTCAAAGAATTATTTGAATGAAGAAAGAAAGCCAAACATGCCGAAAGCACAAGAACGTCTGTGGAACACAGATCATGCTGGGACAACATGGATAATTGCACATTCCACAAACTGGTGGAGTCCGTGCCAGTTTGAGTGCATGCTGCCTGCTATTTATGCAAAAACTTAATGTCCTTTCTAATATTTCAATAGATTTTTCAGCCTTTCACTTTCTCTGAAATTGTCATGCTGATGTTATCATTTGCAAAGACAGTTTTGATATTTAATCATGTGGGTGGGGTTGGGGGCACTTGACTCATCTTTCATATGGTGAGGTTATTAGGCACAGTCATACGCATACTAAAAACACACACACACACACGCGCCTCAAGGTTTTTCATCTTTGCTCTTTCCAGGAAAACATCACTACTAATCATGTTTAGAGACTCATTATACCCTTTATGTCTTCAGCTTATGAGTACTCCCCTCTTTTTACACATTCTGTTTGGTTTCATCCTCACCTTCTTTTCATTTCCTGTCACTGTGCAATATGATATGCAATAACTGTGAATATGTCAGCATCTTAAAGTACATACAAGAGTTGATATTCTTTAAGTTTGTGCGCACTGTTACTTATGTAGAACACTAACTCAAGTCCTAGTCTTAGCTTCACAGCAACATTGTGGATTACTAGTCATTAAGCCAGCTATTTCTGTGCTATATACTTTTAATCGCTCTTTCAAATGGGACTCAAACATAATAATCCAATGACAACCTTTCATTTTCTAAGAGTAAACATCTCCGACATGGAGAAAATAAATGGTTTACATTCACACTGGCACCCATTTGTGTTATTCACAGTGCATTATTAATGGGTGTTTCAGTTGCAGGGTCTTGAAATATTTTCAGTGTGTAGGCAGAAAGATTAGTAGCAAAAGGGCACTATTCAAGATGCAACACATAGCTGCTGGCCAAAACCCTAACACAGAGTAATAATGCAAGAATTTTTGTCAAGACATGAACATGCGAGTCGTCATAAAAAAAGGAGCAAAAAAACAGCAAAAGTAGTTATTGCATCCAACTGCTTCATGACTTGTGGTAGTGTGGGATACCTCTAGAATAAATTACAATAATAGATATACACAACAGAACACATGCATAAATCATAACAATGTTTTTAGGTCTATCATCATGGTTCTGAAATACTCACTGCATGGAAGAGATACATGAAGTTTTGTGGTACCATGTGAGGAGACTCCATCTAAAGTGTATTACAACACATTGTATTAACATAATCATGAATAATCTTGGTTATGCTGTACGTGTACAGTCACCGCAACCAGCCTTAAAAAGGAATACCCAAGGACTGCAAGGACTGGTGAAGGTTTGCAATGAAATCAGAAATCATTTGCAGAAGAGACAAATGGTTACCAAAGAAGTCTAAAAAAAAAAAAAAAAAGAATACTGAAAGAACAATAATATGATTCAGAAGAAAAGGCTAGATTTCTAATCTATTCAGTGAAGTTCATTCAGTCACCACAATCACCAATTTAGTCCTCTCAGGAATAGCAATGATTGACAAACACCAACAACGTTTGTCCAACTGGTTCAGGTGGGTTTATATTGTTACAGGAGAACTTCTCTGTGAAAGATACAGAATATAGTCGGCTAATTTTTGTATCCCAGCTTTGCAAAATGTTGTATTTTTAAGTTGATGAGCACCTAAAATGCAAAAAATGGAAACATAGACTTATGTAAATGAAGGGCAGTCCATTTATTTGGGTAGATCCAAAGTCTAACACAGTAATCACACTCGGGTGCGGGCCAAAAAGACTACACAAAACCTTTGGAAAGAAGTGATTTCAGTACGGTTCCAAACAAATTCCAGAGTATATGGTGTGAATGTGATCCGACCCTGAACTGAACCAACTACCAGGTGTATGTTGCAAGTTTGAGCTAAAAAACATCACATAGCCAGGTATACTTTACTGTCAACGTGGAATGGAAGGTGCTATAGACGTGCAAACGTCTCTATGGGCTAGCAACTAGCTAAAATAGCTAGCTGAAATGATAGTGCCTTCTTCTTTTGTTTTTTTTTTGAATTACATACTTTCTGTGTATTATTATTGGCGCTGGATTTTGCCTTTGATGTCACAGAAAAGATGCTGAAACCTGTCATTGCAATTTCATCACCTCTTACTGACAATGCCATCAAATATACCTTTATATCACAAAGCAGTTCTATAAATTACTCTTCCTCTGTAGAGAACAATTAAAAGTCTTGTGTAGATGCCATTAAAGTCTGCCAATATTTTTAGTCAAGGTCTCATTTGTTTATAGTAATTACACAAGCATGCAGAAGTTAATGTGATCATGATTAATTATTGTTAGGGCATTGTACGAACAAACTTTCACTCTGGCTTGTATCCCAGCTCCACCATTTTTTACTTGGCTTGTTTTCCTCTATGCTATTCGTGTAATAGGAACTTCCCACTTGTGAAGTGGGTTCAGTCACTCTTAATTTACATTACATATGCCTTATGTCTCAGGGAGATATATTTTTTGGCTTTCTTCGTATTTTGCATGGTATCTTCTGCTTCAGCCCCGCTGTTGGCCCACTGGATGCTTTCTGTCAGCTCAAATTAGCTACTGAGAAGAGTTGACATCTAAAGTAGACATTATTCTTCCTCCCCCTTAGCCAGTTTATTAGTCCTCAGTGCCTAGTTTTGTCTCCTTGTTTTTCACCATGTCTCTTCCTTTCACTGTTCATCTTCCCCACAGATAGCTCTTTCAGTAATAGGATCCAGTGTAGGTAACCTCCTGCTGGGTAAGTGATTTACTACACAACCTGTAAGAAAGAGAAGGTGGCCAACACTCTGCTCCACACCCCTGATCTGCCTTCTGGTTGCTTTCAGGCATTTGTGACATGTTTATTATAGTCCTTGTGTGTTTGTTCTTTCTCACTTTTTAAGTGCCCGCTTGCTGTTTTTTTTGTTTTTTTTTCCCAATTTCTCTTATTTTTCTCACTTACCTCGTTTACCTCCCACTCCTCCATCTCTCTTTTTCCTGATACATCAGTGTCATCATGCAGTGTACATTTCATCAGTCATCAGTACTGCAGGCTTACAGTAAAGTACATTAGAAGTGCAAGAAAGGAGAAGAAGGTGCGGGAGAGCTTTACAACAAATAAAAGAAAAGCGAGCAACTGAAAAAAAAAGCAGACAAATGAAACAAAAGGGAAATAAACACCAGGGCGCTAATAGGGAAAACACATCATTTAAGATATTACTGTGAAAACACTGCAGGCGGCAGAGTTGCATTTCATTGTTTTTTAACTGAATATTTTGAATGAGTTCTGCTTGGGATTCTTGGTGTGTACTGTGAGCAATAAAGGCCTCCAAATGTACTGAGAGCACAAAACAAAATTTCTTTAAGCAAATTTGAAAACAAATAAATATAAATACAAATTATAAATTCTTATATACTCTTTAATTTCTCAGTGTTTATCACCAAAGTGCTACTAGTTCTCTGTGATGACAGAATTGCGTATAAACAACACATTTACTATTCTTCAGACACGTTTTTCCTGTGTCATCTCTACACATTTTCAACTTGTTATGGTGTAAACATGCGCAATGATTATGATGGCACTATTTTTTGAGGTACATCCTAACTAGCGCTCTCTTTTTTTGCACAGATCTGCAATATATTGGTTGGTTTTTGGTCAATGAGATATTGTCATTATATTGTCAATGAGAGAGGAGATCCAAGAAAACTCATCACCTGCTGTTCCACCATCTTCTGTTGGCAAAAGGCAGTCCGTCCAAAGACAGGTGCCCTTTAATGCCAGTTGATAAGCATTTCTTAAACTGATCGTATTTTTTACAACAGCGATGAATCAAATGTCCTGAAAATAGAAGAAAAAGGTGGTAGTTGTTGTTATTTACCTACATGTAATTATTACCTGGATTTGTGTTTCCTCTCCATAACTCTCAGAAATATAAACAGACAGCTGTTGTAACCATTACACAGTCAACAACTCAAACAAAGGAAATGTGAAACCTATATGTTCATTGCTTCTTTCCCTGCCCCCAAGTGGCCAACAAAGGTGACGTTGCAGCTTTAAAACAACACAAATGCAGCATAGCTTTTTGCTGCAGTTCACCAACATTTGTAAGGCGTTAAACTTCCTATAGTGTCATTCACTGACATCATTTTCATCAGTCTTAAAGCTTATACTTCCAGTCCAGAACCTGAGCCTAATTCACAGTTCTTGTGCAGATATGTACAATTAGTTTAGCAATCAGTAACTTTCTGTTAGCAGTGTGTGTGCTAACATGTTTGCATGTCTGTCTCGGTATGATAAACAGATAATAGAGATGAGATTATAAACACACAAACAAAGGTGCACCTTAACAAGGAGAGGATGCTCACTGATCAGTATTTAGTCTTTCTGCAATTTACATCCATCATGTCAATTTTCTCATTATGCAAATTGAAGCAGAGTTGTTTTTTCACTGGAAGCTCAGCACTATTTTTTTTTTTTACTTTCAGAGCGCATAACTTTGATTATGATTATTAAATTAGATATTTGGTGTATGACCATGATGATAAATGATCATAAACACGATTTGAAAGTCATCCAAAGCTTTATTGAGGTGCACATTGTGATGTGGGGTTGAACTCAAAACGCAAATGAGTAGAATATTTTTTTTAGTAAGAGAAGTTCGGTCTAGATTTGGTAAAATACATTTTTCTTTTGAAAAAAGTTAAGTGTGAATTAAAAACAAACAAACATAAAATAACAGTGCGTGTGTAGGTGTGTTTGTGTGTACTTGAATAGTAGTTCTGAACAATCCAGATACCATTAGTCAGCAAATATTTGTGTGTCTGCATGTGTCTCTAGTGTATCCGTGACAAAACATGTGTGCAATGTGTAGTTCACAGAGGCATTGCTTAATAATGTGTGTACACACTGTTGTGAATGGAGATGCTATTAGCCAGGAAACAGCTCCCACAAGACCCTTTTTAATCAACTGGCCCAATCATTGTTGTGGAAATAATTATAAAAGAGAGAATGGGGGAGAGAGGGAGAGAGAAAAGCCAACAACAAAATAAAGAGCAAAGACGAGCGATGGAAGGAGTGAAAAAATGGATAATTATACAGCTTTTCTCAACAGATGCTGCCTATGGAGACAATATGATGTGCGGATGGAGAGAGCTCACACAACACATGCACACACGCAGATTGTATTTGTTTGTGTGAATATATCTGTTCGCGCTCTGGATTGTCTGTGCTTGAAAGTTATTGTGGGAACCATTTAAATGTGTTCCAGCAAACACTGCAGCCAAGTCACTGAGGAATGACGTCAGTGTCTAACTGTGTGTAAAGTGGACCACAGCACAGCTGTGTCCATTTGTGTTTTGGCTGTATTTCACTTACTGTAAGGATACAATATATTTACTCTGTTTACTTGTAATTTTGAATCAAGAATTGCTAATTGCTTTGTGAAATCAAAGAGTAATTTAAAATTCATATTCGTGTGAATGTCCTGGATGATAGTAGCCTTCAGTCTGCTTCAGTGTGTTTGTATATGTGTGTGTTCAAGTAGGTAAAATATAAAATGAAATACACATCTAGAGAAAATTTCCAATCATATTTTGAGAAAAAATTTTTTTTTTTTTATTTGATCTGTGTATATTTGTAATGACCGGAATCAGGTAAATGCTTAGCTGAGTTTGCACTGTTCAAAACACTGAAACAATGTTGGTGTGCGTGTGTGTGTTTATGTGTTCACAACTTTAACTACACACATCAACCTTCTAGTGTAGCAGCAAACAGAATTTGTGTCAGGAAAATGATGCCCTGAGGCTAAAACTGTCACAGTCACCTTCAGCCATGCAAACTGGCATTTTTTCCCCCCCCTGTTGTAGGTACACTTACACACACACAAGCACACACAAAAACAAATAGAAAAAGGTCTGTTGTGATTTTAGTGGGGTTTTTTTTGTGCTTTTCTGCATGCCATAACGACTTCTGGATGCTAACGCCTTTCAGCAGCTGAAGACCTATTTTCATGATTTAGTGGCAGCATGTGTAGCTCCAGGTACTCATGTGTGTCCTTTGGATTCTGCAGATATCTTTTTATAATTTATTTAGAGATACGGTAACGCAACATGGAGCACTAAACAGCATCAAGCTCATTTTACTTGAGAACTCTAAGATACAGTTCCAGAAATGGAGAGAGAGAGAAAAGATTAATACTACATTTTTGTGAATTCTTTAATTGTGATTCTCTGTTAAGTGCAAGTTTGGCTCCTCTAGATTTTGTTTTCTTTTATGCGCAAATGCATATAATTTAAGACTTTATTTATCAGCTCTTCTGTTCACTAATGCATTTATTTCACCTGCCACTAGAGGCAGAATTAGCTGCCTGTGACACATTACTGCCAGTTATGCTGAAGAAGTATGTGTAATCGTTGAGAGATCGAGCATGGTGTCTCTCAGGAATGAATACCCGGTGCTCGTGAACTGATGGCTTGGTTGTTTTGTCTATATCACTGGTCTGCATGCATCTACACCTCTAGTCCTGTCACAGACCGAGTGGTGGAAGAATATGAGCTAAAACTTGAAATACTATTAATTGCTTTTCTATTTACTGCAACGAGAACGTCTTTACAGATTAAGATCTGCGCAGCATATGTTTGTGGGTACATAACACAGACTGTATATAAACGATGGATGTATCCATGTTCAGCTGCTCTTTCACTTAATTTTTTTCTGACATTTAGGCTCAAAGGATATGCTCCCTATTCTTCCTTCCTGTCATAAAGCAACTTCTAGTCTCACATATGTATTCTCAACCATTATTTTTCCCTATTTTATTTTTGTTTATACAGGCCTTTCTGTTATATTTCTACAGAACACAAAATATAAACCTGAAAGGAGACAGAAAAAATAAAGTGCAAGTTTTGCAATGTTTTCCACCCTCCACTGACCACGAAGACAGTCATCTTTTTTGCCCCTTGTTAAGTTCACATATACCGGGCTCACCTATATTTGTTTCTCTTGCACATGCAAGTACAGTTTCCCTTTTTAATGGTCCCTCTGAACTACCTTGTTAGAAGAGAGAGAGAGGACAGTAAAGGTTTAAGAAAGACAGAACCTGGAAACGGTAAAGCACATGAGCCACATATATAAAGTAATCATTTGCCAGCAGCTACAGAGGTGTGAAGAAACTTCAGTATACTGTGAGAGCCTCTTTTCCCTTCCTGCAATAAATACTGTTTGCTGTGTGCATGTCCCTCGGTCCTATATGAGGTACTCTTTTTCCACCCCCTCGTAAAATGACCTTTGCTTCTCGCAGCTGAGGTGTATTCCATGTGATATGCATACGGCTCAGTTACCTTCAAATGCATCAATAAGCACAATCTGTCCTTTCCATTTCCCTCTTTTTTTTTGTTCTCTTCCTCTCTATACCTTTCACTCTCAGCTTCCTCTCAAGTCTGTGAATGCTGAATATGCAGGCAAGCAAGCAGACAGAATGCCTCCTTTGTGATAACCTGTAGGCACATTTTACTGTATAAACAATACCCCAGTGTCTGTGTTTCTTATATATTATCATTATCCTGCAAAAAGCACAGGTCTGAAAAGTTAGAACTTCTAGCGACTGAGAAAGGAGTTTGAAAAGTTTTGCACAAAGTTTTATGCTGGTGAGATAATTCACAACTGTAGTAGTTTGACTATTTATTTATTATTTCTTTTTCTGTGGATAGTCTCACACTGAAGGTGAGATTTTGAACCTGTAGACTGTCCTGATTCAGTAGTTTTTGGAAAGTCAAACAAAACAAACAAAAAATAGCATTTTACATTTAAAAATTACTTTTCATATTTTGTACTGAAATGAAATGAACTGAATGTTCTTCTTTTTCTATCAGCAGCCTCTAATGTAAGTGCTACTTATACTTGAAAGTGCTGTTCTGCTTATTTGCACACGCGAGGAATTTAATTGCACCAATGAAATGAAATTATTTGCTCCGATTAATTTTTCTCGTGCACAACTTTTGATAAAAAAAAACAAAAAAAACTTTTGATAGAAGTTCCACAGGGTGGCCTTAAATTACCAAACAAACAGCAGATAGACCGTGCCAAGGCCCAGAAAAAGATAAAAGATAATGATTATTATAAACTTTTAATAACTATATTTATTATTATAATTTTGACTATAGCTAGTGTTTTGTGGATGCATGTCTCTCAGAGTTAGTGCTATGATGGATTGGCAGCCTGACCAGACTGAAGCCAGTGTCTCACACTGTGGCAGTACTCTCTACCCTACTACCCTAAATAAACTTTGGTTTATTTGAAGTTTATTTGATGGTTTATTTCCAATCTTTATGCACAACAGGCTCATTGTTTGTTTGTTTGTTTTTATTTAATTATTGTGATCTAACTGGGACAAAGCTTTGGTCTTATTTGACATTGGATATCAATCCAGCAGTCTGGCTTGTACCCAAAATTATTAAATGCTGTCATACTAATGTCAGAAATAAACAATATATTTTCTGCAGGGCCCTGATAACTTGCAAGTCAATTAAAAATCCCATCATGTCGCAGCTTGCTCACTAGCAGGAAGCAGAACAGCTGAGCGGTGAGAGCGACTGCTCTGTAAACAAAAGGTCACCAGCTTGCGCACATTAACAGTCATGTATCCTGCCTCTGATTAAAAGGGCAAGAATCACTGCAAAGTGTAGTGTCAGCCAAATTTGTCCAGTATTGAATTATGTAAATTAAAATTACCTGTCGCTATATGCACAGTGCAGGCAAATATTGACTCTACAAAGGTTTGTTTTAGTGTGATAAAATTAAACCCTGAGTAGTGTTAAATCACTGAAACACAAACATATATTCAGTATTATCACAGCAGTCTAACATGACATTCATGATATTTACATACGGAAAAAACACACAAACACACACACAATGATAGCCAAGGCTGTTTCACCTGGTGCTGATGCGAGTAAAAATAAATCATGTTGATGAAACTTTTTTTCCTCAATACAGGTGATGGATACAGCCTGAGGGAAAGGGTACATACACTCACACAAACACACCTAAACAAACCTAAACACACACACACACACACACACACACACACACACACACACACACACACACACACCCTGTATTTGGTCTCAAAACTACTGTCCCTTTTCATTTCTCTGCTCCTCCATGATGACGTACATTAAGGCACAGATGAAATATGTCTATATATGATTCTTTGTCTTTCATTCTGCTGGTGTTTTCTCTTACCATCCTTCAGTTCCCATTGAGGCATCTCTGCGTCATCAACCCAAAGACGGCCCTCATTTTAATGTGTATAACAATGACCCAACCTTTAGAGTGAAAAAATGACCCTTCTGATGCTGCACATTGTACTGCTCCCCTATATCCAGGTAATAGAATTTTGCCAGCCAGTTTTGCCACCATACTTTGATTTGTACCACCATTCTACCTTTTATTGCATCTATATGGAACAATGTGCGCAGTAGACCTTTAGCCTTTCTTAGCATGTTTTCTTGCCACAATCTACACATACGAATGACTGAAATAATAAAGGATAACCCTCTGAGGTCTACGTTATGATATGTGCTAACTCTATGTGCTAAACCTAACCCTAACCCTACCCCACACTTTGGTAGAACAACACCAACCACTGCCAGCAAATGGTGCCTGAATCCCAAACATCTACTGAGATGACTCAAAATCTAACACAATAAATGTGATTCACAAGATTCTTTCGTTTGTATGGTTCATCAAACTGTCAATAAATTGTTAGGATTAAAAACTCGTCCTCACAAGTTGAAACTGAGATAAATAGGCCATGTGTTTAGGACTCACCAGCACGTCTGTTGATTCCAGAAGGTTAAGGTAAGAGGAGGAGAAGAAAAATCCATAACAGAGAGAAAATCTATAGGGAGGAGGCTGGGATGAGCTAATGTGTCTTCAATACTGGACTTCAACTGATATTGACATTGGTTAACCAATATTATTTTTAATCATATTTTTTCTATAGTGTTAGATTATAATATTATTTTATGCCATGTTATACCCCTAACTAAAGATTGTGAATTATTATGTAGTTTTAGTTTGCATTATTCTCCTGAATTAGAAGAAGCTGATAACTATTGCATTAGTTAAACTGATTTGCATTACATTAGACTGCTGATTTATTGTGGATGAATGATATTGTTTATGATGCATTATACTGCTGAGTTATAAGAAAATACTGTTTGCAGAAAGTCATCGCCTTATTTGTCTGATTAGAAGAGAACAGAATATACTGGAGTTTTCTGCCCCAACTCAGCAGGAGCAGATAAACAGGGAGCCAAGGTCGTGGCTTAGGCGCTGTGTGAGAGAAAGCATGTGAATGTTTAGGCTTTTTATGATAAGGTGGAGGCACCAGAGGCTATAAGAGTTTGAGCAATGCTCCACCATTTTGAGATCTGAGGCTGTCTGCATCAGTGTCCATCTCCCACGTGTGTGATCATTAAAATCATCGTTTGACTTGACCCGGCCGGACCAGTGTTGTTATTGTGGTTTTTTCTCTTGTCTCCATCCCCAATATTTTGAACCTTAACAATAGCCATGCCCACAAGTTGATAAATGATACCAGTGAATATGAAAACAAAGGGACTCTATCCCCCATTTCAAGTCAAAAGACCCTTTTTTGGGCTTTTTTTGCATAATGTTCGTAGACACCAACACCACAAACATAGCTGTTCAGAGAGTTGATTAAGTTTAAGTCACACTAGACAGAGAACTACTCACTAGACTTGCCTTTGTCAGCGTTTTAAGTACCTTTGTGTTGACTTCATTTTTCAGCCCCAGTGGTTGCCACTTAACTCAGTGTCACTGAACATTTATCTTTCTTTTACTTTAAACTATATCACAACTTTTAAAGGCTTCATTTGTTCATTTGTTTTTAGTGATGATTTAGTCCAGTTTTGTCTCACTGAAAATCTAGTGTCTATCAAATGTGTTACTTTATTGATGAGTCTTGGGGATTTGTATTTTCAACAGCAAAAATAAAAATGGCAGAATACAGGTCTTGAAAAATGTTTTATTTACATGCCTATGACTTTGCTGATGTAAAACAACATGGCATCTCTTCTCTCTGGCTACTATTGACTGCTGTGACCACATGTCTTTCAAAGTTCCCCTCTCCATAGGCTAGGTCATATGCACACTTCTTTCTAAATGCTTCCTGAGCTTCCTTCTTCTTTCCTTCCTTCCATCTATCTATCCATCCATTTTTTACCAGCTGCATTTCCTGTGTGACCTTGCCACAGTGAGCAGCCTGTCAGCTGTACAGTGACCTCCTGCTATTACACACAGATGTCATATTGACACATAGTTAAAGAAAAAAAACAAACATTAAAATGCACATAACTGAGACACTGAACAACTACAGATCTTGCATTCATCTACTCCAAATGACCTTTTAAACTCACATGTGTGCAATGACACACACTTATCCCCTTTCACATGTACTCCACTTCACTTCACTTCTCCAGCCCACATACACACACACACTTACAATGGCCTGATCCTCTGTCCCACGGGAATACAGAGTGTTCCTGTTTATCTTCCGCTTTGTTGAGCTTTTTTGAAGTAAACAGGAGGTGGAGTGGGGAAAGCAGGTGTGGTTGGTTGAGAGGTGGGCATTTATTTGTAATCTTTTCATCAAGTCATAAAGAAAAAGTAAATTATTTCATTTCAGACTTTATTTAGCTTTTATTCTTCACTGACACAGAGGGGTTTAAATGAAAAAGAATCTCTATTGCAATCTCCTGGTGTGTAGTTGGACACCCTTAAGTCACTTTTTTGTGACCTGCAGAAGTTTTCCACCACAAGAGTGGTATATTCACATCATCTTTTCCAGACTTGAACACAAGCCTGGGCACCAGATGTGAGCCTTAAAGCTCCCTTCCTGGTCAAGGCTCAAAGAGAGGTCTTCCATCTTCAACTCCTGGGAGGTTAACGACCTCTAAAATCTCAAATTTATTAGGTTTTTCTGAACTACTCTTTCTCTTGCAGTGTTGGGTAAGTTAATTAGTAACTTAGTTACTAGTTACTTCTATCAAAAGTAATTCAGTTACTTCAAGTTACTCGTTACTTTCAAAGTAACTAGTTACTAGGGAAAGTAACTTTGGTTTTACTCAGAATTCTCTTGTTAATGTGTTGCTTCTGTAACTGGATACCCAGCAAGATTGCCAGTCTTCTAGCTTGCTTACTTGCCACAAGTGCACTGTGCCACCTACCAATAGAAAGGAAAAAAATAATGTGCATATTTCCATATTTCCATATTTCCGCCTGGACCGTCGTTGACCGCCGCCATGATTCTAGCCTACGTCACAGCATCATGTGCGCTTTTTACATCCAACACAAAAACTGCAGTCGTGGTGCTTTCGATTGTACTCAGAACTCAGAAATTCTGCCTTCTGAATAGGAAGATGTAGGTAACACCAGACTGCAGATGAGCTGCATACAGGGCTGGACTGGGACAAAAAATCAGCCCGGGCATTTTGACTAGAGACTGGCCCACCATTATAGGAAAAATCATAAAGCCTTTGAATGAAAACAAACGCTGTTGTGACAGTGATGCACACTGTTCTGATGGTATATATGTATCAATCTATCAATCGTTTGTTGTAAGATTCAGATAATTATTTAATAACAGCTAGACATTTTAAATGAGAATAAGAAAGAAAAGTATTTCTTTGTGTCCCCCTCTCCCTGTTAATGCCCCACCTGGCCCCCTGGCAACACTTTGCTAGACCCGCCCCTGCACAGTTACCAGCTGTCAGCTACATAGAAAAGGATCCTGGTGTTATTTGTCTCTCAGAAACAGTTCACAACTTCCCTTCAACTCATTCATGTCACCTAAAAGGTAAACCTGTTTCTCCATCACCTGTTCAGCTCTGATGATTCAGTAAGGACATATCCTGGTTTCATCTTCATGTTTCCCTCTCACCAGATAACCAAACCGATATCATGACCAGCAGCTTTTACAGCTGTGGCTCCAGCAAACATCAGCTGATACTAGAAATTAATATTAAATAAATTCTAACAACAGCTGATCAAGCTTAAACGTGCTGCTGTTGTTTAGCGCGACATCCGCCGGTTTCCTCTTTCTGGCGTAAAGTGGGCGATAAACAAACGAGAGAGAAAAGCCGATCAGCTGATCATTGATCAGTTTCATGATTGAAGTAGAAACAGGAGGGGGAGGGGGAGAGAATGAGAGAAGAAGAAACAGCTGCAGCGTGACAACAGAATAACTCTAACTCTATAACTAAATAGCTTTGTGTCTTTTTCATTGTAGCCAGTGTTGGGGAGTAACGGAATACATGTACCGCCGTTACGTATTTAAAATACAAAATATGAGTAACTGTATTCCGTTACAGTTACCGTTTAAAAAGGTGATATTCAGAATACAGTTACTTTGTTGAAATAAATGGATTACACTGCGGTACTTTCCTGTTTCATATTGTCGCGGGTCAGGACTGTTTGGGTTTTGTTTGACAGCTACGTTCTTTCGTTCCAGGCGGCAGCGTTACGGTTGCCATGGTTACAGGGCGACGCTCTCTCTCTCTTTCTGCGACTGTGTGTTTCCTGGGTGAGAGAGCGCCTTTTCGTTGTTGTTGTTGTGCTAAGCTAACAGGCAGAATGCTACAAGCATAGCTCTAAAGAATGTAGCATCATGGGCAGTATAGTCCGTGTTGCAGGGAGAATGCACTGCCATACACGTTATGTGTCTGTGAGCGCGAGGAGGGAGAAAAAGGCGAGTGGAAAGGTACGAGTTGTCGTCGAGGAAAAACGGGAGCTGGAAACATGTAAATATAATAATAACCACTGCAGCCAAGAAGAGTGCCTGACGAGCCCAGTTGTAAGTAAGCTATTAAGACTCGACTGTACACCGTGTTCGTGTTTTCCTCCGAAAACAATAAGTTCCGTTGGAGCAGTCTTTCAACGCCTCTCTCTGTCTCTCGCAAGAAAAATTGACCCACACAACAAAGTAAAGCTATTTTTCGGCTATGAGCCGACAGGGACCCCGCCGTATTAGTCAGAGGTCCCTTTACTACAGTTCGGAGTCGCGGACCTTTAGTAATAGTAATAAATCACACAGCAATAGTACATTCACGTTGTTGTAAAAAGCACGATAATATATTAAGTAATCCAAAGTATTCAGAATACGTTACTCTCATTGAGTAACGTAACGGAATACGTTACAGAATACATTTTGGGGCATGTATTCTGTATTCTGTAACGGAATACATTTTAAAAGTAACCTTCCCAACACTGATTGTAGCTGAAGTCCGGGACAAACTGTGTTCCTTTTCACCTCAATACGAAATGCGTAATATTTTCTCTGAATATGAGACGATTCCGTTTTTTACGGGCAGTGTTGGGGAGTAACGGAATACATGTACCGCCGTTACGTATTTAAAATACAAAATATGAGTAACTGTATTCCGTTACAGTTACCGTTTAAAAAGGTGGTATTCAGAATACAGTTACTTTGTTGAAATAAATGGATTACACTGCGGTACTTTCCTGTTTCATTTTGTCGCGGGTCAGGACTGTTTGGGTTTTGTTTGACAGCTACGTTCTGTTGTTCCAGGCGGCAGCGTTACGGTTACCATGGTTACAGGGCGACGCTCTCTCTCTCTGCGACTGTGTGTTTCCTGGGTGAGAGAGCGCCTTTTCGTTGTTGTTGTTGGGAGCTGGAAGCATGTAAATATAATAATAACCACTGCAGCCAAAAAGAATATCTGACGAGCCCAGTTATAAGTAAGCTATTAAGACTCGACTGTACACTGTGTTCGTTTTTTCCTCCGAAAACAATAAGTTCCATTGGAGCAGTCTTTCAACGCCTCTCTCTGTCTCTCGCAAGAAAAATTGACCCACACAACAAAGTAAAGCTATTTTTCGGCTACGAGCCGACAGGGACCCCGCCGTATTAGTCAGAGGTCCCTTTACTACAGTTCGGAGTCGCGGACCTTCAGTAATAGTAATAAATCACACAGCAATAGTACATTCACGTTGTTGTAAAAAGCATGATAATATATTAAGTAATCCAAAGTATTCAGAATAAGTTACTGTCATTGTGTAACGTAACGGAATACGTTACAGAATACATTTTGGGGCATGTATTCTGTATTCTGTAATGGAATACATTTTAAAAGTAACCTTCCCAACACTGTTTACGGGATACTAACTAACCTTATGAATAAAATAAAGCTCAATATCACTTTTTCAGGGAGTTTTCAGAGTATGTTAGTGATGTAACCTTTTACTGCCAACAAAGACACACACATACAGCACCAATTAACATTTATCATTAACTATTAAAGTGGTCACTAAAAATCACTGTTATCAGATTTTGAAAACAGTTTTCTTCCTCATTTTAATCTAATTTAATCATTGTTTCAGGGATTTTTGGGATTTGTAATATTTATTCTGTTATACTCTACTCCTTTTGCTTCTTGCAGAGTTTTGTTACACGAAATATCAATGTACAAAATAACAAGTGTCATTAAATGTCTTTCTCCCAAAGCCACACGGTGGTTGTAGATGGTAATGAATTCAAATCAGTGCACTGCTGGTGAACAGAAAGTGCAATAATGAGGCAACCTGTATGAAACCTTACAACAAAAGAAGTAACTCAGCTTCAATCATCAGTCCTCTAACCTGGGGCAATGCCTTTCAACTTCCTCAGAGGTGAATTCTTACATAATCCTCCTTCCAGCAGAATCCAACAGTCCTCATTATGGTCAGAGTGAACAAGAGAAGTGCAAGGAAAAAAACTGGATCATTTGTTGATCAGCAGTCATGCTTTTTGCCAGAAAGTAGCTCACATTCCTATGGAGCCCTGTTTCCGCCACTAAAAAAAAAAAAGAACAAGGATCCATAACTCGAAATTTCGAGTTATGGATCCTTTTTTTTTCTTTTTTCTTTTTTTTAATGGTTAAAACAGGTTTCCATACATGTCTGATGCTTTCTTACAAGTTTTACTCTTACATTTTTAGGGTGTAGATCATTTTGTTGCTTTTACCAAAACAACCATCATACTGGTTCACAAAATATCTCTGCAGCAGTTAATGTATGTCGTAACACTTTGGTTAGACTTTCGAGGTCCCTAGTAGGAGTCTGAATACAACCATCCCCTCATTGTTTTTCTTCAGTTTATAAACCTTGTCACTTTTCTGGAAAAATATATTAGCACTTACATGAAGAAGAGTATGGCACACATTTTTGTGGACATTTATGGTTTCCTGAGGATAAATACTATAGACTTTAGTAAACTGATTGATGTCAGTGAAGTTGATGTGGGATTTTAATGCCTTGCAAACTATTCTCTGCTATGGAATTTTATTTTCTTCATGGCCATCTCTATGTGCAGAACTGCACCACTTCCAGCCCTTTGATCACACTGTGGAAGACATGTCCTGTGGTGAATTGTATAAACTGAGTCAGGGATCAGGGAGAGTGCTGACTGAGCTAGTGTCCAGAGAGGAGGACGGTTGGGGTCTTTAGCACAATGCTAAAGAGCTGGTGGAAAAAACTGTGTGAGTCATTTTTAAATCAGGCAAAAATCACAAAAAAGCATACGCAAGTAGCAAGAGCACAACATTTCTTAAAAAATATAGGAGCTATATTTAAAAAGGTAAGCTTTTTGCTCTTTATGGGTAGAGTTGTTGAATATTTTGATCACGGCCCATAAATTTCTGGAACCCTTAAATTTCAATGTAGCAAAGTTGAGAATGGTTAATATTGGCATTGTTAATGACAATGCAGGTGGTATTATGTTTTTAATAACTTTCCATACAGTGTTAATCTGCGTATATATGAACCAATCTGAAAAACTGGTTTAGAGATACAGTACAGTCGATGTTTTCCCATTTACTTTTCCCTTACCCTCCCTAAAACTCAGGCTGTCTCTTATACCTGGGCTGACCTATGGTTCACTACGACCTCTGTGCTCTAAAGGCTACCAGCAGCTGACTTGAGATGCGCTACAAAAGATCTGATCCACATCACCCTTCAGGTTCCACTGACCTGTGCCAAGCTTTCTGGATTTCTTCCAGAAAAGAAAAAGTGAACTTCTCTGGAACTTTTTCCCATATCAGCTTCACAACGTCTGGTCTTTGGGGTCCTTCAAAAAAAGTCTCAAAACCTACCTCTTCCAGTCTTTTTGTTCATTTATGCTCTTTTGCAAAGGGTCCTTGGGTTTCTTGGAAGGCACTATAAAATCTAAGCTATTATTATTATTATATTTACATGATTTAATCTAGTAGAACTTGAAAGTAACAAGTAAATAATGTACAATTCTACATATCAAGATGTATTGTTGACAAATCATTTCTTTGATTTATTCACTTTCCTATTTTCTTGTTCCTTTTCACCTGTTCTGGACCAACCAATCTTTTTATTACCGACATATCTATGTGACCAGCTGGTGTTCTTACATAATGAGACAGCCACGCTGAGCTGCTCTGAGCTCCTCAATACATTTTTCACATGTTCAGCCCACCCACTGTAGTTTGACAGTGTCCTTGAGTTTTATTCAGTTAATCTATAACCTTCTGTAGTGCATCTAAGTGTCTGTGTTGCCACTGGCACAAACATATTAGAGCTTTTTTTATTGTCATTATGACATGTCCACTTGAAAAACAAACAGGGTATTTACAGTCGTTTATTCAACACATAACACTGGTAAGCATGTGTCCACATATGCTTTCATCTTGCCGCAACAGAGACACTCTCATAGGGCTAACAGCTTTACCAGCATGAAGTGGAATTCTCTTCCTCAGAGAGGTCTGCAGAAGGTCACATGTGCAACCCAAGTGCAGCCAAACAGAAGCTGTCTCTAGTGTCAGCCAGTAAAACTGTTGGTAGTGTTGCCATAGGCTGAAAAGACATAACTGTTACCCCTTATCAAAACACGCAGGTACTCACAGTTTGTCAAAAACTCAGTTTTTTAGTTGAAAGCCTACAGGCAGGTCCACATAGCCTTTATGGCAAGTATGCTAGCAAACAGTGCCTAATCACACTGAATGTGGGTTTTATGTGAGATCTTATTCTACTTTATTCTAGTTGGGTTTGAAGAGCTTTACAGCTGGTTCTGTGTCGTTGTCCACCAACCCCATAGACACAATAAATAATAAATGTAATAAATGTGAGAAGTAATCATGATGCCCTATAATGCTGTTTACATATTTAAACGCTACTTCCAGTTGCCCTCTTTTTCACAAGGGGTAAACACAGCTGGTAGCTCCACGTGTTTGACTTGACAGATTAATTAATTAATTTATTTATTTTTACATCGGATACCCTTCCTGACACATCCCAAAGGAATATATGTCTTCTCCTGAGATTGAACCAGGGACCTTTGACTTTACACATTTTTAAAGCACATATCACTCAACCTGATCCCAAACCATATAAAAGCACACATGTCTGGCTGTAAACACAGAAGCCCATCCGCCTGCTCTTCAAACCTGTTGTTTACTACAGGTAGGCAATCATAAGAAATGCGGCTTATAAAGAGCAAAGCAGATAATACTGCTTGTTTCATATAGTGAATGAACTGAAGGGCTACATAAAGGCTCGATCTGACATAAATAACAATTATCTTTGACTATAAACAAAACAAAGCTACATTAGTAGACTCAAAGAAAAAAAGTATGGAATTTGAAATGAGCATAGCAGGTCGTTAAACGTAATAAGCTTTCAGGAAGATGTCAAAAGTATAAACTTCTCAAAATACCATGACTGCTCAGTCCTTAAAAAACAAAGATTTGGCCTTGAGTGAGTCTGGGCTGTGTTTCCCTGAAAGTAATTCGCAGAAACAAAAATGATTCCAGCTGTGTTGCATAAATGATTATCATCTTTAAACAGCTGATAAAATTGAAGGTTTTATAGTCCTTACCTCTGCTCATAGATGAACTGCAAACAGGAACAATTTTGTCAAGGAGCTTTGTATTAAAGGATAAATAGAAGTCTCTACAATTCTGAACTAAAAATCTCACTGATCAGACAATCTATGAGTAGTACTTGATGTCCCTTTTAACAGGAATAGACATTTATCGCAAAACCAGCCTCAAGGAGTGGTAGACATCTGCTGTGACTGGTGAGAGATGAGGGGAATAAGACCAAAAAGAGGAGCATAGAGAAACCACAGAAAACACACACACAAAAAAGGTCATGACATCTATCTGACTGTTTCCATCAGACAGTTTGAATGTGGCTGTGAAGGTTTATATATGTTAAATAATATAAAACACACTGTACCTTACAGCAGTGTAGTTCAATTAATTAAAAACATATAATGAAGCAATGACTTGTTTGCCAGTATGGAAGTACCTCGGGTGTCCAAAACAAGGACATACATTTGAGGTTACAGGTGAAGTGAATAACAGTGTCTCCTCATCATGGCACCTGTTAGTGGGTGGGACATATTAGGGAGCAGGTAAACCTTTTGTCCTGAAATTTGATGTCTTAGAAGAAGAAAAAGTGGGGAAGTGGAAGGACTTGAGCAAGTTTGACAACCGCCAAATTGTGATAGGTAGACAAATGAGGCAGAGCATCTCTAAAAATGCAGTTGTTGTGGGGTGTTCCTGGTCTGCAGTGGTCAGTATCAAAGATAATCCAAGGGAGAAATAGTGGTGAACTAGCTACAGGGTCCTTGAGAGCCAAGACTCACTGATGCATTTAGGAAGGGAAGGCTTGTCCATGTGGTCGAATAAAACAGACAAGCTACTGTACCTCCAATTGCTTAAAACAAACAGAACAATGCTGGTTCTGATGGACAGATGTCAGAATACACAATGCATCATGTTTCCCATACCAAAGTTAACATTGTTAGGATGCCTGGGTCGTTGACCCAGGGTTTTTGAGTTTATTATATTATTTATCATTTCTAGTCTTTGGTTTCTTTGTTAGAGTTCTGTCTTATGGTTTATGTCTCTGTGTTATCCTTAGTTGCTGTCTCCCCTGTTGGCTATATCTCTGTGTCTGTGTTTGCCCTGGTCCCACGTCTCTGTTCCCTCTGTAGTGCCTGCCTGTGAGTCTGTGTTATGTCTCCTGTTTTACTTTGAAAGTCCGTGTCTCATGTAAATGCATCTGGTTGTGCTTCCTTTGTCTCGTTAGGCCTGATTTACCCCAGCTGTGCTCCCTCTATGTATTTAAGCCCTGTGTTTCAGTTTGTCGGTGTCGCGATCTACCCTTATCTAGCTGTGTGTGCTGTCTGTATAAGTTTACCTTGGAGTCTCAGTTTTGTTACTTTTTGGAGTTCTGCATTAAAGCTGTTTTGTGTTCACGTTCCGCCTCCGAGCGTCTGCACATTGGGTCCTCCTACTACCACTTCTGCCTGCATACAGCCGTTCCATAACAAACATGACAGAGAATATTAAAGTCCATGTGGTTCTGTGACTATCCTTAATCCCAAACCCTGGAAACTTATTGGAGGAACATATTGCAGGTCCTGATTGCCATATTTGTGAATATAGGAGGCTGGGAATATGTCATGTTCCCATAATGTTAGAACATTAAAACACGCTGTGCATTCCAGTTACTAATCTACTATTTATGATTTTTCTGGCATATAAATCATAGGATCCCCACAGGGACATGACCTTTGCAAGTGTTTGACATGAGAATGTATCTCAGCATTTTGTTGGTGACAAATCCACAGGCACTTCTTAATTTACAAGTCTTTTGTATCTCGTTTAGAGGCATCCATCATTTCATTGTAAGAACATGCAGTGCCTTAAAATGTTTAATGTGGGCAGCTGCATCTGTTTAGAGAGAGCACCTATACCTATTGGTCATTGGTAAATTACTTAAACTCAAAACAATACGTACAGAGACAACTGTCTTGGTTATTTAATTTGTTCACAAGCCTGATGTGCTGACATTTTTGCCATGATACTCTAGAAGTTGATTTTAAGACCACATAGGTGCAATTAAAATAATAAAAACAATTTAGGTAACATTGCGAGTAGTAAAAACAGTTAAAACAGAATTAAATTGAGTACCTTGGTGCAAAAGTTTTGACTTTTCCAACTATTTAATACTCAAAAATAGTGATGTGACCTTGTTAAGATGGGGTAATAATTAGATTTCACTGCCTTGCGCTCCTTTTGTAAAAACCTCAAGACAGATTCACTTCTCTGAGGTTGGTTTTATTTAAACTCCCAAGGCATTAGAAGAGCCACCAACAGAGAAGCATGAGAAATATTCTAGTTGGCTCTGTGGGTACAGTGCCAACCTTGAACATGTAAAACTGTGATTCTGAGTCTGGCTGGATTTTTGCAGAACATCAACACTTCTCATGCTTCTCATTTACTCTGTGAAAATACTTTTGTTAACTTAATCATACTTGTTCTCTAACTTTGTATACTTCATTTAGAGAAGTGAACATCACATCCTGTTAAATATAATAGTCTGAGTGCCACACTGGAGTCCCATTAAAGGACTATATGAGTGTGATGAAAAAGAATTAGAGGCTTGAGGTACATACAGTGCCATTATTCTCTGTATTTTGAAAATCTGCCTGAGGAACTTTTTTGACCTTTACCACTGCATACTACTTTAATTAATCAAAGCACACCAGTATAGACCATATACATATAGGCATATCCCATAGCAGCATATTTATGCCTATTTCATTGTGTGTAACTGCAACAGTTTTTACATTATATTTAATTACAGAGCTAGGCCCCAAACACTTAAAACATAATTAGCTCTGTAAATAAATAAGTAAATATATAAAGAAACTGATTGACTGAATAGTTTGCTAAACTCAACAAAGTGAAAGATTAAATTGGAACAATTCTCAGACAAAAAACATTTACTGGATTAAGCCAGCAAGTATTTCACAGATGTAAACTTACTGGAGGCAGTATTTGCTTTTGAGAAATTCTGTGCCAGTTTTATGTTTCAAATAAGTCTATTTCATTTAGTTTAATGCAGTCAGAAGCTACAGTACTCTAAAAAGGGTCAAAAATAACAAGACATCTATAACCTACATACCTATGGAAGTGATTCAGACAATGGGATCATTAGTGCTTTCCTTTGGTGTGTTTGATGGACCAAATGCCATCAAATGCAATATATATATATATATATTGCATATATATATATATATACACAGTGGGGCAAAAAAGTATTTAGTCAGCCACCGATTGTGCAAGTTCCCCCACTTAAAATGATGACAGAGGTCAGTAATTTGCACCAGAGGTACACTTCAACTGTGAGAGACAGAATGTGAAAAAAAAAATCCATGAATCCACATGGTAGGATTTGTAAAGAATTTATTCGTAAATCAGGGTGGAAAATAAGTATTTGGTCAATAACAAAAATACAACTCAATACTTTGTAACATAACCTTTGTTGGCAATAACAGAGGTCAAACGTTTACTATAGGTCTTTACCAGGTTTGCACACACAGTAGCTGGTATTTTGGCCCATTCCTCCATGCAGATCTTCTCAAGAGCAGTGATGTTTTGGGGCTGTCGCCGAGCAACACGGACTTTCAACTCCCGCCACAGATTTTCTATGGGGTTGAGGTCTGGAGACTGGCTAGGCCACTCCAGGACTTTCAAATGCTTCTTACGGAGCCACTCCTTTGTTGCCCGGGCGGTGTGTTCTGGATCATTGTCATGTTGGAAGACCCAGCCTCGTTTCATCTTCAAAGTTCTCACTGATGGAAGGAGGTTTTGGCTCAAAATCTCACGATACATGGCCCCATTCATTCTGTCCTTAACACGGATCAGTCGTCCTGTCCCCTTGGCAGAAAAACAGCCCCATCGCATGATGTTTCCACCCCCATGCTTCACAGTAGGTATGGTGTTCTTGGGATGCAACTCAGTATTCTTCTTCCTCCAAACACGACGAGTTGAGTTTATACCAAAAAGTTCTACTTTGGTTTCATCTGACCACATGACATTCTCCCAATCCTCTGCTGTATCATCCATGTGCTCTCTGGCAAACTTCAGACGGGCCTGGACATGCACTGGCTTCAGCAGCGGAACACGTCTGGCACTGCGGGATTTGATTCCCTGCCGTTGTAGTGTGTTACTGATGGTGACCTTTGTTACTTTGGTCCCAGCTCTCTGCAGGTCATTCACCAGGTCCCCCCGTGTGGTTCTGGGATCTTTGCTCACCGTTCTCATGATCATTTTGACCCCACGGGATGAGATCTTGCGTGGAGCCCCAGATCGAGGGAGATTATCAGTGGTCTTGTATGTCTTCCATTTTCTGATGATTGCTCCCACAGTTGATTTTTTCACACCAAGCTGCTTGCCTATTGTAGATTCACTCTTCCCAGTCTGGTGCAGGTCTACAATACTTTTCCTGGTGTCCTTCGAAAGCTCTTTGGTCTTGGCCATGGCGGAGTTTGGAGTCTGACTGTTTGAGGCTGTGGACAGGTGTCTTTTATACAGATGGTGAGTTCAAACAGGTGCCATTCATACAGTGGGGGACAGAAAAGCTTCTTACAGAAGACGTTACAGGTCTGTGAGAGCCAGAGATTTTCCTTGTTTGAGGTGACCAAATACTTATTTTCCACCCCAATTTACGAATAAATACTTTACAAATCCTACCATGTGAATTCATGGATTCTTTTTTCACATTCTGTCTCTCACAGTTGAAGTGTACCTCTGGTGCAAATTACTGACCTCTGTCATCATTTTAAGTGGGGGAACTTGCACAATCGGTGGCTGACTAAATACTTTTTTGCCCCACTGTATATACACACAATGTCAACTATTCTCCTCCCATTCAATGTCTGTTCTATTGCAGGAGTGGTTTCAGGTGTATCAGGGGCACTTCATCTCAGTCATATATACTGGTCTTCTACATGACCAAGTCACCTGGCCATCAAATCAGCTGTCAGTCTAGCTCAAGCCTCTTTTGAGTTCAACGTTGTTTACTGTCTTTTGTGAACTCCCAATCTAACCCTCCTTTTTCCCCCCGAGTCCCAGTTTTTGCTCATCTGTGTTCAGCCCCTGATCACCTCTTGCTGAGCTTCATCTCAGTTCCTACAACCAATATTCTGCATCTTTCAAGTTCCTTCACTGCCTCAACTCCCCAACTCTCTACAAGTTAGTCCATCAGCCAGCTTTAGTCATTGGCTAAGTGTTAGTAACTTACTAACGACTTAATCTCGCCTTGCCACTGGCTTCCTTCCCCTAATCACTAATAATACCTGAAAGAGTTTCCAACATCCAACCCCTTCCACCTTTTTATCGTTTTGGTCTGTATCTGTGTCCTGCGTCTGTATTTTGGTTCAAACATGACATGCTTTTTCTATTCTTGGTTTTGTATGATATCACTGAGAGGAAAAATCTTGGGCATACAGCTCTGGCTGTGAGAACAGCAATGCCACCTACCAGCTGTTAAACCTTCTGTTTGTGAGAGGCTGCCAATCAGAAGAAAATGAGCTTAATGGGAAGGGGAAGGGAGTTAAAAGGTTATTTTAAATAAGCAACAGTAAAGATTTTTTTGAACTGTGAATCATGCAAAGTTACTTTAAAGTGCAAGAAGCAAAAAAAAAAAAAAAAAAAAAAGAAGCAATAATTTTCAACAAAATCAAACAGAATTTTTTTATTTATTAAAAAATAATCATTAAGGAAAATGCGCTTGGCATAAAATGAATGTATATCAATCAAGTGAATTCCATTTTAGCAAATTCCATTAAAGTGTTCATCTGACCAGAAACAAGATTGATTAAAATCTATAGCGTTTAAACCAACAATCAATAAGCTGCATGAATAGGTCATGACTTACACTTGTATATTGATTTAATTTATCAGTTTAATGACTCAGAATCTGACACTGTAACACAAGAAATGATCCTCCTTTTGGCACTTGTTGTTTTATATTGTTTTCTATTTTTTGCCAAGCTCATTTTTGATAGTTTAATCGAGAACCTATGTACAGTTAATAGTAAATGTAAAATCTGGGTAGTTTATACAGTAGGTTTGAGCAAAATCCTTAATGTAGACCAGGCTTTTACAGAATGACAGTGTTTCAGCATTTGGCTCCATATGCACCTAGGAGCCAGTGTTTTAAGGTGCTCTTTTTTCACCCTTCCAGACAGCTGACAGCTTCAGAAGAGGTGGATGGAGAGGCCATAACCTCTGGAACATTCTCCAGCTGAGCTGTAGTCTGACCTTGGTCACTTTTAGACGGTAATTAATTAAACCACATGATACCTGACTTTGGGCTCGACTCCTTCCTGCCTGTGTGTGTGCACAGGTGACAGAGAGGAAGAACGCTACTGTTTGAATGTATGCATCCCAGAAGGTGTTTGAAAAAAACACAAAACAGTGCATTGTGTGTGAGAGCTGCATCAGACTGAGTGATATATGAGGATGTCGGAGTACAGCAGGGCATCATCCGACAACTAGGTCTCTCCCCAACACACAAACACGCATACACAGATGCTTACAGAGAGCTGGGTCAGCACTGAGGGGCCTCTGAGCCAGCGGTAGGTTAAAGTCTTAATGACGGACATTTCTCTCTGGAAACTTCTTTCCATATGTTACACAGAGACTTCCTCAAATCATCATTTTTCACCTTGTTAGAGGAGCTTCTTTGGCTTAAGACGGAACGGATATAGAGGAGGAAACCTGAGGGCGGACAGGTGAGGAGAAAAAACTCAAACCCAGAAGGGGATGGAACAGTTTTCTTTTTGTTTGTTTGTTTGTTTTCTTTGTCCTCCTTAGGGATGAGAAGGAAGAAGGCACAAGATGACAAGAGATGTGAAGTAATAAAAGATGGAAGATTTTCCATAATTCACAGACAAACATATTTTCTTAGGTGTCACCGGATTACAGCCAGAACAAAAACACAAACTCTGAAATAATATAAAAGAATGGAAGAAGAAAGGTAGGAGGGGAAGAAACAGGAAATAAGGACATGGGTGTTACAATTTCCTTGTGTTTTAATCCATATTTTAAGTTATATTTCTGTTTGGTGTTGCTCCCAATTGATTCTACATTTCCCTACGCTCCAGACAGGATTATTTTGATGGATGATGCATGACAGCATTGCACCTGCCATAGAAACAGCTCATCTGACAAAAGCTCATGTGTGCCACAGGAGAAAAAGCACAGAGATTCTGTCTAACCTGTAACAGGTTGATTTGCTACACAATAGAAAGGGATGAAAACACCTTTAAACTTTATGTATGTGTATCTGTCACAGTATGTGTGCAATTTCAGTTGTCAGTACTGCTGGATGTGGCAAAGGAAGAATTTATTCATCCCAAAAATCATGCACTTGATTATGCAAGCGAGGCCAAAATAGGACAAGAAATACTCATACGGCGTGCGGCGTGCGGTGAGAGATGCCAAACGCCGGTACCGGGAACGTGTGGAGTCCCACTTCCACCAGGGCGACACACGGAGTATGTGGCACGGACTACGCACCATTACGGACTACAAAGCCAGGGACACTGCGCTGATCAACGCTGACTCTGCATTCACCAACGAGCTGAATCAGTTCTACGCCCGTTTCGAGGTTAGCCAGGCGGCTAATGCTATCTACCGCCTGACTACCGAGGACAGTGACGTCATCAGCGAGAGACCGGTGACCAGCATCGCGGAGCATGACGTCCGAGCGGCACTGAGGAGAGTGAACACAAGGAAAGCGGCGGGGCCAGACGGCATCACCGGCCGTCTGCTGCGCTGCTGTGCTGACCAGCTAGCAGGTGTGTTCACTTACATCTTCAACGAGTACATCCACCATCATCCCTGTGCCCAAGAATAGCAAACCCTCATCCCTGAACGATTACCGGCCAGTTGCACTGACCTCGGTAGTAATGAAGGTGTTTGAGAGGCTGCTGAAGAACATCATCTCCTCCTCCATCCCAGACACCACAGATCCGCTGCAGTTCACCTACAGATCCAACAGATCCACAGAGGATGCCATCGTCCACGTCCTACACACCACTCTCAGCCACGTGGACAAGAAACAGGGTAACTATGTGCGAATGCTGTTTGTTGATTACAGTTCAGCGTTTAACACAATAGTGCCCTGCAGACTGTTCACAAAGCTGAGGGATCTGGGACTTAACAGCCGTCTGTGTGCATGGGTGTTGGACTTCCTCACTGGCAGAACTCAGGTGGTGAGGGTGGGCAGGTGCTTCTCCAACAGCATCACCATCAACACAGGAGCACCTCAGGGATGTGTCCTCTCGCCACTGCTCTACTCCCTCTACACTTCAGACTGTGTGGCCACCCATGGCTCCAACACCATTGTGAAGTTTGCTGACGACACAGTGGTGTTGGGTGCCATCTCCAACAACGATGAGACGGCCTACATGGATGAAGTGAAGAATCTGGCATCGTGGTGCCAGGACAACCACCTCCAGCTGAACGTCAGCAAGACCAAGGAGCTGGTGGTGGACTTCAGAAGGGGTCAGCACAGAGACTACAACCCCATTATCATCAATGGAGCTCCAGTGGAGAGGGTGCAGTCCTTCAAGTATCTTGGTGTCCACATCTCCTCAGACCTGACATGGGCTGCCCACATTCAGGTCCAGACCAAAAAGGCTAGGCAGCGCCTGTATCACCTACGACAACTGAGGAAGTTCAGGGTCTCTCCAAAGATCCTCAGGATTTTCTTTACAGGCGCTGCGGAGAGCATCCTCACACAGAACATGACATCGTGGTTTGGGAACAGCTGTGTGAAGGACCAAAAAGCTCTCTAGAGAGTGATCCGTACAGCAGAACGCTGCTGCAGGATTGCTCTCCCCCCGCTTCAGGACACCTACACCAGGAGATGCCGGACTAGAGCAGCACAGATACTGAAGGACCCGTCCCATCCTGGCAACAAACTGTTCCAACTTCTGCAATCTGGTAGAAGGTTCCGCATCTTCCGGGCAAGGACAGAGAGACTCAAGAGGAGCTTCTATCCCCAAGCCATCCGTGCTCTAAACACACACACCCGCCCTCTCACATCATCTATAATTGACTGAGACAGGACTCTTCCAGACACTAAACCAAGGCACAATGTACATTTCAATTCCTTTAATTTTAAATATGTTTATATTGTCTATCCTGTAAAATAGTCAGATGTCTATTCATATTAATGTACAGAATTCACCTGCTTGCTGCTACTACTGCACATTCACCCAATGTATATACTACATATATATATATATATATATATATATATATATATATATATATATATATATATATATAATGTTCTTCCTCTACACACCACCCCACCCCCCCACCCCCAAATTTTTTTGCACATGTCGAGGAGCGTGTCAGGCTACATTTCACTGTGTGTTATACTTGTATAACTATGCATGTGACAATATAAAGTACCTTGAACTTGAACTTGAACTTGAACTCATTATAGCCCCAAAACATCTAATCATTCTCTTTACCAGATGAAATTGCAGGATTTTGAAACTTGGAAAAAAATTTTTTTCCACTTTGCTGCTTACTTTTTGCATCTGCTTGACATGTGATGTTATCAGATGCATATGTCTTTTAGAAAAAAGAACAATATAGAGAAATGACTGAGAACTGTAGTTAACTGCATAGATAATGGTATCTGTGCAGTATTTGCAATGAAATGTGTAATTTAAATGGTCCCTCCGAATCCTACTGCATTCATGGATGAGAAATCTTTTTCCTCAGCTACCATTGTCATTTTTTTAGTTGCTTGTATTTCATGTGTCTTTCTCACATTTTCGCAACCACAGCAGCTCAGTATCTCATTCAGCTGGCGGTGCTCTTCTTTTCAGCAGATTTTAGCTAAATGAGCAACCTCTTCAGAATAGCGTTGATAAGCGCTGCAAATCAATTTGTTGTAGTTACACGGAGGAAATCATGCTTATTTGTCGTTGCTTGCATTAGAAGTCTGCCGTGAACCTTGCAGCAAAGCTTTTCCTGCTCAGTCAACAAGAGAGCCGTGTATGCAGGAACACTTTCATTTCACAGACAGAAGGGTGTCGTTCCCGGTCCTTAGCCTCCACTGCTCCTTTTATCTTATATTTGAGTTTGGTTGTCTGTTGAACATACTATCTCATATTTTTAACAGTGGTCTTGACCAATAGTTCTCCAAGCTTTATGAGAACTTTCAACTTACTTAGGATATTGGCTGCTTTTTCTCTCATTTTCAGTCAACACCTTCATTGATGTCTTCAGAGGAATGTGAAAATGATGAAACTAGACAAGTGGAAATAAAACTATCTACAGTTGAACAGTATCTGAAAGACATGTCCTTAACGAATTGAAAGAAAATACAGGATCTGAGCAATATATCTAAGCCTTAAGTTGATCAATCTATTGTTTACCAAAGCCTCGTGAGAAATGGTTTCAGTTAAAGGTTCACTGCCAAGAAGACATTCTTAAGGAAGGGAACGAGTTAGAAAAGGTAGAAGTATGCCAAATTACACAAGAACTGGCGTGTAAATCAGTGGAATAGATTTTAAGGAGTGATGAATCCAAACTTGAAACTTTTGGTTTAAATCTTTGTCAGTGTGTAAGGAGGAGTCAGGAGAGAGGTAAACCGGAATCTCTGCAGCCATCTGCAAAACATAGTTGAGCTGTATCATGGTTTAGGGATGGATCTAAATCAGTGGTGTTGGGGATTTAGTCAAAATGGATGGAATTAAGAACACATACAAGTAATATTAGTATCTCAAAAGCGTCTCAATGGCAACACCTTTCATCACAACAACGATCCTAAACTCTTGCAGTAAGAACATACTTGTATAGAGAAATACACAATGAAACACTAACAGTCATATTCACATTTGGGGGTCTGGTAGTAGATGCTAACACCAAGTTGAACTCCATTGGAGAATGATTGTGTGTCAATTTAGACAGATAGAAAGCACTTACATAGGAAAAGCATAGAAAAAAGTGCTTGTTTGAATGAATGAATTAAGTCCTATAGTCCTATATAAAAACCAGACCTTTTACCATTTACCATAATCTCATAGATGGTAGAGAACAGTTGTGTGAATTTGTGAGATACAAATAAACACCCCAATGGTATTTAACAGTGTGGGAATGAAAACAACATGAACCAGCATGTTTTTCTGAATATGCAAGGCAGTTAAGTCAGTTCAGCTCATCATTCATTTGATGTTAAACTTAGGTCAGACTCAGAGACAGAGTTTGAAATGATCCATGTTGAAATTCTGTTTAGAGGGAACGCTTTGCAAGCAAACACTGGAAGTAGGAAAAAAAACATAATTAAGGGAACTTTGCCACCTTTATATAAACTGCATTCCTTGTTTTTATTAACTAAATTTGCTAATTAATGCTTTATACACAATTTTTAGGAGACAAATTTGATGCATCAGTAGAGTCAGGGGGATGTCAATCAAACCCAGTCTGTGCAAATTCAGACAGCTCTAATTAGGATATTGAAGTGAAAATGTGTGGGTGAACTATGGGTGTATAGGGGCTGTGAAAATCAAACTTTCAAATTAGATGAAGGCTTTGCAGTACCTCATTAGTGCTTACAGGAAATAGCAGGAAAGTCTGCATGCAACATCAGAATATTGCATATGTTTTTTGTTTCTCCCCAATGAGTAGGGATGTTGCAGTCAGACGGGAAAGTAAAAAGTAAACGATTTAAATTGTTTGCTAGCAATCTATATGTATTTGCAGTGTCTGCATAGCACACATCTTATGTTTTTAATGCAGTTATCTCCCCCTGATGGTCAACACTGGGCAGGTTTACTAAAAACCATAATCAATCACTTAATGTGGTATTCATTACAAAGCAATTTCTGTTTAAATGACTTTACTTGTTGCATAATTTTGTGTTACTTAGCACCATCTAATATGCCTTTGAGCAACTCTAAGCTGCCATACCACAGCTTTCAAATTCAACATATACAAAATCAAATCAAGAAGACATTTTAATGAGCAGTCAGCGTTTAGGTCAAAGGGGTATTGTACTGCCAATTACCATATGCAGCATTCCTCAAGTCCTGTCTTTACTTTGATCACTTTTGCTTCTCAACCAGCTGTTCAGTCTAAAGTACTGCTCCTTTAGACATAAATGAATCTAATTCAGTTTACAAGTGGAAAAATTATGCTGTTATTTTGTCTTATTACTCTGGTTCATGTGGAAAGAAATGTAGCAATGTCAGAGGTTTTGACAATGCATTACATCCAAAATGTATTGGTCTCCTTAATAATTGTATAATTGTGTTTTTGTTTTTTGCAAAGAAATGCATTTCGAGTCTATGGAAAGACAAATTCTTTTTTGAAATTTATCAAGGGCTTTTTGGAAAGAAAATTGTTCCTCTGTTAATTACATTTGCTTGTTTTCCCATGAAAATGAGAAGGATGGAAACAGAATAAATGGTAAACCCATTCACACACTGGTGATGGCAAGCTACATTGTAGCCACAGCCACCCTGGGGCGCACTGACAGAGGCGAGGCTGCCGGACACTGGCGCCACCGGGCCCTCTGACCACCACCAGTAGGCAACGGGTGAAGTGTCTTGCCCAAGGACACCACGACCGAGACTGTCCGAGCCGGGGCTCGAACCGGCAACCTTCCGATTACAAGGCGAACTCCCAACTCTTGAGCCACGATCGAGTTGAGGAAGCTGCAATGCCAAAAGGAAACTTGGAAGAGTGGAGATAAGCCCTCAGATGAAAAGAATCTGCGGAAAGGAGCATATTAAAATAACACAGGAATGAAAAAAAAAATTCAAATAGTTCTCAGTTTTTCTGTGGTTTTGTGATACTGAGAGTGATTTAAAGACAATTTGGGAAATTGTCAGTATTTTATTCTTGAGCACCTTAGTCATACTTTACTGTCCTTAAACTGTAAATAACCAAAAGAAAAAGAGAGAGAAGACCTTACTCCTTTTTGTTTAGGTTTAAATTATTGATTTGTTGCGCCACACAACTTGAAACAACAGATGTTCGAAAGCATCTATTCTATTCCCTGTGGTAAAGGTTACATCTCCTAAGGGACATAATGATTAACTTCTTGCTGCCCTTATGTCTGTCTTTCATAAGACAGTTGGACACTTTGTCAAATCTGAAATCAGAGCATGACATGCTGGACCCTTTACAGTTTGCCAAAAGGGCAAAGAGGGGAGTGGAGGATGCTACAGCTACTCTGTTAAATCTTATACGGATGCACCTGGAAGGAAATATAAACATGCTTTTCATCGCATTTCCTTCGTGTTTAACTGCATTCAGTCATGCTATGGCAGAAATGTTCTGATATACATTTGAGAGGGATTTTCAGCCCACTGTGTTTGCTTACTGATTTCCCAACAAAAATAAGCACTGTTCACTGAGAGCTTATCTTCCAATTAATGCTATCAGTGCTTTATGCTTTTATCAGTTTCATTTCTTTCAAATACAAACAACTTTCAAAGAAAACATCTGACAAGAGCTGTCCTTAATTACGAATATGGTTAACACTGAGGAAATGTTCCCAACTGCATCTAATCTGTATGGGTGATAAAAATGCGCTATAGGCATCATTGTACAGTAAATATTTGGGCACTATCCTGAATAAGAAGCTTAATTTGATGCAAAAATAGCCATTTTACAATTTAAAAAAAAAAGAAAATTAACAGTTATTTTACTTAGAAAAGTAAAAGAACTATAGAGTTGCCAAGCTGCGCCAAAACATTCCTATTACTATCATTTTTGACTTTTATCACTGGTGGGAAGTGAGCATATATCCAACATCATTATATTCAACATCTGTAACATGTTGAGTTTCAGATGCCTCCATTGGGTTAAGGCAAGGTGTACATTCCCTATGAAGTGTTTCCTTGAATTTTACTTTCTGCTCTTCTTGCAATATGCCCACAGGATGATCAGTACCCTACAATTGGAGTGAATGAGCTTGTATTTTGCCTTTGCACTGATTTTGCCTTTGATGGCAAAATGAAACCATTTGGACTCGCATAGTGGTAGAACCAGAAAATGATTATAAGAAGGAAAGATGTCAAATGTTCTTTTCCTTAGATAAACTGTCAGATTTTGTTTTGTATGACAATTTTCTACATTGCAGCTCTTTAAAGAACACTCCCCCTGCACCCTATGCATAACTATCCCTAAATATGTCTAAAGATTCTAAAGATTATGCTATGACATGACAATTTCCATATAGATGACAGTTGAATAGCACCCTTTTAAGGAATAAATGTCATGATTGAAGATTAAATAGAGTCTGATTGCATCTGCAAATTGGAAGGAGAGCAAAGAGGGGAGCAATTTACAATTTAAGGCTTTATCAGACGTCTTGTTGGCTGAGTCTGTCTGTTGGATTTTGTTGAGTTCTGATCAGAATTCAGTTGCTTAGGTTTTTGTCTTGTTTGTTTTGTTGTGTGTTTTTTGTTGTTGTTGTCATTGTTGTTTGTTTGGAAGCATTTCAAAAAACTATGTTTACCATGCAAATAGAATTTGAAAGACGTGTAAGTGCAACTAGATTGTGGTACTTTTGTTGAGTTATGCAAAAAACTCTCTAGGTTTCTTTTTACAAGGAGTGTTCTTCTGGAAGCTGGAGAATAACAATACTTGTATACACAATGGAGAGTCCTTACTATTCAAAGCAGGGATGCGAGGGGGAAACAAGCTGAGAGGCAATCTAACCAAATCCAGAGACGCACCACAAGGACACTAGGAGAGACAGGAGGAAAGGCAAGGTAAGTGGATGGCAAAACAATCGTCACAAGAAACATACAAAGCTTAAGAAGCTGCAACAATCTGGTGAAGAGTGGATGAACGAACCAGTCATTAGATACACACACAGCTTGATGAAGGACTGATCATGAGGAACATACAGGTGGAATAACCAGAACTGATTTTAAGGCCATAACTCCAGTTGCGCCTCACCAGACCAAAGAGATTCACTCACCTGAGAAAAGACAGGAGATCGATAGAGAGAGAAGGGTAGAGGAAAGAAAGCAGGAGGAAGGTTAGCAGACAGACCACGGCAACCAAGCAGTTTTCTGCCCCTTGTTATTTAAACGTAAGTGCTATTCTGTCATCCTTCTTTTCTCACTAATTTGTGTAATCCACTTCTTCCCCATCTCGACCTTATCTCAGGGACAGTTGACCATCTTCAAGTCTTTAAAACCACCATTGTTTAGAGTCTGAGGTAGACTCTGAAGGTCTATTTCACACCATTGTTGGGATCAATGCTCTTCGTGGGAGGCAAATCGTCAAATTCCTTACGATTCAAGTTTATCCATAAATAATTTTCATGTCTTCCAACTGATCTAAGCTTTTTGAATTTACATTTAATCCAATGCCAGACTTGAACCTAACTGCTTTGTCTGAACACATAGTATGGAGAGATACTTTCTGTTTATCTTTTTTTGTTAAAAAAATGGAAACTGCACATACCACATGTGTCTGCTATGTCACCAAGCTTCTAGCTTTTTATGACAGTGTTGCAAAACAAATTCACTGCGTCTCTTCCCCGTGTTTCTGAGGACTACAAAGCAAAGGAAATTCAGTAAACCGGCTAAACCTTTCTTGCAAGTTAGCTGCCAACCAACAGTTGCGGAAAGTCTTTTAAGTTAATGACTTGCTGTAGCTTTATTACATGAGAGGGATTTTCAGTTTTAACACGCAGCTAAATGTTTTTTGAGCTCCTTCTTGTACTCTGTGGAGCAGAAAATCCTCTTTAACCTCTGTAACCTCCGACTCATCTTCTCCTCAGTTCTCTAGGCCAGCGCTCCACTCATCCCTTCTACTCCTATCTTCTTCTTTCTCCTCCCAGCATTCTTCCAAGCGAACAGGTCCACTGATCTGTATTTGTCTAATCAGAGCACACACAGACACAGATGCACACACACATCCGTCCCTCTGGTGTCCAGCAGTGATTAATTAACTCAGATGCACAACTGACATGATTGAAATAGTTGTGTGTGAGAATGTGGGGTTTTTTCAGGGCTTTTTTTTTCTTTAGATGTGTGTGTCCACAGCTTATATGCATATAAACAAACTGCAACCTTTTTTGTAATTACATAAATGTTTATTTAGCCAACATTTGCATTCAGGTATGAAAGCGTGGATCTGTGTGTGTCATATGAGCAATAGACACTCTGTTGCTGCTGGTTATGTTGCAATGATCACTGTTGTCGCAAACTTTAATATGCACGGACAGCCAACGTAGTCGGTCAGACATCTGCAATTTATTAAAATTGATCACAGCAAGTTTTTCTTTTGTTTGAGTGTTGCTTTTTATTCTGATGCTTGTTTTTGCTTTTTATCTGGAGGAAACCAAATCAAATATTCATTATAAAAGATAAAAAAAGAAATAATACAAATCATAATAAAATTAATAAAGCTGGAAAGGGCATCTGTCTGTACAAACTCATTTGTCAAAACTCTGGGGCAAACCCTCATGGGTCTGCATTTACCTTTTGATTCAAGGTAAAGAATTTATTTAAAACATTTCTTTAAGTTGGTAGGATCTAAATTTAGATGATAACTAGATAATTAATAGGAATAATTTAGGAAATTTAGTTGATTGTGTCCTATCTGTTACAGAAATATGTATGTCCTCTGTCAGACCCAAATAAATCATTTCTCTTTATTCAAGAAAATGAGATTTTTACACGTGTTCTTTAGTAACATGTGTATGTGCTGAGGATAATAATATTAATAATTATTATAAGATGGGAATAAAGTAAATAAATCTTTTGTCCACACAACAATGCTCTCAGCAGTGCAGTTTAACATTATCAGAAACTCTAAGCTCTGGCTTTGGGAATTGTTTTCTGGTTGTAGTTGTAGGACTAGCACATCATTGTCCACACAAGAGACACTGTGTCAGCCACCATTACCTCTGAAAAAGTGTCTGTAAGCAACCAAACAAGGGGAAAATATATTGCTCCAATGTATCTCCCTTGTTTGATCCCCAGACAATCAAGCGCTCCATTTTTTACCTATCGCATGTACAAAATGTCTTGCAGCCGTGTTGCTTGGAGACACAGGGTTTATTGCAAAAAATCTAAACCTAAGAAAGAAATTCTGGTACCTACTATAAACCTAACTCGTGTCCCAAGCAGTAGCATGAAGGAATACAAACCATACTAATTAGCAAGTAGAAAGAAAACAGACATGGACCATGAGCTCCTTGTGGGCAAACTTGTTCCTTATTTCATTCCCCCTTTTAATAGAATTTAGGCTTTCACGATCCTCTCCTCGGCAGGAGCTCAATATTTGTGAGAACAGCTCTGATTGTACACCACATTTAGAACTTGTGACTAGTGGTAACCTGCTGGGAAAATGTGTGCTGCACATAATCTAACAAAGTCGCTACTAAAACACCCCGTTACAGTCCACAACTGTTCAGATGTTGTCTTAGCCTCTGAAATGGTATGAGATAGTACATAACTGCCAAATATTGGACAATACTGTATACTATACAACATCATGCATGGAAGAAAAGCTAGATTTTTTCACTATAGGAACAAAAAACCCCAAAAGTATTAAAGCTAACCCTAGTTTCGAGGGATAACTCAGAATTTGCTCTAAGTCCAGATCTTACGACTGTCTTGCAATTTGAGCTATTAAGCAAATACAGCACATCGATGAGGGAGAATCATTACTGTGTCACATGAGTGTCTTCAGAAGATGTGCATGCATTTTAAAATGTAAAGCCTCTAATTGCACAGGAAAAGTGGTGGTTGTCATCTACCTGTTCCATTTTGTGCTTGAGACCTTTTCAAAGTTGACGGCATCCCTGCTTTTCAGCTCATATGATTAAATCCACCTTCTTGTTGGAAGAAATGGAAATGTGAGGGAAGAAATTAATTCAGCATCCCACCACTGTGTGTATCTGTGATGAATGCAAGAGTGAACAATTCATTTACTTGCCATCCTCCCTCTTAATTTCACCACATTTTCCACTGATTGTGTGTCTCAGCTTTGATATCCTCAGGAATGTGCTGTCCTACTCTGCAATCCACTGTCATACTTTGAGTGTGTGTGTGTGTGTGTGTGTGTGTGTGTGTGTGTGTGTGTGTGTGTGTGTGTGTGTGTGTGTGTGTGTGTGTTTACATAAGCAAGGATGTCAGTATATGTGTGTGTGTGCGTCTGTTGAATGTAACGTCCTGAGGGCCATGACACAATATTCATGTCGGTAAAGGCAAAATCAAAAGATGAAGGAAAGAAACAGGAAAAGGAAAGAAGGGGAATGAAACTGTTTCTTTCTTTTATAGTTTATTTGCAGGGTTATAAATATTATTTGGTATGCAAAAAAAAATAGCCATGATCCTTTGAAAAACCTAGTCAAAGTCAGTCAGACTAACAATATATGTCATATAAACAACCTTTTTTCTTGTTTTCAATCAAGATAACACTAAAAAAGCAAAGTACTACCAAAAAGTTCATGATCAAAAGCAATTATTCGATTTCATCCTATCACTGGCATCCTCCTTCTTCACACCAACACTCTGCATGCCATCAGATCCATGAATCTTCTCCTGGTCTTCCTCCTTTCCTTGTTTAAAATCCTTTATCCCCTACCACTCCTCTGCACGTCCAATATAAAAAAAGAAGAAATCAGATCAATATGGCATTAAATCTATTTCAGATGGGAAAAAGTCTAGATGCAGGTATTTCAAAATGGAAATGATGCATCACCATCAAAATGTTTGTAATGCTGCTTAAATAAAAACAAAATAAAAAACCCTGGCTCTTCTGTCAGATGGCACAAAACCATTTAATCTTATATCAGCTGTTAGTGGGAGCTTTTGTCTTAACCTTAGTTTCATGCCAGTTCTTGTAGGTCACTGAGGGGACAAATGTGTTTGTGCTTAAGTGGGGGGTGGCAAACTGTCAAGCAGGAAAACACGGCAAGACAAATGAGGGGGCCGTGGGTTTGAGCCCTGGGCAGCACACAAGCCTGATAGATGGGTGAAGACTGACTTACAACGTCTGGGTTATTGATGGTTACCCAGAGGCGTTAAAAATACATTGGTGACTTTAACACATACACACACATACACATTCACAAAGAAATGTCCTTTAAGCTGCTTTCTCCACATCTTGGCTCACAAATTGAATTATAAAAGGTTTTGAACCTAAACATTTGATTTGACTTTTCACTTGAAAGTTTGGTGTCAGGATATGTAGTTAGTGACCATGTCATTGAGCTAAAAACCCTCTAAGGCAGATCTTGTATTCTGGATAAAGGGCTTTTAGGGCATTCATTAAAACAACTTTTTAAAAAGTAATTGTTTTAAAATTATTTTTAAAAAGTATAATTTTCATTATTACATTTTATTATATTAAAGTTCTTAGAGCTACACATGTGCATTGTTTAATTATTGTTTGTTATTAGCTATTTCTTAAAATTTTTATGGCACTGTTTGAATGCGGTGTGAATTTTATGTAATAAAAAAAATACTGTTATTGCTCAGGAAAGCAACACTTAGATCTGTCCACTACTAGCCTGATGAATAGTACACAGAGAAATTCAGTAAAAAAACAAAAAACAAATGTGTTAAGATTTCTGGAGGCCATAAAACAGATAAAATAAAAAAAAACAAGGAAGAAAAAAAATGAATGACAGGAAGATAGAAACCAACAAATAAAAACAGAATTCGAGAAAGAGGAATAATGACTAGAATAAACCTGTCTGTGTTTTGTCTGAAGACTTCATAGTTTCCTTTGTGACATGAATAGAAATGCAAGAATTTTTGTGAGAACTTATACATAAAGAAAAACAAATTGAAACTAAGCTGAAAATGCATAAAAAGGAAAATCACTTTTTACTGTTAATCCCAGTAAATATTGGATTAAATGTCATTGCGATTAAACATGGTGCAGATTAGTTGCATTTAAATGAAACAAAAAGGTAAAAAAAAAGAAAAGAACATAATTTATGCAAAAAATAACAGTGTTGCCACAAGATGATGGGTACAGTATGTCATGATTTTGGTGTTGTGTGTTTGTTTTTTTGTTTTTTTACATTTTTACATTCTTCCTCTGTTATAAATTGTACTTCTTCCCTTTGTTTTGGTTCCATCTTTGGTAATTGTCTGTCCTGTCTTGTAACATTTGCATTGGAGTGTTGCTAGAGATGGCACGATACCACTTTTTTATGTCCGATACCGATACCGATATCATAAATTTGGATATCTGCCGATACCGATATGAATCCGATATAGTGTTTTTTAATCAACAAAACTGTTTTTTAAAATATCTTGCTGCATTTTGCAAGTCTGCAAGTTCATACTCAAGTTTAAAACAACAACTACACTAAAGCTATTCTGTTATACCTGTATACAAAAAAAATATTTCATAGTTCAGCAATACTGATCAATCTAATAAACTTAGACCTACACCATCCTCCCTATTCTGGTATTTTAAAGAGTACTTAGCGTAAATATTAAGCAACCTAACTAATAGGGTTCCAACTCCCAGCAACAACAAAAATAAATAAATAAAAAATAGGGAACCACCCCTCACGCTCCACCTCATGATGCTTAATCGACGTAATCAACCTTAATTTGATGCAGTGTGAAAAAAAAATGCACAGAAATCAATTATTTTTCAAGAAATATTAAATAGATTCAACATCTTTCTTCAACAAAATTGCAGACTGCACAGATGGTACCTTCCCAAAGTAAAAAGTACTATAGCTTACTAGGGTATATATATTAGACTTAATAGTCACTATATACAGTAATTGACTTCTATTCATTTTACATCAAATTAAAACTTTGGGTGTCAGATAATTATTTATTAAAAGCTCGACATTTTAAATGAGAATAAGAAAGAAAAGTATGTCTTTGTGCCCCCTTTTCCCTGTTCATGCCCTATCGGCCCCCCTGGCTAAACTTTGCTAGATCCGCCCCTGCACAGTTACAGCCGTCAGCTACGTAGAAAAAGATCCTGGTGTAGAAAGAAATATTAAATAAATTCTAACAACAGCTTATCAAGCTTAAACGTTCTGCTGTTGTTCAGCCGCTGGTTTCCTCTTTCTGGTGCAAAGTGGACCAAAAACAAACAAGAGAGACGGACTCGCGACAGAAAAGCCGATCAGCTGATCAGTTTCACGATTGAAGTAGCAGCCGGAGAGCGAGAGGCAGTCGCTTGTTAAGATTAACGCAGGAATGCTTTACAAACATTCAGAGATGGACTTACACACTTGCTTTACTTCTCTCGTGGATAACTTTGTCGGAGATGAAATGCCAGGTTGCTAGCGAAGCTCCACATGCTATCCAGACCACGACAGGTCCCGCATGCCACAGCCACTGCTCCGACGTTCTGAGGTGAGTTACAGCGTGTTGCAAGTTTTGTGAGGTGCTTTCGTGATATTTAATGGATCGGATTACATTTTTTATTTTTCTCCTATATCTGATCCAGTCATTTAGGTCAGTATCGGACCGATACCGATACGTAATATCGGATCGGTCCATCTCTAAGTGTTGCAGACACGTAACTAACCGTGAGATGTTAATTTGTGCTCCACTTGTGACAGTCATGATTGTGTGACAGTCATGTGACAATCTAAGATCAAATGAAAATGGTCAGAGTCATAGTCAGCAACCATCTGGCAAGCACAGGTCATGAGAAAAGAAAAAAAAATACAACTGGAAGGCAAAAACCTCTTTGTGATTGCTTTGGTCTCTAGGATATAGATGGATGGATCTATATAGGATATAGAAAAAAAAAGTTGAAAAGCTGCAGGCAACAGTGGCAATCTGCTAGCAACTAGTGGTGGCAATTGGTTTCATCTAGAGAGAGCCAGCAACCTACAGAAACCACTGCCAACCATTTGGGGAATACACATGTTTCCATAGCAACCAATATGGCAGACAACTCTCAACCACTGTGAGCATGTCATGTGTGAAAACCTTAACTAAACTTTGTGTTTTGCAGGTTTACTGTAGTGTGTCTATAGTCCTAGGATTTTCAGTTATTGTGTCTGATCTTCTACCTTTTCTGATTCTTTGTAGGTTTATGTGCAGATGTGCTCTATGTTCATGTGCTTCACTGACTGTTGGTGTATGACGTCTAACCAGATAAAGGATTTTTACTCTTTGTGCTTTTGGGTCCTCTTCCTCCCTGACTGTTACACAGGGATGTAACTTACTACAGAAAGGTGGATACAACAATGACATTTATCCTCACCATCACCCCTCCCCTCACCCAAATTTGCCCCCAGTATTTCCTTAAAGTGGATATTTAGTTTAAAATTATTAAATTGGATACGTTTGACCTTGGCTGACAAACAAACATTCCAAAAGGTCAATTCACACTTGCTACAGACTCAATTTGGTCCAATACACACTGTATTTTGCAACACATACACAGTGTTCACTGAGCCATACGACATTAGGATACAAACACACACATGGACACTGAAGACATACCTTTCAGCTGATTCGACAAACTTGGTGCGTATGTGTGGGGAAGGCTGGCGCTTTGGGGGACTATTATTGTCTTTTCTCTGGACACACGCACATATCACAGATCCTCATTTACACATAAATGCACATAAGCTCAAGTAATCTCAGCCTCACACATACACACACTCTCAGAGAGAGCATAGGTTAGCTGCTGAACTGTAGAAAGGTTCAGTGCACTCTGACACTTAATAACAAGGGTCCACGTCAGATTTCATTTCCTGTGTGACTCTTTGCCCTTTCTCTGTCACTTTTTGCTTTCCTTTCCTTTCCCCTGTGATTTTCTTCCCTTTATTTCTGCACCGCTCATCGTCTTGAGTGGAGCCTCCAAGAGCAATTTTAATCTAATGTCTCCGTTTCACAGAGACTTGTTCTTACATAAATTAAATTTATTGTGTTCTTCGGCATGCATCTTTGATGAGAAACTCACTATTCACTAAAATTTAAAAAAATAGAGGAATCATGATTTAACAGCAAATATGGGCAGTGTGGCTTTTGAGCTTTCTATCTGTCTGAACCAAAGCCACTTATTTCTGGGGCAAAAACAAAGCCTGGATCACAGTGTGAAGCACGCCTACACTCACCTATTAATAGATTATTTTCAGAGTCATAAGAAAGACGTTATTTTTCCTATTCTTCCATCTGACTTTGTTCCTTATTAAGTTATTGGTACTAAAGTGGGTCGAAGTGTCGTGGCTGAGAAAGCCAATTATCTCTTATCCTCCTATGAGACCTGCCTTTAATTATCAACTTTTTATAACTCCGGTCTTAATGATATAGCCATCGGTGTCTGCCTCTGTGTCTCACTATCGTCCCTCTGTCTGGATTTTCTTTGTCTGTGGTTTGATAACTCTGTTTTATGAAAAAGCCTGTGGGATGTGTCCCTGAATCTGACACTCTAACCTTATTCTAACATCTGATTTCAGCGCAAACTGCATTTCTTCTTCTATCTGCACTCAAAGAAATGAGTTTCAACACTCTAAAAACTACAAATTATTCTGAGAAATAAGCAAATCCAAAAGAAAATTTGCTTTTTATTTGACTGTCAAAAGGAACGACATTAGGTAAGAACAATTAAACCTGTTGGAAGTAATGCCTCCAGCAGGAATCAAATATTTGGTAATGATGAAAAAACCTTGAATTGAAAAAAAATGTCTTTCTGTCACCACTGGTTTAACACTACAGGCAACATAAGCACATATTGCATAAATTAGTATTTATTAATTACATTTTAGCAGATTATGCCCAATTAAGACTTTTTTCTATTACAAATGTCATAGCTGAGCTGCAATTACCTGATCCAATTTGACAGAAATTTGTCATATAACAGATACTGTACATATAAACGTTAAGCGTGTGGACCCCCGTCTGCTTTCAGTTTTTTTTAAAGCAGTAGTGCATACTGAGAGGCCGCGTCCTGACAGTGAGTAAAATAAAGCTTTAAAAGCAATCTGTTCTCTTAGTTCACAGAAGATACATAATGTTAGCTGTGTAAGAAACACATTATGCTTCTCCATATATGATTTTTATTCAGTTTTGATTGATCGCAAATGCAACAGACGCTGCTTCCTGAATGTATATATGTTAAAACATAACAATACAAGACATCACTGAGTCCAACTCATTTATTATTTTCAACCTATTTTTTCATCATTTTTATATAATCTTTTTTAAATTGCACTTAATTTTCCACATGATGGATGATTGTAATTGGCCTTTGCCACTTAGAAATCAGTCAGCCAGACAGCAGACAGATTTGTGTCTTGCCAGTAAGAGCGCTGCATCCGCACTGTAATATGAATAGCACTTGTATTGCACTTTACATTGCCACCTAATTAAAGAAAAACAAGGCTTCCCAAACATTTGAGAACGCTGGAGTGTCAGTTCAGGCTTCAAACATTTTATAATTTTAAACAGTTATTTAACAGTGCAACGCTTTTTTAATCCAAATTTTTACAGACAAGAGCTGTGATCAGAGAAATAATTAAACTGTTCCCTTGAGCTCTGTTCTCGAGCTATAGCTTGAGAGCCCTAAGACATACCTTTCCATTTTACAGCCTCAGTTTCTGTCAACTGAAACTAAATTAATCTTGGTTACAAGAAGTGGAGATGCAATCAAAGCACATTTACACATCTGGTTCATGGGAAACACATGGGGAAGTACCACCTAATGAGCGCTGATTTGTTGTAATGCTTCTGATGCTGATCTGCCATTGTCTTGTTATTGTCTGCTGTCCCTGCACAATAAATTTGCTCTCAGAAAACAGTATTTGTTTTATATTTTTCTACTTAAAATAGCTTTTACATTTTCAGCACGTTTTCCTGCCTTCTGACCTTGAGGCTTGAATGGGAGGCTGTCAAAAGTCATCTAGGTGTACAGGATAGATCTTTTCTAACTAGCAAAAAAAGTTGAGAATTTATCAGTGCTGTGATGGACTGGCAACCTGTCCAATAGCTGTGAAAAGGTGCTGCCCTTCCATGCCCAAGCTGGTTAAGAAAATGAATGTGTGGATGGGTTTTTGGATAACGAATAAATGAATATTGGAATATTCATGAAAATATCATTTTCTGGTAACTGAATCTTTCTGATAATTTATGTAATACATTTAGTGTTTATACAAAATATATTGTGAATGCTACAGGCATTACCAGCGTGCTGAAGGAAAGACTGTGATAGGGTTGCTTAAAGAATACATTTGAAACTCAAGTGGTACGGTGATGCTATCAATAGAAGGCCAATGATGTATGCCTGACATGCCTTCTTACAAGCTCTAGGCTCAAAGTCTGAAAAAAACAATCCTTAAACAACCCTTTGATCCTAGTAATCACAAATGTAACAAGCTCTCCCTTTGCCCATGCTGTATCTCTTCAGCAAATATGATGGAAATCAGCAGATAAAAAGGCAGAAAATTGGCAACAAAAAACTGACCTTCTTTAGGGTAGGTAATCAGAAACAATGAAGGTTTTCCAGGCCCTGCCTCCCCCAAGGAGATATTAAGTCTGTAGGAACACATCTAGAAGGTTTAATAGCATGATCCCGAAAGTCTCAAGATGAAAGAAGAGCTCCAGCTTATATTTTAGGTGCAACTTGGAATCACTTGTCTATTTACATTTCACTGCCTGCTCATTGCTGTCTAATGGCATCCAGCTGTTCTTAGAGTCCCCAGTTCAATTTGCTACCAGTAGAAACACAGGCTCTCAGACACTATTGAAAAAAGCTCTTTGGCCCTGCAGTCTGACATTAAATGATGATGTCTGTCAGTCACTGTGTCACTCTGACTCTCTCTCTCCTGCTCCTTGACTCTGTTCTGTAGAAGGAAATGACTGAGAGATTATTCATTGCAGGATAATGACAGTACAGCAGCGCAAGTGCCAAAGGCTCTCGATAGACTGCCAGACAGAGCAATCTGCATCTGTGTGTGTTGATGATGGTTTAGCAAGCAGAATGACTGTCTGAAAGAGTTGGAAGTGTCTCTGGCTGCACTTGAACATAATTTGGAGCTCATTCAGACTCAATTTGGTCCAGAGCATAAGATAGAACGTAAGCAGAAGAGAAAGATAAAGAAAGGCAAAATGTCAGATGATAAACAAGCGAGAGGCGGTGGTAGATGAAAATACATAAAGAGAAAGAAAAACAAGGCCAGCTTATCTGTAGATTAGTGTCATCACATGTGACTTGTTAAATAGCAGGAGGTGATTAGAAAGTGTCACAGCTGTCAAAGGCATACTGAAAAAACACCAACACTCATGGCTTTACGGGCCCCTCCTGCAGCTCTTCTTCTATTTATTATCTTGAGATGTTTTTACCTAATTCCTGTCAGCAAATATGCCAACTCCTTAAATCAATGAACTGTCCTTAGAATGAAACATAAGCATTTTCTAGTCTGACAGCCAGGTCAGGGCATTAACCTATTGACCTTGCAAGCAACTCTGTAACATGCCAATTCATCTGGTGGTTACTGATATGACAATTACATGTAAAATATGATGTAAATCTGCAGATTAATAAATTTTAGTGCTGCCAGTGTTAATCTTGTTAAAATGACGCTAACGCCATAACTGCATTAATGCGGCAAGTCTCTGTTAGCGAGTTAGCGCCGTCCAGCCTCATGCAAAGGGCGATCCACGCTAACTCGCTAACTCGCTAACAGAGATTTGCCGCGTTAATGCTGTTATGCCGTTAATGTCATTTTAATGAGATTAACGCTGACAGCACTAATTAGTTTTCTTTCTTTTACTTTAAGAATGGCTCCAAAACATGCAGACTTGTATTTCTTTTTTTTAAACATAATGTTACTGTTATAGCTACAGCTGCGGTGAATTACATCACAGAGAAGCCAGATGGATTTTAGACGACATTTTCATTCACCGTTACAGGCTGAATCGTTTGAATTTCAACTGAGAAATTATGGACAAAAAGTGCATTGTTTAGCATTCACATTATATTCTATATTTTCTGATAGATGTGTCACTTCTTTTGATTGGCTGTTATACAACTGTGGGTAGACAAAAACGTATTTTTCTCTTTAAAAAAAAAAAATAAATAAAAAACTTGCAGTTAAATGCCTCCAATGATACCTATAAATGCTAAAATGTCAAAAGGACACACCTTGCAGAGGTCAGTCTATGTAAGGATTTTAGATTAATGAGTTTGGGCCAAAACCTGAAGAAATGCCAAAGTCTCATGGAGATATTCTAAATTCCTAAGCTTAAATTCTAGAACATAATAACACACACATACTGTCACACAGAGTGTCCTTGTGTGGAAGGGTATGGCAGCCACCCTGCTGTGTCTATGAAAAGTATAAATAATAAACAGGAGATAATGTATGGTAAGCAAACCATCTTCCTGGACTAATGACAGCTTCTCTCATTTTTCTTTTTTCTTTAGCTCTCTCTCTGTTTGACTCTACCTCGTGACCTTTGTCGCTCCTTATATATATTTTTTCGTTCCTTTATCTTTAACTATTCCTCACCCGTCCTCACTCCTCACCATCTTGGTGTTAGGGTAGAGGGTGAATGTAGTGACATCACCTTCTTCAATCCCTAGGCAACCCCATGTTGCCTCCTTATCTTTCATACAACACACGCTGCATTATTCATTATACTGCAGACACACACGCTCACACACCTACACACACACACACACACACACACACACACACACACACACACACTTTTAGGTATGACAGAAGCAGATGTTATTAGATAAAAACGTGTAAAGGCAAATGTGGCTTCTGATCAAACATGAAGTGTTCACTTCTTCTGTTGCTTTATTGTGCACGTCAGCTGCACTCTCTTTCGACACACTGGTCACAGAATCTATTCTCTGTGGTCCAGAGCATAATAGGATACAAAAATGCAAAGGGAAGTTAGAAAGGGCTCCTCCTATCCTGAGAGACTGTTACAGTTTTTCTTTAAATTGCATATTTTCAGAACTAGGTGAAATAAAATACAAATATAAATGCAAATAATTGCTGCAAAAAATATAATTCATTTGAAATGTGCCAAAGACATTTGCAATGCAAAAAATATATGCTCTTCATCTTGTCCTGATTGAGACTTTAGCAGTTTAGAAGTAAATAATCTAGATTTGAAAAATATATTAAATAATATATTTTATTTTTCATCTCTGTCATGTCACTGACATAGAACATATTTTTTGTCACATTTAGTCTTATTTGTTGGGGGATGGTTATTCTAATACATTACTACTTTTTACTATTTTTTCTATTATTCATATTCCTATTTTAATGACAAATATACCAACCAAGCAAAGAAAGATTTTTAGTCTGACCACAAATGTTCTTTCTCCAGCTACTGGAGTGGTTTCTACAGGTGCAGTGCAGATGAATACTAGTGTGTATACTTAAGTACAGAGCATACAATTTTGAAATAGAGATAAAACACATACAGCACTTGCTTACGAAACCAAGGCAAGAAAAAAGTAATTATTTTGTTATTAACTTAGCATTAATCTCACATGGGCACACATAGTAGACAGCTGTTGATTACATATCAGACACTAAATTTATTAGTTGCAGTACAAGAATTCTGTAGTAGATTTTTTTTCCACATTATGCAAGTGATTTGCCCTTCCTGGCTTGTCAAAAGCATGAATGCATCCATAAATATTACATTACCAGTTCATACATAATGCTTTTACATAAAATTGTGTGTTCCTATGAGAAATGCAGTGAGAGTGAAGCCTTGATTGTATAATCTGTTATATTTAAATACACAATCTTTGCCTGTTTTTTGTGGTGCTCTTCTGTTTTAATCTCGAATGATTATCATTTGGTATTTTTATACCTTCCATGATGAATTGGATTCTTTTCTGCTGTTGTTTATTTCATTACTCTGGACCCAATCAAATCAATGTTTCTTTTTCTGAGGGTGTTATCCCTTTTTTTAGAGGCACTCTGGTGTACAAAATAGCAAACAAACAATCAAACAATGCAACTCAGATATTGCTGACTTCTTGATTGGTTAAGAGAATTGGAAAAAAAATAAATCTGGTTAACACATACAAGAAGACACCCTCTCTACTTTCAAAATGAAACTCTCCTTTTTGATGAAGCATATGTTTAGAGCTGAATCAAATGACCCTGAATCCTCCCTTAGTTGTGTGGTAACAGACTTAGACTTCCAGTGATGCACTTCGTGCTTATTTTTCACTCACCTTTTGCACTCACTATGAGTTTATGCACCACTCTGCATTCAATTATTAGTTATTATTAATCTCCGACTCTCTTCCATAATGTGTCTTTTTGTTCTGTCTTCTTTTCCTCACCTCCAACCAGTTTCGGCAGATGGCCGACCCTCCCTGAGCCTGGTGGAGGTTACAGTTGGAGCTGGAGGTTTTTCCTGTCCACTCTCACCAGGTGCTTGTTCAAAGGAGGTTGTTTGATTGTTGGGGTTTTCTCTGAATTATTGCAGGGTCTTAACCTTGGTAAGTATATTGAATTATGTTTATATTTTTACAGAGTGTTTGTTTAAATAATTTTAAAAGGTAATAAAATAAAATGAAAGAACAGATGATTGTCTGAAAAAAATATCAGTCTTTGTGGTAGTGGAGCTAAATTAGTCAGATTCTTTATGGAATGTAATGGAGATTTCTAGAAAAAGCTTTATTGCTTGTCTAGTAAGTGAATAAACTTATCCATAAGTTTATTAAGTCTAATGGTGTCACCAGTTCCAATGCTGCACCCTAAGGAGACCACAGCTCTCACTGCAGACTGATGGAAAATTCTCCGACATTTTGTTGCACACTGAAGGATCTCAGCTTCCTTGGGAAATAGAGCCTGCTAACCATTCTGCATACAGTCTCTTTATTGGTATTCGTACTCCTCCACTACACTGACATCGCGTAGGGGTCCTTCCACCTCAAGTCAATCACACTGTTGTCTTATTCACATTCAGAAGCAGATGATTTTTCCCAGACCACTCCACACAATCCTCCTCTTGCCCATTAGAGAATCATCAAAGTATTTCTGCTGGTAGCATGACCCGGGATTGTGCTGAAAGTCTGAGATGTACAAAGTGAACAGGAATAAAGACAACACGCTCCCTTGAGGACTGCCAACAACTCTCCATGTCACATACTGCAGTTTGAATATCACATAGTCAGTAATCCATGAGCTGGTGGATGTGTTTACTGACATTTCCTGTACCTTCTCCCTCACTACCAGGTGCTGGATGCTGTTAACTTCACTTGAGAAATCAAAGGAGGTGATCTTCACCATTTATGTATTACTGTCTAGATGGGAATAAGCCCTTTGGAGCGTAGATGACTGGTTCCTCCACTCCCAGATTTGTTTGATATGTAAACTGCAGAGGGTTGACAGATTTTCTCTTGCTGTCTCAGGTGGGCCAAGACTAGTCTTTCAAGCATCTTTGTCACATGTGACCTCACGGATCCACACAGTTCACTTGAGGGAAGATGTAAAGAAGAGTAAAATTACTGATGGTAGAGTTTGAGGATTTATGGAGGCCACAGCATATGGTGAAGGAGGTAGCAGAGCTCCCTGAACTAATTTTGTTGAAGAAGTTGCTTAACTCATTTGAACTCTCCAAGCTGTCCACTGGTTTTCTGCCTGTCACCATCCTACCTGGTTCTTCCCTGTCCCCTGCATGAAGTCTTTCTTCTTTTTATTAGGCAGTTCTTTCAGGTCACTTGTGATCCAGGGCCTGTTCACAGAGTAACATAGAGTATGGGTTGGCAATGTGGCATATTCATGGAAATTAATATATTCTATATTGCAGCCTGTCAAAGTGGAAATGTGCTCTGTGGTTCATCCCAGTCTGTAGACACAATGCAGCCCTGCGGCGCCTCTATATCTTCATTATACACCTCCGAACAAGTCCTGTGGATATAGGTTGCTGTTTAACTAGAAGAACAATAAATGTGTTACTAATTTGTTAAACGCACTCAATACTAGTTTGACAACTTTCCTTCTTGTTCTTCAAAACAGAAAGTGAGCTTCTACAAAATAGCCAAAATACAAGCACTCTGGGAAATTATAGTTCAGGCTTGGTAGCATGTTGGCAGTCTTCAGCTAAGGACCACCTGACTACCTGCTGCAAGCAACTGTTTTTACATGTACGTGAATGTATGTATGTCAACAGTATGTGGTACAACCAGTCTGTAGGCTAATCTTGCTTGTGTTGTCATTGGTCTATCAACCAGCCAAAGACAAGAGCAAAGTTATGTAATACAAAGAGCTAAAGTGAAACAAAAAACAATGGACATTGTCTACTAACGCCACTGTTAGTACTTTTCACACTGTATTTGTGTGTGTGTTTGTTTGTGTGTGTGCGTGTGTGTGTGTTTAAGTGTGTGTTTTTCTTTTCTTTTCTTCTCCCATTCCTGGTGAACTCTGCTGTCCCTATTCTGGCCCGCTTGTCAACCAGTCAGTAGTTGATTCACATCAAGCATGTTGTGGTACTTTGGAGTACTGAACAGGAGCACATTTATCAAATTCATCTGTAGTAGGGTACTAAGACTTACTCAGTATGCCATACTAACGCTGCAAATCTTCTGTCCAGGGAACATTAAAGTTTCTTGCCTTTGGTGTTCCACAGGGTTCTATTTTGGGGGCCTTTGTTGTTTCCGCTGTATGTAATTCTGTACAGTTCTTCAGTACATTGTGAGCACTTTTAAGGACATTTTGTATCACTGCTATGCAGTTGACATTTAGTTGTATATCTCTCTTACACCCCAAGATATTTCTAAGCTAAAGATTTTGCAGAGTTGCTTGAACTATATTAAATGACTCTAATGTAATGAAGAGAAAACTGAAGTCCATTTTAAGAGTAAGTGCAAGAACATCAAGCCTAAAGCTGCTTGCTGATCCCCATAAAGAGGCTATTTTTTTAATGAGATTATCTATGATTTGTAAGATAAAAGTTACATATTTCAGCTCTAAATGTCTAATTATATGAGTCTAAGAGTGATTCTTATGACATTTTCAAAGGTCAATACTTAAAAGTCAGACTTAGATTCATTTTTAATCTACATACCACATGACAGCACAGATTAGAGCTATAACTTTACAGATATGAACTCAAAGTATATTGTATTCACAGTGGTTAAAGTGTGCCTTGGCAAATAACTGTATTACTTGTACATAAATGTGAAACCTGGGATATAGGATCACAGTTATACTTTTATTCTACTTTTATTCCATTTTTTTAAATCAATGCTGACATGAAACTGATATTTTAATGGAAAAATCTCAAATTTAGGATACAGTGCCTCAACTCCCACAACAGGGACTGAACTTGATACATGTAGAAACAGAGACTAAATCTTCTAAGTTCAGGGGAAGCTTAACATGATTAGCATGCAAATGATTATAAGACATAAGTATTTAAGTTAACTGCAACTTTAGTCAATGTACCAGCAAGTAAGACTTTCACAAATTGAAATAACAACCTTGGACCTTTACAAAACAGAGTAATGCATAAAACACAACCTGATATTAGATATTTTTGTGTATTTGTTTAGGTTGCAACCTTATCTTTCAGTTTTTTCCTCAGTTTAGTAGAGGCATGGTCAATTTGGTAAATAGTCGCTTTAAAAACTGGCAGCAAAAAAAGTTAACATTTTGCAGTACTCATGAGTCTAGAGAATCCACAAATTCATAGGTCTAGAGTTTTTTCTCTTACATTGTTTCTTCAACTGTAACCAGTTGGGTTGGCTGATACAATCCTACCACAAGGCAGATGAAGCACCTGCTGTCTGAATGGCTATGTAGATCTGGAGATAGCCATTTAGTGGAATCACTGAACTCTCTTCACTTATAGCCGAACAATAGCGCTCACTGAGACAAATGGAGCAGAATCATATTAAGCCAAGGTGTTTGTGGATTTTGGTGGTAGCTGATAAACCTCTCAACACTTTTGTCTTAAGAACAGCTTTTAACAGGTCACTAATCAAGAACATCTTGTTACCTATCAAAATGACAGAACAGGCAAAAATAATATTTTTATATTATCACCATGTATAAATAAATATAAATAAATAAAGTATTGTATCCATAACTAGTTAAATCATTTACTAATAAGTTGCATTTTAAGCCACTTTTACAGCTTGACTACAGAAGCAATCTCATCATTTGTTTGATTTTTTCAATCATGATGAAGCAGGATACAAGCATATTTGTGCTTTTCCATATGCATTTGTGTGTATGCTCAAGATAATGCCATAGCTGCACTTGTTCAACCTTAAAGTGCTTCAGCTGTCAAACCACAGCAACTACATGCCTGAGCAACAAAACCTAACAGTGCATGTGTGTTTATTAAGTGATGATGAGACATGGGAAGGGTGCTGTAGTGGGTTGCACCCTGCCTTTCAAGAACCCAAAAACCCTGCTGTCTTCATGACAAGCTTCGCATGCATATGTGCATGCAAACACACACACACACACACACACACACACACACACACACACACACACACACACACACAGTTATCCTAATTGCCGTTTCTCTCCTGCAGGTTGAGAAAATAGGCTACCTGAAGGCATCTCTCACCCACTTGCTTCCTCCCACCTGTTCTGCTGCTGTTTTCCCTCCTCCTCTCTCTCTCTTCTACTTGACTTCTTGCATCTCATTGCTTGTGTATTCTACTTTGCGTTTTTTGTCTTTTATGGACTCTTTTCATACCCTCTGTTCTGTTGGGTCTGTTTGGTTTTCCTCTTGTTCTTTCCCATCCCTCAGTGCCAGTTGTGTTCTACTAGAAGATGTGTAGAAAACAATGGAAGAAAGTGAAGGGAGAACTGTGGCTCTGAGGACAAATAATCTTAAACACCCCACAAACTGCAAGATAAAAGAAGTCACAGAAGTTTTCCGACTCTGAATGGAAAGAAAGCGGTAGGGGAGAACATGGAAATTGAAAAAAAAAAAACCTAGTCTAGTCTCCCTTGGTGTCATCACATTTCATTACATGTACTTAGGATAAGAATATTCCTTGATTAGCTTTTTGTTTTGCCATTAAAAGTCTTGAAGAAGCTGGCAGCTCCTTTGAGATGATTGTACCACCCACTGAACCTTTGCAGTTCGCTGAAGCATTAAACACCATATGAGCAAACTAAACACGATGTAGAATAGACATCAGTGTTGATAAGTTGATTAGTTAAGGAGTTAATTTTTATAATTAGCATCATTCATTAGGGATGAGTGTTTCTCATCAACATGCCTCCTTTGAAGCATTGCATGTCTGTTTTTCACTGCTGTCCTTTTTGTAACTTTAGTTATACTGTAATAAGATGTTTAAAATAATCAGTCTTCTAGCTTGGTAGGAGAAATGCTGTCATAGCATGCTGCTGTATTAGCATAACCAGAATTAAGTTCAGAATGATGCTGCCAATTATTAAGTTAATCTGAAGATCGTCAAACATCCATGTATCAGTATAGCTATCGCTTAGTTTTGCTTCGTACACTCTGGGTTGTATACAAGTTAATTTAATTGTTTTGGTCATTATAAATTACTTTTGAATGCATAAACTTCCAAAATTATGTTCAACGTGGGGTAGATGATACTGGTTGTCTTGTGTCAGGAAAATGTGTTTTCCCCAACAAATTTCTGTTTGAAGGGTGGCTTGAAGGGGGCAGCATGGCTTTCCCAGACTTTGAAATATTTCCCTTTTCTATGTAGAAGTCACCACTTTTCTAGTCCACTGTACACATTTTAGAACTTGCTATAGTTTTAGCCTCAATGGATAGCTTCCAGCTTCAACAGCAGTACAGTTTCGCCCACCAAAAGTGGGTCCTAATAAAGTGATAGGTGCCTAAAGTTGGCAAGTAGTTGTCTCCTGGGCATCACCTCAACTAATTGTGTTACCTGTCAGACATTTTTGTGTCGCTGGTGTTGACGGCATACAATCACAATTTCAGTAAAGGAAGCATTGATGGTGCTTTTCCAGATGTAAGTTGTCAATTCCATAGGCACCTTCATACAATCAGAGAGGCAGGCTTTTGAAATGAGAACTGATAGCAAAACCAGTCGTACCTCTCCTTTTTTAATACAAAGCATCTAGCGTCCAAAGCGTTTTTCAAAAGTGAATGTCATACAGAACAGTTTCCCACTTTGCCTCAGTTCATTTCAAATTTGCGTTTTCGAGAGAAGATGGCAGCGTTTCTGGATCATGTTCACATATTCTGTCTTCTTTGTATGATAGAGCTTTAGCCTGCATTTGTGGATGGCATGGTTTTCTGAAAGTAATCCTGAGCCTATGCAGTGATTTCCATGAATCATGCTTTTTGTTAATGCAGTGCTGCCTGACGCCCTGCTTGATGAACCTGTCAATGCCCATCACCCTTTTGAACATTTCTGCCACTGTAGTCTGCTGTAGTCCAGACAATACTCGGCCCAGATGTTCCAGTATACTATGCTGGCCACTTGGTTATGGCGCTACATGTATGTCCTGTCTGCTAACATCTTGCACCCTGCTGTTTTGTGCTTGATTGTCTCAGGGGCATCTTTACACAGCATGCACCTAGGGTTTTGCCTTGTGTGGTAGACCCCAGCTTCTATTGATCTTGTACTTGTACTGCAGCCATGCTTAGTGCCTCTGTGCTGTCTTTCACTCGTTGTCCAGCTTTCTCCAGTCACTGGTAGGATTTCTGGATGTCAGTCACTTCCTCTATCTGCCAGTGGTACATAGTGAGCGTGGGCCTGTCCTTCCATCATGGTTCCTCTTCTTGCTCCTCTTCTTTCTTGGGTTTCTGATGCCTGGGGCATTTACTCAGAACACTATTGGTTGCAGCCATCTTCCTGATGTACTCATGGATGTTCATTGTTTCATACTGGATAGTGATTCTGATAGTCACTACCCTTTAAACAGACCCACCTGGGCCAGCATCTTGTTCCAGGTCCAGCCAAAACTGCTCTTTAGAACTTTTAAATTGGAAACAAAAATAATCAATAACTAAAATCCTGCTGTTTATATTAGTATAAAAAATTTACATGTAAGAGCATTTGTTGCATCTTCTTAGCAATTTTTCTCCACTTCTTCAATAGACAACTGTGGTACAAAGCAATGAAAGACACTGCATTCAACAGACAAAAACACAGCTCATCATCTGCTAATTGGGTGTTTATCGTGAACATGTTAGCAAATGGGTGTCTACTTATGCACCCAGTGTGGATATCTGTCCAGCTGATGAATAAAAGTTACCATTACTCTATGTGTAGTGCTGCTATCCTCTCCTTCTTATTTTCAGATCACGGGAACCCTAAAATGTGGAGTACACAAAACCTCCATGATGCTGCTGATTATAATTATAATAATTAAAACAGCTACACCACCAACAATTAACAAGGCCACCACTAAGGGATGATTGCAGTAAATCCAGTATGCAGTGATGTTAGCTTCTCTTTCTGCTTTTTATTCAGCTCACACTGGCTGTAAACTCAGAGAATCACTTTCTCTCCTGTCCCACTCTGCTTTACACTCTTTTTTCTACTCTGTGAAAGAAAAAGAAAAGGGAAGATAGAAGGTTTTGTGGGCGTGCGCATGCGCCACACACACACACACACACACACACACACACACACACACACACACACACACACACACACACACACACACACACACGGGTTATCTGTTCTATTGTGCTGGTTTATTTGCTTCATTCACACACTAAGCTAAGTTGCTTAACTGATGCAACAAATGAGCAGAAAGAAAGGCAACTTTTCAACTTTTTTTGTGCTACATCACAAAAAAAGAAATAATGATTAGGTTTGTGAAAGCAATGTGAGCATAATGAAATGGCATTCGCAGACTGATTACTGCGAGATGCAGTGAAATTATCGGTTGAACGTCTGAGGCAAGTTATTTAATTTATAGGATAAGTTAGGATGTAATTTCTTGGAAGGTCTCTTGTGCATAAAATCCTGATAAATGATTTCAAAGCTGTTCACATTAATAATTCATGTTATACAGATGGGAGACAAATTAAAGGAAATACCTGAACTCTTCATCCCAGCTGTGCATTTTACTTGGGTCTATTTGTCCTCATCTTTTTTCTACAGGCGTGGTGCCGTTGATGATGTGAAACCAGGTCCTGCTTTCCTACCCTATGAGAATCAACACTTGTTTAAGTTGGGGTAGTTAAATAATACTGAACATAATGTGGAACCACACTGCTACGTTGATCATTGTTGAAAATCATGAGGTCACCACAACAACCACTGATGTCACTGGTTGCAACTTTGAGCTCAGTTTTGTGGTGCCATGTCAGCTATTTTGTGCACTGGCACATATTTCAGTGGAAATACCATTAGACTGACCACTTTTGTACATTCTTTTTAGACATGTTACGCAGCACTATGCTTCATGAGGCAAAAAAGAATGTCAAAAATGGCCTCCAATGCTTTCTTTAGAGGTTTGTGTTTTTATTTTTTTTAAATTGTTGTGGTGTTAGGGTCTTTCCCCTTTTTTTCAAGAACCCCTTTGTCGTTCAGAAATGTTCGTTGGGTGTAAGTTAATGACGTGTTTCTCAGTGACTGATACCTGTTATAGCTACTCAGGGTCATGACAGAGTGGGCTCAGGCTCTCACAGATGTAACAGATATGCATCTTTCTGATGCGTATCTGTTTTTCAGATCACAACAACATAATTGAGAAACATTTCCGTGTTTTGTTCTTACATTTTGACAGTTAATCGGATTCTCTGTGCTGTTCCTTTCTCTGACTTCCCACCTGTCGCTAATGTTCAGCATTTCCAAAATTTATGTTTTGCATCTGATTAAATTGCAACAATTGCCTTTTGCCAGAGCAAATAGTACCAGCAGCCATGTCAGAGCCAGAAGGCGATGCAGTCTTACCCATTATATCTCCACGGTTAAGTAAACTCCACCTGTGTTTGCCTCAAATTTAATTAAAGTGACACACACTTAAATTTCGGACAATTTATTCAGTATGACTTTTGGACCACCAGCACAAAGGGACTTGTGTAAACTGGTTATGACTAATATAGTACACAGACTGTGTGTACACACATCCACACAGTCTGAGAATAAACACTTAAAATGCTCATGACTAATTCATTGCAATGTATTCACTATTTCTTTCTTGTGTCTCATAGAGATATAAAACTAATTAAGTTTATCTATTAAAGGTGAGTGTCCTGCTCCAGGTAAATATGTTCAGTATTCATCCAGGCATGCACTATGGCTACACATACAATTTTAAAGAAAGTGTCAATGTAACAGAAACAAAGACCTGCTGAATTTGTTACTTATACTGAGAGTAGCTGTGTCTAAACATTAGTTAGATATAAAAGACTTCCATGAATGCTGTGACCATCATATTAGTGTTTGTTTTTGTTTGTTTTTTTCAAAAGTACCAGGTGCCAGAAATTGTTGAACACTTGCTTGTATGATAGAGGCAGATCAGTGCTTCCATTTATTCATTTGATATATTTATACATACAGGAATCCCCAATCCCAGGGTAGCAGTGATGCATCTATCCATTTTAACAGAAATAAACTCTCAGCAAGATTATCGTTAGTAGCTGAGTAACTCCTCAGCTGCTGCATGATCAAAATATTTGGGGAAAAAGAGACTGAGAGATATGTAGATGTGCAGGGACTTCTCCTCCTGAGTTCACTTCAAACCTTGTCAGGATGCATTACTGAGAAGTGAAGAGAGGAACATTCCACACGTACACACTGGCATTCCCACACAGAATTTATACTAAATGTGAATGTAAGTTAATAGCACTAAACCCTTGAGAAGAGGAGTGGGAGGAAGTAAGAGAAAAGGAAAAATAATAAAGCGGAGTGCACAAAAAATAAAAGACAAAGACTGTCTCAGTGTGCTCACTGTATGAATCATCACGCTGGATGACAGTTCTGCTGTGGGATCCAATCAAAGGCTGCAAGACCAAAATAAGCTAAGTTGTCACAGGAAAAAAAGAAAGAAGCAAGTCAGTGCTCCATGACAGCTGTCAATATCATGGACAAGGAAGAGGAGGATGAGGAGGAGAGAAGGTGTAGGATTGGGTAAAGGGAGGAAAGGACAGATGGTTGGAGACTGTTGCATCACTGATGCTATGGGACAGCTGTCAATAACAAGAGGGGAGAAGAAGAAATAGGGGCGACTGTAAGGAAGGAAGCCGGGGGAGAGTGGTAAGGTGACAAAGATAAAGTGTCAGTTGCTGAGAGGCAGGAAAGAAAGTGGTGAAAGACAAAGGGGAAAGGAGAAAGAAAATGACAAAGTAGAGAAAGTCAGTGAAACATTGTGATGTTATTGTCACTGTCAGCAAGAGAGAAGTGAGGAAGACAGAGAGGGAGTGACAGATTTGTCAGACACTGCCAGTTTTCTACTCTAACTGCAGCAAACACACTTGTTCTCGTCTGCAAACAGGCAATAACAGGGGAGAGTACACTCCCGCAAAGTCAAGTTTTTTGGGGTTTTTTTTTAAACTGGCTTGCCCTCTGAAAAAACATTACATTCTCTGAGCTGTACCCAGAAGTGGGCTATCCACATCCATTTTAATATCTATGGATAAGGTTGCAGTTACCAGGAATATCTGAATAAGCTTCATTTTGACCAAGTCCGCCAGAGCTTATATTATATTTTTACATGTTGTGGAGCCATTTTTGGGAGCATTTCAAGTTGATATACATCAATACAACCATTATAGCCCAAATTTTAATAATATGTATGCATTAAGTGCATAGTAATTACATAAATTGCAAAAAAGTGCAATAAACTACAAAAAATTGAAAATTTTAACATATATTTCTAGTTAGAGAAATTTAAGAGGCTTATCCCTCAAAACTGTAAATACAAAAAAGTTGCACAAAATAGTTTCCCACCACAGGAAATTTAATTTAAGCGTCTTGATAGTTTTATTTTTGAAATACACCAATTTTTATATACTGCAGGAAAAACTAAAATAAATATTATAATGCAAGTTTGCAAAAAAAAAACAGCATATGCATTAAAATAAACTATTTCCAGCTATTTCCCAGAAACGACACAGAAAGTCATGAAGTCAAACATAACTTTTAAAAACACCAGTATAGGCTCACAAGGCCCTGATGGTAAAAAACTACATTTCCGCAAAATGACGTCACTTCCGGTTCCGGCCAGATCATGGCGGACATGCGATAGTTCACGCTGATGGACATAGGAAGTGTTACAAACAGCTGATCGGATCGGCAAAGCTTGTTTCTGGAATATTATGTTTTTGTTGCTGCAAGTGCTTTTTATGCAGTTTTTGCAAAGCTATATATGGAAGGAAACTGTGACTTAGGACAAGCTGATGGCATAAGATGTAAGTACAACTCTTCCAGTTTCATATGCAAAAAAAATTATTGCACTAGCTTACGTGGTTGCAGTGCTACCGGGATTTAAACATAGTTTTGCAAAACGGCTTTAAAGGGGTAAACACCACTCAGCCTCATTTTAACTGTATAGTTCTGCAGGACTTCAATCTATACACTTCAAACACCTTATATATCTCATAAAAGTGGCTAATTTAATCACCAATTAACCTAACCTGCACAGTATTTGGACTGTGAGAGAAAGCCAGAGCGCTGGCATGAGGACTTTCTCAAACTGCCATCAATGAAACAGGTTGCTCTAATTCTCCAAGCCAGAGACAGCCCTGATTAGTTTGATGGATCAAGTGAGTTCATTGGGTATCGTCTTATGGAGGCTTTAACTGAATATATATTTTTGAGCCTTTTTTCTGTCCCTCTATCCCCTTTAATTAGTTTATTAATAATAAACTTACTTTGAGGGCAAAATATGTTTATTATGATTTTTGGTTGTTTTTCTTGTAGTAGATGCTGCCTTCTATTAAAAATATTGATTTAAATATTTTTGATATTTGATATATATGTAAGGTCATAGCATAGCACTAAGCCCAAGCAAATGTTTTTTTGTTTGCTTGTTTGTTTCTACATTTTCCCCTCTATGTCACTGGTGAAATAATTAATTTACTCTTGCTAATTACCCAGTGTTTTGTATTGATTCCATACTATAGCTTGTTACAACAAACACCAACACATTTGATGTTTTTATATTTAATCACAATGAAGCTTTTTAAACTCTGAATATTGATCCAGAAAATAAGGCAGACTTCTAGAGATCAGTCACGGAATAATATCCACATAAATGTACTTCTATCAGGTGCTATGTCCCACTTTCAACCCCCATTCTGCACCCTCTGGCCCCTTAACATCTACTGTTGTAGTCGAGGGTCTTAATTTAAATAAAAGCTATTCGAATCTTTCTGGTTATCAGAAGAGGAAAGAAAGGGAAAATGGATTTAATGGAGATGGAATTAACCTACAGTAAATGGGTTACCTCCCATGATCCTCTATATACACACACTAACAAAAATAGACTTACAGAAAGCCTGAGTCCTTCATTCTTTCTGATATTTTCTGTTTTCACTTTGATGTATGATGTGTATAAAATAATCACCCACCACTCATCAAGTTGCTATTATCAGCTAACGCTTTTGAATGTCTCCATTAAACAACACAGAACATAATGGGAAATGAGGATGAAAAGTAAGTATTCAGTGGCTTACGTGATGACTGTTAACCACATACTGCAATATGTTTGTGTCTAGAGGTAGAGAATCACTAAATATGTTTCTATGGCAGCATATGACTCATGAGTGTTCCTGCTAAATGAATGTCAACAGAGTAAAACATTAGACCCAGTTAAACTGATCCAGTTACCAACCCACATGCTTTTGATTGTAATAAAGAAATTGATCCAGTCAGCACATGCCACCTTTGTAAGCAGACATATCAGTCGCTTATTTGATTGGATTTTTAAGTTTATTTGATTTTCATATTCATTTCTAATAAAACTGTTGTGATATCAATACTCAAATGAGCAGTTAGTGCAAACACCAAGATCACTGGCTAACTGTGGAATATGTGGCATCCACATAATCATATAAACACAGTAACATGTTGCCCATTTTACTCTAGAAATCTAGAAAAAATTGGTGATGCATTTTGGAAACTATGATTTTAAAGGAGTGATAAACTTGATGAATGCAGACCGCAATAATAAGGTATTTTAAGGTAGATTGTGATATAATGTGTGTAAATGTGCTTATAACCATTTTTTCTAACCAATAACCGAAATACTTATTTAATGTTTTGCTCTGCAACATTTAGTTCAACACTACAGGCTGTGTTTACATCCACATTAAGTAATCAGAATAAAAAGATTCCATAGGTAATAAGTCAATGTGCAGTACTAATTTTGAGAGTGTAAATACGAAACTAAATTCCTTTATTCTATGGGCCTTACTTTGGTAGCATTTCCTAGGAAACATCAGGCATCATAAGTCAGGTTTCTTTATTGCTTTCCTGAATTCCCCCAGGCTTCTAATAAAAAAACAAAACAAAACCTGTGGCATCAAACCAGTAGTCCTCATCTCCAAATAGTCCTCCTACTCCTTTCAAATCACAGGACTCCTTGTGGATTTTGGCATAAATGCCCCCAAATCTCAATGAAATGAAGTGTTTCTAAAGCTACTGAATCATGTGGTGTCTTTTGAAACTCTATGTGGTGCTCACATAAAACAGACTTTCAACAGAAAAGATGTACAATAATACAGTTTTAGAATTTTGCTGACTGTTTTGAAAAAATGTCTTGATCAGTCTCAATCATCCAGGTAAGTAAATCTCCAAAAGTTGATTCTGTTCATCTGGATGTAGCGTGGGAGAAACGTTTCTTCTTACAATGCTGTGATTGCAGCCATTCCCCAACTCTCGGTGAATGGTACTCATGGCCATTGATCAGTGGTCTTTGATCAGTGGGTTTTGGTCAGTGGTTGTTGGTCAATGGTCATGAGAATTTGCATAATTAAGATTAAGGAACTGACCGCCCAGCCCATTGTTCCTTCAGTGGGCTGGTTTCAGTCCTTATGCAAATGTACTGTTTATAAGACTGGGGAAACCTGCAGTCAGCTGAGACTGGAATATTTCATGTTTTGCTTTGACACCAGCTCATGTGCCTTGACTTGGACTTTCCTTAAACAACTGTATTTAACGTGAAGTGTACTTTGTAGAAATTGGAAACTTGACTTTCTCAATGACATATGAGTTGACCCCAACTTACCTCAACACAACTCTGGTTGCTAGTTGAACAGCTCAACTACTTGCTTTCTTCCGTTTAGGTAAATTTGGATCATTTACCTGAAGAAAACATTTTATTTACATATATTTTGCAGCTTGTGCCTTATGATGGTTTGGCACAAAGGAATGCATTTATGGAGACAAGTTCAATGTATGGAGTAAGAATATGTGATCTGTCATAGTCTCAAGGTCTTGTGGTGTAAAAGTGATTACAAGAGACAACAGATGGGTTTTTCGTCTTTATTGCCACTTCCTATTACACAAGCTGTGTTGAAACCCTCCAGAAACTTTTCATTCCATGTCAAATTTCACAGGGAACACACCGAGAGGATCGAGCACACACACCGTGTGCATGCACATGTGTCTGTGTGTATAAAACAAAGAGAGAGATAATTTGTGCATGTGAGACACACAACACTGTGGGTTAGAAATAGCAAAATATGCCTTCAGAGTTCTTTCATCTTCAGGCACTTGTCTTGTTAGGACAATTCCTCTTCTGATTGACTCCCGAGGTGTTGTGTGTGTGTGTGTGTGTGTGTGCACATTTATTTATTCCAACCTTCTTCAATTGACTCCTCAGGTGATGGCACGTACTTTGAGTATGAATATCACTATGTGTTAAACTTGACCTATTTTCTAGCCATTTGCCTGTTTTTGAGTGTTCTGTCAGGTGCCAGAGGAGCAATATAAAGTGCTTAAATAGGAACTGATGAAATGAACACCCGTTTCCTACCATTGGGTGTCTCCCTTTCTCTCTCAGTCTCTCATTTTTACTTTGTCTGTCCTTTTTGTTTCCATCTGCCTGTCACGCCATGTAGGCATATATCAGTCTTTCCCTTCTGACTTGCTGCCTCTCTCTCTCTCAGGTTTCATTTTAAATAGGTTCATTGCAGTAACTGTCAGACACAAGCAGGTTTGCTAAAGGAGTTTGCAGAATGCTATATTTCAAGACATCAAATCAGGATATTTTCAGCATGAATACATTTACTTTAAACCTTACATAGATTTTCTATAATTCAATGAGTTATAATCTCTAGAATAATCCAGAATGCAATAAATGCTATCCCATGGTTGGCTTACATCAAGAGTGTCAAACACATGGCCAGGGGCCAGAATTGGTCCAGAATTGTCTCTGCAAAAATCCCTGTATTTTCATAGGTTTTACAGCTTTTCCTAATAATGAAGACCTTCACCATTGCCATTCATACTCCACCAGAGTTCCTGTTTTTTTTACATTGGGTCCACAGGGGAACAAAGCACATTTATGGGCAGAACTGATCAGGAAGCACAATTTTATAAGCAGGAAGTTTAAATCGTGCATGGAAAATCCTTTCACTGTAGGTATTCGATCTAAACATGATATGTTGCTGATTTAAATTTGTGTAATATTTCTTGCAAAAGAAATGAAAGCATAACAACTTCATGTTATTGACTTGACTTGAACTAAACTGTGGGCTCTTTTTTTTCTTTTTGGCTTTCTGCAAAGGATAGGGTTGTGTGTGGAACATGCGACGCTTATTTGGAGGCTCAAATTTGACGTTCCGAAAAGATTTCAGGTTAAAAATGTTCTCGGCTTGTCTTTGTGATCATGTGGTTCAGCTGGGAAGGTCTGTAAGGGAACATAGGAAAGATAAGGATGGGAAAATCAGCTGGAACTTTCTTTTTATAGATAAAACAAGCAGTTTTTGTACTGGTGCAGCTTTCAGGTGTGAATATGCACCTTAAGTGTAGAGCAGTGCTACGGAAACAGCACATGCAAGCTCAGCAAAGACTCCCCATGTGAATAAAGTTTACAAAGGAGAACTTAAGATGCTGATTTTCTTAAAGTAGGTTACAGACTCAAAATGCACCACGTCTTTTGACTTGTGTTGGCATAAATAGGACCTACGATAAATCCATTTCAGCTAAATCTCGTGAGATAATTATGTCCTCCGCCTCTCATTTCTCACGTATGACGTCTTTTACTTATAAATGAATAAACAACACTTCTATTTGGGGCAATAATGATTCGTTTCCACACATTGTCAGTTGCTGCAAAATGTCGTGCTGCCCTGTGGAAATTCTAAATAGGTTTTAGAACAGCCGTCAGCTAGACGGAGGTGAAAAATGTGTCCAGACAGGAGCTAAATTAGCTAATCTAATTTTGTGTGTGTGCATGTGCTTGCATATGTGCACCTTGTCTATGTGCATTTGCTGTGTATATTTGCCTGTGTGTCAGCCATTGTGTGCTTGTGCCTTGGTGTAAGCCGGCTTGTGCACTTTGTGTGTTGTAATTGAACCGTTGCTTGGTGGATGTTGCTTGAGCACACAACAGCTTTCTAGCAAGCTAAACAGCCAGTATAATTGAAATTAAAAGGTAACCACATTCATCATACTGAGCCAAGGCTTAATTGAAATATATGTTTGTTTGTGTGTGTCTTTGTGAGTGTGTGTGTGCGTGTGTGTGTGTGCAGGCCCACTCATCTGAGAGTTAGGATGGAGAGGGTTAGAAAGAAACAGTGGAAAGCTAAAGCGATTAAGTGAAAGATGGAAGGAGACAAAGTTTGCGTCAGTGTGTATAGAAGTGTGTGTTTGTGTTTGAAAAGGAAAGCGAATGTGTAATGAGGCTGGGAAGCTAAGACTCCATATCTGTACCTGTCTTGGTGATAAATAACACAGGAGACAGATAGCATCCACAAACACCTTACCTCCCCTTTGAAAGTCTCTACCACCATCTCTTTCATTCTTCACTCACACACACACGTCACCTTTACGTTCAGACTTTTTTGAATATTCACACACCGTCCAAATGCTGCAAATACCTGCTATTATGTTAAGATAGAGTTCAGTATTTGGGGCAATCTGCTATTAATCTACCCAAGGCAGAAGTAATATCTCCCAGATAGACAGCTTGGCCTGTCATAAGTATGCCAACCAATACCTGTTAGGCAATTATATATGCAATTTATCTTGTCTAATATACGATATATAGACATATTACATGGGACTAGCAAACAGTTGTTGTAGAACTGAAGAACCTTCTCTTAGATGCCAGGCAAAACAGTCCAACTGCCTTCTCTTCAAGCTCAAGACTAGAATCAGTGTTTCAATATTTTGGAGGGTACTGGAACTGGAGGGTATTCTGATAATAAAATAATAATAATAAAAATCTATTTTCTCAGGTCAAGTAAAAATGGTTATCTTCAAATTAAGTGCTTGATTAAAAACAGAAAAATAATGACAAGGTACCGTTTTAGTTTTCTCCTTTTTTCCTTAACTGCATTTCACATGTAAATCATCTCAGGTCATCTATTTCTCTCCATTTCCCTGACTTACTTCTTCACACTTCTGCAGCTCATCTCTATGTAGAGCTTTTTCTTTTCTATGCACTCTGAATGATTTAATTGGCTGAGTAGAATGTGATAGGTCTGCGTGTCTCCTGTGTACATATTTTTCCTAAGCTCTTTTCCTTGACCTGAATGATGTTTCATTGAGGTCAGTAGGAGAATCAAAAAGAAACTGAAACTACTTGTGCAGAAGACAAACTATAAAATGTGCATCTTTGCCACAACATGTTCTAACCCTGTTGTTTTATACAATGAGGATGTCTTTTCATGGTAAAATGTTGCTGGATTTATTAAAGAGGCTTAATGTTAATCAAATGAAAGTTGTGAACAGAAGTATTTTTGGTGCTGGCTTTATGCCATATGTATTTATAAGAGTTTCACATTCAGGAAGAGAATTTTTTAAATGAGTCATGAGAATGCGAATTAAAAGAAACTGCGGCACACAGTTTATTTTGCACATCGCATGAAATCTAATGCCAAAAAACCATGTCTAAGGCAGGTTGTGGTCAAGATAGTTACTTCTAAGAGTGTTTGATTTTAGCACTCAGCATTCCTCATGCTGAGTGCTTAAAGGCAAGCCCTCATTTCCTCCTCAGTAACACTGGGACTGTACTGAAACAGCAGAAATGAACTTAAGGAAGCTGTCTTTTTCGCAACAGTGCGCACACAGCGAGCAATTTCTTGCTATCCATATCCAATCTGTAATGAATATAAGTGAAATGTCTGCTATTAATGAATTAGTGTTTATGTCAGATTAATGCTAAATGAGCAAGAGATAAAAAAAGATTCAAACATTTACGCACATGGCACGCTAGCATAGTAACTCATGATCTGATTGGAAATAATGTTTTGTGTCCTCCTGCACATTGTACAGGTTAGCTGTTCCACACAGATTTCAGGTTTGTATGGTGGAACAGCCATACTATAGAGAGTAATTTGAGCTGCTCTTGGCAAAATGCTGGTTTTTACTGAAGTGACCAGGCTGCATCACTGTGAATAAACTATAGGACATTGTAAGAAGATCACCCCGCGATTGCAGCATTAAAATATTTTGTCCCATTGCCTATAAAATGAAATCCATCTCATTTTCTTATTTTTACCTGCTTTGATCCAGTGGAACTCCTCCTGCTGGCCCGTTTAGGATTTCTATGACTGTAGTAAAATTTCCCCCATCCATCACTTATCCCAGCTGACCTGAAGTAAACATTAATTTATGATAATCCTAAAAGCTGCAACAAGGACAACTAACTCATTTTGACCCCGTCCTGCATCAACAGCAGTAATACCAAACAAATGACTTCAAGTTCTTAATTTTCTTCTCTGTCTCAAAATGATATTTAAGATGACTTTTTATGAGATTTTTGTTAGTTTATAAATGATTTAGGTAATTTTATCACGGACCCTAAATAGGACATAAAAAAAACAACAACTAATAAATAACGGGTATAACGAATAATGCAATAACTAACACATGAAAATAATTTAATAATTGCAGAAGAAGACCATTCTGAGTGTTTACTGTGAAACCGACTGAGCAGCTTCTGGTCACAAAAAATGTAAGAAAGACATTTTAAATAATTATTGTAAAAGCAGAACACTCAAAGTTTATCGTGTCGTCCACATTTGCCTCACCAACTAAACGCAGTAGTGATTTTACATTAATTTCTATGGGGCCAAAATGATGTCATCGGCAGTTCTCGGTAAAAGTTGTTGTTTTTAATACACACCCAAATATTCAGAATGTAATGAATAGCTGTAGAGCAGCACCTACAACATTTCTAAAGAGTAGCCCCACCACTGTGTTTCACATACATTTATTAAGGTTGGTGCAAACTTTGATCTATTTTTTTTTTTCCTTTTTAGGAATCATTCAACATGTAAAGTGTGTTTTCTTGTCTCTGTGTTTACTTTGTTTCTTTTGGGTTGTTTCCAAGTTTTCTCTGAAACCATGGTTTGGTTTTGACTGATTGGCCTGTTTTCACCCTTTGTTCATTATTTTCACCTGTGTCTCCTTTCACTCCTGACATTAATCTCAATTAGTCCTCAGTACTTATAGCCCTATCCTTTCTCTTAGTCTTTGACATATCTGCATCTGTTTATCCTGCTTACCGTGATGTGCACTCGATGTTTATCCTGGCTCTCTGAGATGATTTAGATTTTTATTTATTTCCTTCTGGGATTTGTCATTATACTTTTGCTATCAATATAATAAAATATGAAGTTTGTAATATTTTGCTTCCTGGCATCTTACATTCAAATTTCGTTTCTCTTTACCCTTCATGACATTATCAAACAGATCAGTTTTAGTTGACTATAATGTGGGATATTTAAATGTAGAGAATAGAAATAAGTTTTTCTTAAATTAGAAGCAGAAACACTTTTATGAAACAGTATGATAGCACTGTGCTCCCATACATTAAAGTGATTCAGCTTAATGTGTTTCTGTACATGTATTACATTTAACTGCTGGAACTTGATCTTCCAAGGTGCTTCTGAGTGCAGTGATGTTCAATTTATCACTCACTGTCACAGCGCTGTCCCAGTTCAGGGCTGCAGGTGATATTTGACAGGACGTCAAACTAAACTTATTGACCTTACTTCTACTTTCCATGGCCTCAGCTTCTGACAGCTGTCGGTTAATTTACTGCTTTTCTTTTCAGACCCTTATATATATATATAACCACAATTTTATTGTCTTGTATATGGAAAGAATATTGATGTGAAATATTGTGGACAACTAAGCCATGGTTGGCTCCATATCGCAGCGACAGATACTGTAAGTGGGACCAAATTTTAATATTAAAGTCAGTTTGTTAGAAATTTAAAGCCCTACTAAGTGAATGAAAATAGTTCTAATAGTAACGTTCTTTCTGTCTTTGTCACCACAAGGACTGGTGAATACAAATTTATAACACAAATCAGGGAAACAGAGAGTCTGGGGTTTTAAGAATGGTAAAAGATGTCTGAGTCCAGATGTTCTGTATGTGTCCAATACACTAAGATAAGGAATTTACCAAGAAAGGTTCTGTGTGGAGATTCCATGTGTTCCCTGTGCCTGTGTGGACTCTCTTTCTAGATATTGTGGTTTTCTCTCACAAAAATCCAAAGATGTGCATGTCAGTTGGTTAACTAGAGATACTTCTTGTTGACTTGTTAAGTAAGTCAAACCAACGCATTGAAAAAAGATTGTTGGAGGATACTTTTGCAAAATTTCTTTCACCACAACAAAAAGAACATGGAATTGTCAAAAGCTCCTAACGAGCTCCAAACTAAATACACAGTTGACATTTTACATTGCCTCAGCTGAACATCCATAATTAACTATTTAAATTATGTGTTATTACTATTAAAGAAGTGTTTGAAGAGTGTTTGGTATAAAAATCGTAAACTGTCTAGACTCACACTTGAACTAGTAAATGAAACAGTGGCTGAAGTGACTAACCACAGGGCACATGGACATGTCTGGTAAGCTACGTGTCCATTTCATTTCCTGCATGAATCACACCACTGACCTGATCACTATCATACTTCTCCAGCCTCCTCAGCTCCGCAGTAAATATATTTGACTAGATCGAGATAGGTGACTGTCTGAATTTATTTGATATGAAGACAGAGTGGTAGGTAGGACAAGGACCCACCCACCCCTTCATGCCACATCTTAATGCTGAATCACTCTTCTTACCCTCTGGCAAACTGCTAAATCTGCAGTAGCACATGAGATTGAAGTTTCCATAATGGTACTAAATATTATTAAACTAGCTATCACAGCTATGCAGATGACACACAAATATATATCACAATGTCACCAGGAGACCGAGGCCCTGTACAGGCTCTTGGTAAATGCATTGAGGAAATCAATGACTGGTTGTGCCACAATTTTCTCCAGCTAAACAAAAACAAAACTGAGGTAATAGTCTTTGGCGCCAAAGAAAAACGATTACAGGTCACCAGAGAACTTCAATCTATACATCTAAAAACCACAAACCAGGCGAGAAATTTGGGTGTAGTGATGGATGCAGACCTAAACTTAGAAAAACACATTAAGACAATAACAAAGTCAGCTTACTATCACCTCAAGAATATATCAAGGATAAAAGATCTGATGTCTCAACAGGACCTGGAAAAACTAGTCCATGCATTCATCTTTAGTAGGCTTGATTACTGTAACAGCATCTTTACAGGTCTACCTAAAAAATCAGTCAGACAACTACAGCTCATTCAGAACTCTGCTGCTCGAGTCCTCACTAAGACCAAAAAAGTGGACCACATCAGTCCAGCTCTGAGGTCCTTACACTGGCTGCCTGTCCGTCAGAGGATAGACTTTAAAGTTCTGATGCTGGCCTATAAAGCTCTGAATGGTTTAGGACCAAAATACATCAATGACCTCCTGACCCAGTATGAACCATCCAGATCCCTCAGGTCATCTGGATCCGGTCTTTTATCAGTTCCCAGAGTCAGAACCAGACACGGAGAAGCTGCATTCAGCTTTTATGCTCCTTATATCTGGAACAAACTCCCAGAAAGCCTCAGATCAGCTGAAACACTCAGTTTATTTAAATCCAGGTTGAAGACTCACCTGTTCTCAGCTGCATTTGAATAAAGCACCAAATCCACACTTTAAGCTTAAATTTCAAAACTTACATTTAACTACTGATTTTATCTACTGTTCTGATTTTATCTGTTTTGATTTTATATACTGTTTTGTTTGTTTGTTTGTTTGTTAATTAGTTAGTTAGTTTATTTGCTTGTTTTAATCAAGTAATTCCCTCGTTTTAAATGATAAGAAGACTGAGATTGTGGTGTTCAACAGTAAAATCCCTCGTGCCCAACTCTGTGCTGTCCTGGGTTCCTTTGCTAGTTTTTCTTGTGACTATGTCAGTAACTTGGGTGTACAGCTGGATAGCTCGCTCAAACTCGATAAGCAAGTGTCTGCTGTAGTGAGATCTAGCTTTCACCAACTGCGCCTTATCTCTAAGGCTAGGCATTATATTCCGCATGAGGACCTAGAGAAGCTTATTCACGCTTTTGTGACCTCCAGGTTGGATTATTGTAACTCCTTGTACTATGGTCTTCCCTCTTCTCTTCTTCTTAAACTGCAAACAGTCCAAAATGCAGCAGCCCGCCTTTTGACTGGTACCAGGAAATTTTGCCATATTACCCCTGTCCTAGCTAGCCTGCATTGGCTGCCCATAAAGTACCGTATTCAATTTAAAATATTACTCCTTACTTTCAAAACTATTAATAAATTAGCGCCAAGTTATCTTAGTGAACTTCTCAAACCACATACTCCTGCTAGAACACTCAGATCTGCCACTCAACTACTTCTGACCCAACCCAGATCTCGACTGAAGTCCCGGGGTGACCGTGCGTTTGCTCTGGCTGCCCCGGTACTGTGGAATACCCTTCCTCTCGACCTCCGCGCATCTGATTCCATTGCACTGTTCAAATCACGATTAAAAACCCACTTATTCAATCTTGCCTTTCCCTCTAGTTAATATTTCTTTTATGATTTTATATCATGCACTTCTATGCTCATTTAAATTCTTGTTTGCTCTGTACCTGTTGCTTTCCTATGTATTAGTGACAGTTATCTGCTTGCATATTTAGTACTTGCTTTGGTCCTATTTCTATTATCCTCCTCCTATACTCTATTTTACTTGTTAAGCACCTTGGCATACCCTTGGTTTTTAAGTGTGCTTTATAAATAAAGTTTATTATTATTATTATTATTAAATCATGCTTTTTATTTGTTCTTGTTTCTAATGTCTCTGTAAAGCACTTTGAATCACCTTGTTGTTGAATTGTGCTATACAAATAAACTTGCCTTGCCTTGCCTTGCCTTGTTAAACCACTTCATACTTAGTCTGTTGCATTTCCAAACGAATAGAAACGTTGATGTTTAATCTTTGCTGTCTTGGCATTTGTATTTTCCTTATCTCTTTGTAAACTGCTGGGATGTAATGAAGAACAGGAAAGAATCGAATTGTTTAGTTTAAATTATATTCCTTCTAAATACGTTCACCTTCTAAGCTGAATGACTTTTCTTTCATTTACAGTCTCATGAATATTGATGAGAAGAAAAGTCATCAAGCAAAATTATTTAGGAGGAACTTGTTCTTCGCAGCCTCGACAAATTAGAAAGCAACATAAACACTGACATTTAGCTTTGCACTTACTTTGTTTTTGTTTTACATTCACTTTGGCAATGTATCTGTACTGAATGCCTGAAGATGGGCAAAATTGTAAATTACAAAGAAGTAATCATTCGAAAAATAATCGAGAATCACTATCATAATGAACAGCAGACGGAAGTGACATTTATACCTGTTTGATTTAAAAGGGCATACATACAGGAGTACTGTCATTGGATTACGATTTAACTTAGCAGTTTGTAACAATGGAGGAAAAAAGTTACACAAAAGTAGGCAAACAACTATTTAACATCCTACCAATGTGTAGAAAACAGCTGACTGATACACTATCAGATTTCAGTGACCAATTAGCTACAAAGCAGCTGGGAATAGTCTGGGAATTGCTTTATATGTTAATTTAAAGCTTAAGTTGTGCCTTTGATGTCTAACATCAGCCATCTTACCTGACTATATAGGCTTCAATGTAACTACTGTGTGTGTCTTGAACCTCATATCCAAGATGAAATTTGGTGCTGAAGTGCAAATGTCAGGGTATATTTCCCTGCTTGCACAGGGAAATAACTCTCTCATCTACCAGGAAAAATCCCAATCGACATGCAGCAAACTGAGGTAATACTAATATACCGACTCCTGCTCACCGTCTCTCACTGAGTGCAATTCCAGCGTGGAACAGGGTTCAGCCCCTTTCAGGGAGATTGGTTCCAGCGCTTGAGCTGTGTGATGAGGTGAGCCCTGGCTATATCTAGACAGTATCTCTCAACTTCACGGAAAATTGTGAGCTGCTTCCTCACCAAACAAGTGATGTTCTGTGTCCCTAAAACCAGTCTGAGCAGCTGGGAATTGAACTGGCAAGGCATCTTCTCTTGGCCACTACCTGATCCACAAAGCACTGGAGTCATATGGCTTCACCTGTGTGTGCTTGACCCACAGGAGGATAGACCTATGTGACTCATTCCAGCTGAGCCCTGCCAATGCCACTGAGGCACTCACAAAAAAGCCTGTTTCAGGGTTTGGCATAGTATCCCTCCACTGATGATTCGTGGTAGGTGAATTAAAGTAGATACTAAAAAAGTATATTATTAAGCTAAGTAGATAATTGAAGCACAGTGTAGTCTTCTTAGTTGCTGCAGGCATCACCTTTACATAAAATATTTTCAGCTGTAACCCATTTAAGCTTTAAACAAGCTTAATATACTTAATATTACTAACATAAAGATTTTAAACCAAAATGTTTACTCTAAGGGGCATGACTGAATATGTGCAATGCATCTAAAATGAATAACAAATAGGCCACTGTTCTGTGGTCAGTTTAGTAAATGTAATGAAGCCAAATGTGACAATATACCTGACTGATGTTCTAAAACATCACGAAATGATACAAAGGCAGTGTACGTTTGCATATGCAATCATCAACTAATACTCTGACGCCCAAAGGCTAATATTATATTCTGCCGGTGAGTTAAAGGTTAGTTAAATCAGAAACTAATCGCTGATGCCTTTTGTAGTTTTGAAAAATGCTCAGTGGTTTGCAGATAATATTAACAAAGTTGTTTCTCCATAATATTATTTAATTGGTGAAGTGAAACAAAAGGTCAGATTTAGATATGTGCACACAGGATTGGTGATAAAATAGACAAACACACACAAGGTGCTGTATGAAGCAACATTAACGTTTTTGACTCTGACAATCACAGAGTAGCAAAAAAAGGATGGAATTCAATAAGAAATAAAAGCAATACTGACAGACAGTGCCCCAGAACACTTCACAGCCATTTGTCAATAAAGAAGCAATTACTAAAATGTAGCATCCATTTGTATGCTGCCTGGAGATGGGAGGGTTGGGTCTCTGTGGATTCGCAGTGCTTGTCATAGAGAAAACACACAAATTCACATAAATGAACATCAAAGAAAGCAGATGCATTTATATGTACAAAGATACTAACAAAGAGAATGACAGGAAACCAAAAATTATGCAGGACACAAAGGTTTGGTAACATAGGCTGCAAACACATGCAAATGAAAACACAGCCACATCAAAATCAGTGTTTTTGTCTGCATTTGTATGTTCAAGGGCATCAAATGCAGTTATGTATAAAATGAAAGAGCTAAAAAATTCTGGCTTGAGATGGTTTATATTACAATGTGATTTTTACTTCCAATTAAAAGAATGATCTATTTATAATCAATATAAGTTCATACTTCTAAAAGCTTTTTAAAGGCATGCAGCTATTCTTTTGTCTCTTAAGTAATATGGTACCTTTATGTAAACATACACAAGCATGTTGCCGATCAAACAAAGTAATTTCCAGCCAATTACAAGAGTCAAACAAAAATCAAAACTCATTTGGACTCACTGTTGTAGAGAGCTGTTATTTGCCTGTCTGCTGTGCCATACTTCCCTTTTTACTAGTATACACTGACAGCTGAGGTGTGTGCGAGTGTGTGTGTTTTACTGTTTTTGTTTTTCCACATCATTCTCATTAAACCCACTCAATGTTCCGCGTGAACAACTCAGGACAGCAGTTATTTAAGAATACCTGGAGCTGACATGGTGGCCACTGGAGCTTGGGACAGGATTGTTTTTATTTTCTTTTTACCCTTGACATGATATTAATTTTAACTGAATCTCATGATGCCCGTTTACTTGTTTCAAATAGCACATCATCAACACATCGCTCACTGTCACCATGAAGGATTTCTCCTCTCCAACAGTATAAAACAGTCTAATAAAAGTTGTTGTGATGCATAGGTTGATTCAATGAGTGGTGTAATAATCTACTCCCAGAACATTTGCTTTGTGTTCTTGAGCTGGGGACTCGTATAATTTCAATGGCTATTTGGAAAGTATGTGTAGTCATCTCAAATTTGCAATTAGGCATTAGGTACGGTACCTATATTGCAACACATTTCTTCTGACTCCTTTCGAGTCAATGTGGATGCAATTTCAGGTGTGACAGTAGGAGACAGAAGATCTTCAAAGTGTTCTTATCACCACGCAACTATATCCTCAGTTGAGGTCAGTAGCATCCCACCCTGTTATATACAATGTGAGCAGAGTGCTGCTTCCCCTTCCTGAGTCATCTGAATCATTTTGACTTGAACCAAAAGTCTTGATCCTTGGTCTCACCGAATATTATTCTTCAGCTACTACCAGAGTAGCAGAGGGGCCTGCTGGTACCTGTAACCTGCTGTCGCCTGAACCTTTGCTTTTCCCTCCTCTTCTTCCCCACTTTCCTGTCTAATCTTCCCTGCTTCCCTCTAAAAAGTAATCGTTAAAAAATGTGTTGCATTCAAGGTCAGAAAGGTTGATGTTACCTTTAAAGTTGTCTCCTTCTGCGCTGTAGGAGCCATATGTGAGTTTTTCCTTTTTTGGGTTAAGAGGGTTGGTTTAATGCACACACTGTATTGGTGCACGGCTGTGGGGCATGACTCATGGGTGTGTATTACATAATAAATGTGGTTGCATTCACCTGATCACCACACCTGCTATTTGATGAGCGGAAAGGTAAGGTGAGCATGGGGTGAGACTTTCTGTTGACTGCAGCTTGATGCACAGTTTGATCCACCATTTGATGCTGTAGTTTGATTCTGCGCATGGATATCTCAATTTGACATAATAATTCTTGTAACTCTTTGTGAGTTGCAGTCCTGTATCTTTGTGAGGTCTGTGCATTTGTATTATATTAGATCCCATGTGCTGATGTGTGGTTTTGGACAGTATAATTGAACAAAAAGAAGTGCATTTCATGTGTTTATTGTTGCACATCGTCAGTATCCCCATGTTTAGCCTGCCGCAGCCGTTGGTTTTGGAGGAGCCGCAATATCCAACTTCATGCTACTTTCAGCACTGCCGTTCGTTCTTTGCAAATCTTTTTTTTTTTTTTTTGAACAAATGGAGCCAACAAAAACAAGATTCTTGCAAAATGTAGAAGATAACGTGGCAAGCAGCAAAATCGAGCACCTCTCACCTTTTTAATTGCCAGTGGATGACATACACAAGGTGACATTTGAAGTGACTGTACTCATTCTGGATGTTATAGTACAATTCCTCTTTGTCTGCCTGATTAGCTGCAATATTTACTCTGACTCGCTGCCTTCACACTTTTACACTGGGGGCTTTTCAAATGCAGACCAGTCAGAAAAGGATTTCCAGAGACCAAAAATATGTAAACCAGTCCAGAGGTGCACAAAGAGATGATCTCTAGGGGAAGATCACCCATGAAGATCAGGATATGGGTTTTTTTGCTTGTTATAGGCAAAGTTGATAAATGAAATGGAAATGAAATAAAAGAAAGAAAGATATTTCAAATTTTACAGTTTCAGGAAACAACTGTAAAAAGATCATGGAGTGGATCTGATGCTTGTTCATCATCATCATCACAATAATAATAATAATAATAATAATAATAATAATAATGAATATTATTCTACTTACAAAAATAGACAAATTATGAGCATCCACTTTTTTGTCATTTGCTTTTCTCCGTTTAAATTCAAATACAAAGACTGTATCAGCTTTTCAATTTCAAAAACACAATCAATTCATAATTCATCCCAGTTTTACCACAGATATCAAAAGTAATACAGCTATTAAAGTAGAAGTAGGTGGTTGCACAAATAAAATTTATTGATTGTGCACAGCGGTTCACAGAATAATCTGTCCCCAAGTGATACACTAAAAGACTAAAGTCTCGTCTCCTTCAAGGGAATCTGCACAGAAAATTGTCCATGCCCCACCTGAGTGACAGATGTCATGTTTGTTCCCGTGTGCATATGTGGTGGATTGATATATGTGAGTTTACTGTTTGATGCCTCATTGACATCGTTTATGGGAGCTCTCTGGCTGATTGGACGCAATCAGATGCACAACACACACACACACACACACAGGCACACATGCCCACAACAGAATCTATGGGGGTTCTCCGGATGATTAGAGACAAAGACAACCTCGAATGATTGCTCCTTTCTTGATGATTACCCCCCTCAAACACCTTGTGCAGATGGAAACATACACAGGTACACACACACACACACACACACTATGGCTAAGGCATGTGTCAATCAAGCTGCAGTGTTTTGGCAGGTTGCAGTTTATGTCATGTGGAGTCTTTTGATTGTATTAAGTGTTGCAGAGAACCGTTCTTTATGTTAAATTATGAAGTTGTTGAGAATTATTTTTCAGTTCATCTCCCCTTTTTTTTTTAAATGTTTGATTAATATACATAGCCTTTAGTGTATAAGAGTAATGAATTAAAAATTAGCTGCAGGCTTTAGGCTCCATGCTGGACTCAACCAGCCAGCATGTCACACGACATTAGCTACATGGACATGACATTTCATAGTTACACAACATCAACTCAGACACAGCGTTGCTGTGGTATGACTACTTTGCAAACACAAACACACACACAGAGTATTCCTGAGACAAATGCCTTGTGTTCGCTAGTAAAGAGTCGTCAGGTTATGAGGCACAATAAACACGTCAGGCTCACCAGATGGTCAAATAAAGCAGTTTTACAGCTGTTTTGTTAGTGAGTGTTGACGTGTTTACCTCTTTGGGTGTTGGTAGGTGTATATTTATCGGATGCTATTTCATAAACAAACCCCAACTTTTCTTCAGGTGTCTGTAGTGCATGGAGGCATGAAGATGAATGCTGTCTGACCTCCAGTTACTCAAAAGAAATATGGAAATATTAGAACATCTTCTTTAGTCCTTAAACACTTTTTTTATGCACTGCTCTCTGGTTTAACTGCTGATTAATGACTAGGTTCAAATATTTTTTTCTATTTATTTTCTAATAAATTAAAAGTATGGCAAAAGTTTCCAATTAGATGCAAGCTATTTTAGGAGATTTCATGATAAACTACCTTTACTTAGATCTTTAGAATATGCACAATGTGCACTGAGGGGAGGGCTGAATTGAAACGCATGCTTTGTGATCAGTGGCGTGTCTAGAAAATTTTTGTTTGGGGGGGGGCAGGTAGGGGCACAGATTTGGAGAAGGGTGGCAGATGTAATTGGCAAATAATGTTAAAAAAATTCTACCAATCGTTAACCATAATTCAATAACCCTATGAACCTAATAACCGAATGCGCTTTTAACTCTTATTAGAATGAGATTTTAACCACTACAGTGCAAAGTTATTCTTTCTTTTTATTCTTTATTGTTTTATTCTTTTATCTCTACTGGTTGGCCCTGAAGTAATAAAGCAAAAACTTATGTCACAAACAACAACTTTCCTGATGTATGACCTTGACTAGAAGTCAGGGATGTCAAATTCTGGCCCTCATGGACCCCTATCGTGCACGTTTTAGATGTTACCTATACCAACATAGCCAATTCAAATCAAATAATCCCCAAACACCTAGTTGTGCACAAGTCTGTAAATGGTTCTTTAAATCAGTTGTGTTGAAGAAACATCTGAAACCGGCAAGACAGGAGCCTTGAGAACCAGAACTGCACATCCCTGCATTGAACATGGCACAGCCATTTCATGGGGTGATTTACACTCTATTCATAACATGGAGCTGGGAGATAGGATACGTAATGAGAGAAATTAGCTAGACCGCACTGTGTAGTGTAAGTGCTGCCTTATGGTAAACTTTGGTAATATTGATGTATAAAGAACAACACTGGCTCATGATGAAATACAGTCAGCTGGCATGGTGACACTGCCAGTATTAACCTGCAACCAAATCTGCAGCTCCATACAGCAATGTTATGACTTGGATTATATCTTATAGCTCATAACTCTTATGCTAGCTGCCAGAGGTGTGGACTCGAGTCACATGACTTGGACTCGAGTCAGACTCGAGTCATTAATTTTATGACTTTAGACTTGACTTGAAAAAATGTTCTAAGACTTGTGACTTGACTTGGACTTTTACACCAATGACTTGGGACTTGAATTGGACTTGAACCGGTTTACTTGAAAAGACTTGATATTTCACCCCTAATATAAAATTTAACATGCATATTATATAGAGATTGAAAATGTGACGTCATTCACGGGTAGAACCGCAAAGGATTCTGGGAACTCGTGGCAAGCGGTACTAGCGCACGCAGGCTTTCAATTAAAATCAGTCACACAGCGATAAAAAGAAACACAAAAATGTCAAGAAGCTGTTCTATTATTAACTGCAATAGCCGGTCACATGACAGCCACGGGAAGCCGACGGGTAAAGAGATCGGTTGTTATCGGATTATGTCGTGGAAGAGAAATTGTTCGAGCCATGTTTCCGAAGTAACAAAGAGGCGACTGGATTGCAGCCATTCAAAGATCAAATATAACGTCCTAGAACACTCCAGCTCACAGGTTAGTCTGCTCCAAGCATTTACACAAAGGTCAGTCTGCTGTTGTAGTTAATGCGTCATTTTTCTTAACATAATTGGTGATATAGGTTACAAGCAAGTCTGGCGCTGAACAGAAATTGTCGCGCTATGCTCCTTTATTTATTGTGCATAAATAGTAAATTATCCTGACACAATATTGCGTTTCGCTTCTGTTATTATGGTACACTGACAAAAACATATACTTTTATTCACAGGATAAAACAGGTTTTTTGTATCACTAATTGCCCAGTACGATTACAGCATACAGTATTATTGTCACTGCTACATTTCTGTGATGCTACCAGAAATTATTTCCACTACTAATTAATTACCGTTGAGCTCAAAGGTTATATTAATAAACGGTTAACGAATGTGTATTTATGAAGACGATTTGTGAGACTGGTAAACTTATGATACGTACGATGGTCTTTCGTTCTACACGGTGCATTTCAAGGTCCTGCACCCATCCGTCGGTAAACTGTACCTGGGCTTGTTGCAGTGACCGGAAGTTACTAAACTTCATGAGTGTATGCACTCACTCCAAGAACCGTATAATTATAAATATGCATATAAATATGCTAAGATGAGATAGCTGACTTCATCTAACTAGCAAATGTTTTCCAGGCTACGTTGGTGATACAGTTTTTTTTAATGTGTATGATATTTTTGTCATGCGATTTTAAAGCTGGTCCTACAACCGCATCCAAGAATAACATGCAGCGTATCTCAGAACTGTCGGTGAAAATTATTCTTGGAGCTAAGTTTAATTGAGCTGCATTTTAAAGAGGTGCAATTTCACAATTTGTGTATATTTTCTAAGTTCACTATTTTGTATGTGTTGAGAAAAACACAGATTTTAAAATTACATGGTCTAATATTTACATTTAGCATATAACTGCAACATTATTTTTTCGTTTGTTTTTTTTAAAGACTCGAAAGGACTTGAAATTCAAAGTTTCAGACTTGTGACTTGACTCAGACTTTTACACCAGTGACTTGAGACTCGACTCTGACTTGCCTGACATTACTTGAGACTTGACTTGAGACTTGAGGATAAAGACTTGAGACTTACTTGAGACTTGCAAAACAATGACTTGGTCCCACCTCTGCTAGCTGCCCCCCAGCAGCCTACTGTCTGAAATATTCGACGGTTGCAATAATTCTCTAAGTGTTATTTTTTCCTTGGTATTCTAATTTCACCGAAGTTTACTAAACTCAACAAACTTAATATTACTTACCGGGACATTTATTCTCTCCTCACTTTCAGAAAAATTGTTTTTTGTCGTGCCGTCTTTCGTGCTTGGTTCTCCTTCTTTTGCTAACGTGATGCTCATAATGCAGAGGCTGATGCTGCATTCACGTACACTCAGATATCTGAACTTCACTGTGAAAACATAATCGTACATTTGATATTTGATTGAATTTTATTGTTTTAGCTTCGGGGTGGCACCTGGAGTGGCCAGTCTGGTTGGCACCCTGCTGGACATGCCACTGTTTGTGATATAGTTACAAATTTTATTTACTTATGTTGCTAGACACAATTTTTTACGTTCTAACCAGCTTTAATGAAAAAAACTGTATTTTGGTATGAAATACTCACCAGCCATGTTCTTTTCAACTGTATACCTTACCTTAATATATACTTAAAAGCTGAGTATGGTATCCTTTTACGGAATCACATTTGCCAAACATTTATGGACATGTACTATAACTCTGATGTCAACATTGTTGACCCTGGTGCAGGTGTGCCGCAGCGGTCAGTGGAAGAATCCGCAAGTTTCTGTGTGAAGGTTTTTTTTTCGCTGTAAAAAGAAGTTTTCTTCCCACGCACAACGGACGCTAATGTTTTTGTTAGTGATGTGCGATACCACTGATTTCCTTTCCGATCCGATACCAAGTAAAATTCAGGGTGGTATCGACGATACTGATCCGATACCGATACTTTGTACAAAAACGTATTTTATTTATTGTATCTCAAATTATAGTGTCATAATGATTACAGGACATCAGATTACTTGTTCTTATCACTTAATAATGCAAAGTTCATCATATAGAAATAAAAAACCTGAAGTTGTGCGCTATTTGAACACCTTGTCTGCCTGCAGCACTAAAGGACGTCTGTCTCGCCCTAGCAGCACCTGTCCCTGTCCACTCCTCCTCTTCAATTCGCTTTAACATACGCTTGTCATATTCTGTGATATGATTTACTCTGGGGTGTTTGACAAATTTGTGGTGTTGCCACAACACCTCACTTTCTTGCCACATGTATGGCAAACCACGTCTCGGCTGTTTGTGGATGTAAAATAGGTCCGTACATAACTCCAATTACGTTCAGCCATTGTTGTGAGTGCGCACGCCAAGGGGCTGCCACATTTATACAGCCATATTTCGCACATGACTATGAAAGGCGGAAGAGGAAGTAGTTCCTTCCAATTGTAGACAATCCGAATAAAATAGGTTATTTCCACTGTGTTCCTGTTAATGATAAACTACAAATTTACCCTTAATTACTAAAATATCAATATTTTAATGTGAGAATCGATTCTAGAACATAAATGACTGGTATCGGAGGAATCGATATTTCAGTATCGATCCGCACATCACTAGTTTTTGTCAGTTTTTATGGAATCAAACTCAAAGTAAGGTCAGTACTTCCACGCTTTAAACGCTGCACGCTCATACTCTCTCCCGCACTCGATATATTATCCATTGTTGATCTGCACACAGCTGTTGTCACGAACGTCGCACTCACTTACGTCACTGTCATGAGACACACTCGCAAAAAATCACGGATTTAGTAACGCAGCGTACTTACAGGAAAGTAACGGTAATCTAATTACCGCTTTTGCAATAGTAATCCCTTACTTTACTAGTTACTTGAAAAAAGTAATCTGATTACTTTTTCTGGTAGGCACCAAAACAAAACAAAAAAGCTGCTCCCTTTTTCACAAGACGTCACCACAGCAGGCCACGCCACATATTTAGATTTTGGCAGATGACTGATGCAACTCCACAGGCTTTTGTGTCACAGGAATGAGCCAGGAATCTGTAAACCACTACACTATAGAGTCACTAAAAATAAATACTACATGTAAAATGTATTTTCAAGTAAAAAAAAAAAAAAAAACTCAAAATAAATCATTAATAGCATTGTAACATTGCTTGTATTCATGCCTATTAGAGTCAGCAAAGTCCTTTACGCAAACATTTATATGTTGAGACTTGAGCTTTGTGTGCAGTTGTTTTACACACTTCCACTCCAGCCTTTGCAAAATAAGTCAGGAACTATCTGTGTTTATCCACTGCACAGAAAGTGTTTCACAAGGGCAGAAAGAAAAAGAAGAAAATAGTGATGGATTAATAGAGATGAACAAAGAGAAAATGAGCACAGAGGGAAAGTGAAATAGAATAAGACCAACAAGAGAAAATTGTGGTAAAGAGAACGCAGAAGAGGAAATAGTGACCGTGTGAATGAACTCTTTATGGAAAGCTGCCCTGACTAATAGAGATACTCATACACTCATGGTTAAAAGAAAATGCATCCTCTTTATGGGTTTATATAAAAGGACATAATAAAAACAATCTGGTTCTCAAGATTTGATTAAGTTAGATAAATGCAACCTATGATCATCTACAAAACTATATAATCATTTATTTTACAACAATTAAGCCAAAATGCATAGGCAGTATGTAAAAAGCTAAGCTAAAATGCCCTTGATGAGTGAAAGACTGCAACGTCTTTTCAGGAGTATATATCTTAGCAAATCAATCCCCAAGTCAGACCGTTCTCACAAAACTACAAAACAGATCTACAGTTTGAAGAAGACAAAACCAGCTTGGCTTGTTTTGAGATGGTTTGCATGAGAAGACCTTCTTTAAAAAAATGGTGGCACATCCTAGACTTTTAGAGGAGAATCCACCACAAAAAACACCTTGTTTGGTGAAAGTCAGATATGGTGTTTGGTTTTCATCACTGTTCAAGCACCTCATGTCAACTGCCAAACTCAGTGGGGTGAAAGAGGGATGATTATGTGGGCTGGTTTTGCAGTCACAGCACCTGGGCACCTTGCAATCATTGGGTGGACCATGAAGTATTCCACAGTCAATTGTGAGGCCATTGTGCTAAAGCGTGGCCAAAACTGGGTCATAGGACAATAGGACAATGGCACCAGACACTACCAACAAATTTACAACAGAATGCCTGAAAAAGAATTAGTGTAGCATTGAAATGCTGTGACACCACTTTAAGCGAGCTGGCAAACGAATGTTGTTAAAGCTTAGTGAACTAAAGTCATGTTGTAAAGAAGCATGGGTCAGATTTCCTTCACAATACTGTGAGAGACTGTTAAATCACACAGAAAGGTATTTCAAGGTATTTCTGCTCTATTTTACAAGCTATTGAATCAGGGCACGTACTTGGCTTTTCATACAAAGCTTCTGCATTTTGGCTTAGTCTCACTTACGTAAATAATGACATAGTGTAATATGTTTTGTTGCTCAACTGAGGTTGTATTTGCTTCAATTTAAGACCTGGTAATGACTGCATAATTTTATTGGGGAGGGGGTGAGGTGGAAATCAAAGGGGGAAGTGTATAAGAAAGAGAACAAGAAGGGAAGGAGACAAGAAGAAGAAGAGGGCGATAACTAGAGGTCAGTGTTAGCACTTTTTGCACACACAACTGCAAAAAGTGGATAGAGGGATGAAGTACCAGTGATAAGAGCGGACGGAGTGATGAATAACCACAGGATGTTGAGAGGGGAATAAACACATACAGTAGGGATATGATGACGGGGGGGGAAAGTGTTAATAAATGACTTTAAGTCACTAACAAATGAGTCATGGGCAGCAATTAGATTAAATCTAACTGACTGAGTACATCAGCAGGAGCACAAACTGTCCCATTGATTTTGCGCTAATCAATGTCTCTGAAAGACATGGGATGAGAAAGAACAGCAGTGTTATGCTACTCTTACACAAAGCAAGCCCTTAATTCACCTAAAGTAATGCAATTGTAATTCATTTAAGTGATAAACGCTTCATTTTGGTTAATTTAGCTGCACTGACAGAACTGACAGGCTCCCATTAAGCAGCATCATTTTAATTAGAATTTGGTCTAATTTTAATTGTCCTGTTTTGGGTGAATGAGGGCTCATGCAGACAGCCTCACTGAGCATTGATAGTGGGAGAAATGGCATTGATTAAGGACAATGAATGATAAAATGTGGTGGAAATGATCTGTTCAGAAGACTTTGATTAAATATGAATACTGGAGCACACACCTGCAAAGCATATAAAGACCTTTACTGTCATTTGGATGGCTGGCATACAAATGACGCTCAACCACTGGAAATTTGCTCCAACTTTTCACCCATTAGCGATCTACATTAATAGCTGTTCTGTAATTAAGACAGCTGCTTCAAAACTTTTAATAATATGAATTGATCATGGAAATTGTTTTGCTGCTTAACCCATCAAGCAGCAATGCTCAGTGGAGGAGGAAAAAAATATCTCTTGATAAATCTAGGAGCAAAACATCTGAACAACTATGGATTTTAAACCAGACACAATGAAGATTTGATAAGTCCCCAAAACATAAAAATGTACCACGCAAGTTTACCTAAAATTTTAATTAGTGAAAGAAAATCTCAGCCTACATAAAAACCTCTCACATGTAAATAAAAGTGAATAATCATGGAGGACTCTTGGAGGACAAAGACATGACAGTAGTACAAGTGATGTGCTACTACTTAGATCAAACTACTTTCTCTATGTCCCATCCAAAGACTTCTAAAACTGGAATTCTGACATCTCATGCTGTGACATAATTGGCTTTAAGATTCTTGGTTATTGCATGTATACGCCAGATTAGAAACGGACTGGATATACAGATAACACAAAAGATAAAAAAGAGAGACAACTGCTGAAACTGAAAACTGTAGCTATGATCATGACAGCAGTGTAGTCTAATATCGGGCAAAATTTCCCGTATTTACCTCGAGGCCTTTCTCGCATTAGTTCCACACTTAAAAGATGAGTTTCACTTTTAAACATTGTGGAAATATGAAACATAATGGTACAAAATTTAAATATGGCAATCCAGGATGGGGCTATACAAAACAGAACTGTGTGTGATTTTGTTTATCTGACATATCCTTTGTGCACTTATTAGTTTCCCTGCATCTCACCTAACTCATTCCACTTTCACATGAAATGTAGTTCCATACCGTATTACAGGAAATCTTATATTTTGGGACACAAACAAGATCAAACCTGGTTAATATAGATATTATTAATTCATTAGATGGCAAGGGCACAGCAGATTCTCTCATTTTACGCTGGGATTTATTCCATCTGGTGGATTTGGTGGTGGTCAGAGGGCCCGTTGGCACCAGTGTCCGGCAGCCTCGCCTCTGTCAGTACGCCCCAGGGCAGCTACGGCTACAATGTAGCTTGCCATCACCAGTGTGTGAATGGGTGGATGACTGAATGTAGTGTAAAGAGCTTTGGGGGCCATAGGGACTAAGTAAAGCACTATACAAATACAGGCCATTTACAACCCTTGATAAGGAAATTGAAAAGTTTACCTATGTTGAGGAAATGTTTCATTACACATACTTCATTAAACATACATAACAATCTGCATTTATTTTTGTAAGATAAATGTAAATACATAGATTAAAAAATCCTAATGTCAAAAAAAATTGTGTTCCGTAGTTTTTTTTATTTCTTTCATTTATCCTTGCTTCTCTGCTATGCTCAGAAACAACCAGGTAAAAGAAATTAAAATTGCTATCTGGATTACAATTGATGCTTTTAGCATTACACATTAAATTTGACTTTTTGCCAGTATCAACAAGCTGTCGATTCATGTTTCTAGGTGTTTCATTTCTTCATTGCTATAGAGATTTTCAAACCCTCTGTAAGTCTCCTTTCCACCTGCGCTGTCTCCTGTTATTTTCTTCATTTTTCTTTGGATGCATGTGGAGGACCTGATTGATGGAAAGCCCTTTCCAAATAACACAACATAGCAGGTTTTCTGTCACTTTATTTGATACTCTCTTGATCTTTTCCCCTTTTTCCTCACTCAACCTCTTCATTTTCCCACATCTCGTCAGAAAAAAAGCATGCACGTATCTTGCTAGAACCTTTGACATTTTTATCAGGTGGGTATTAATGTGTATGCGTTTATGATTCAGCCTTGTACCTACAGGCACTGTTGATGTGTGTATATATGTGACACAGATCTAGATATAGCACTGTGAAAAAGGCAACACTTTTCTACTTTGTTCCATTATTGCAGAAACACATATGGCCATTTAATAATACATTGCAGTTACTGCCAACTCTCTCATTCTTCTAGAGCGAAGTAACAAATGACAAAACAGGGATGAAAGGGTTGACTAAGGAAGAAGTTCCACTCAGAGAAAACTGCTGACACTCCAGATTGGCATATGAAACAAAAGTGGGCATTTTACTGTCCTTTTTGTGTCCTTTTTTAAAAGGATTTTTTTAAACCCTCCATATAGCAACAACCCACTTTGTTTAAAATATATAACCAAATGGGTATGAAGTTACAGGGGGACTGAAGAGGTGGGGGAAATCCTAAGATATGGCCCAGCCCTAGAGCAGGAAAAAACAATTCAGCTAAAAATAACGAAATGTCTTTGTACACTGAGCTCCGGTAAATGTGTTCCTTACGAAGAGTCGTGTTATCGCTTAACATTTCATGGTGCTTCATCTGCTGGGTTTACTGCTCTTTGCATATATTGCACAACTTCATTGTGCAATATATGCAAAAATGTTACTTCAGCTAACATTTATGCTTATGTTGTTGTTGTTTACTCTAAGTCATAGTAAAAGTGGAGTTTGGAAAATGTTACTAAAAGAGTGGGTTTGAAAACATAACAAAAATAAACTAAAAACAAACAAAAACCAAACTGAATTGTTGAGGAGCTCAATCTTAGTCTTGGAAATGTCTACTAGAGTGAAGTATTACATAATAGCTTGAAGCACAGTGCAACCGTCTAAACTCCAAAACTATCAAATTCCCTTTACCGTTCATATTTAAGGGAAGTTTTTATAAAATTAATAATTGCTATATTTTTTTGCTTCTCAGAAGTCCCTTAACATCCACTCGGATTGTGCACTCTGTGATCTCACTGTAGATGCCAGCTTTGTGTAGACATCAGGGGTTTTCCATTAGGGTGTCACCTCTGCTTGCCTTTCTGTAAAAGTCACCACACACCGCTGGTAGAAACAAAACTGTCTTTCAAACAGACAGGGGCTGTTTTTGTGGATTGTCATCGCAACCCAGCCCAGGGGTGATGCATCGGGTCAGCAGTGGGACTGGTTTAATGCTCACTGTTTTCTTTCTTTTTTTCCCTTTTGTTTTTAATATGCAAGGGGTTGTTTACTGTGAATCTGTACCCAAGGGAGTTTTGTCATAAAGGAGTTCTATTGTAACATCCTGAGCGGTCTGACATAGAACATTTATCTGAAATGATGATAGCTGTCATTGCCATTGTGTACTGACAAACAGCACATTGAAAACAGAGTTTTTTGGCCACACCAGGGCTCAGCAACCTTTGGACCCGGTTTCCACGCAAAAGAAAACACTGGGAGCCGCAAATACTTTTTGACATCTAAAATGAAGATAACACTGTATGTATTGTTTTTTACCTTTATGCTTTTTGTGAACAACTAAAGTAAGTAAGTGACTAAGGTGTGTTGCTTATGAAATCCTTGAAGTGCTAATGAGAAAATTACATTTTATTTATGTAATTAACACATTTTGAACTCTTAAAGAAATATAACAAAAGGAAAGACACCCAGCTGAACTAAAATGATCCATGTAGCAAACAAAAACTGCTGTGAGCCGCCCCCCTTATATCGCCTTTCGGCTTTTGGGGCCTTGACCTGACTTTTAAAAAAATAATTGGAAAAACAGCACTTTGCTGCTAAAAGATGAAAAATAGATATTTGCAAAATTCTGCCTAAATATGTATTTTACCTGGTTAATGTGTGTGGCGGGGCGTGGTCTGCAGCGCCGCTGCAGGGGAGTCGGACGCACCCGAGCGGCATCCGCAATCACGCCTCGCCGCCTTAACGTCTGTGCCATCTATGCTGTTGTGTTGGTGTGTGTCGGGCTGTGAGCTGAAAAGCTACAGCCGGCTGTATGCGTACAGCAACCGTGTGTGAAAAGTGGTCAATAAAGAGATGCCACGGTCTGGCTGGCAGACCGTGGGGATGTGGGCAAAGGAGGACCCAGTTGCAGTACTCTGTGTCTAAGCAGTGCGTTTATTTACATTGAATGAAACAATAACAGTAAACCCCCGTGCTCTCCCGTGTCGTGTCTTCACAAAAAGTCAGTGCTCCGTGTTCTCCACTCTCGTGTGTCCACACACACCCCGTGCCTGCTGCCCTCCGATGTTCCACGCTCCTCCTGAGGGGAAAATAACAGAGGCAGCCGTCAAGACACTGTATTCCAGTAGGCATACACTCACAGACTTTAACTGAGCTAAGACTGACGTGAAGTCTCACGCCCATCAGGCCTGCAGGCGCTAGGCATCCACACACACATATATACGCACACATACACCTACACACGCCTACACATACAATAAGTGGAACACTGGAACAGAAGCATAGACTTACAAATACATATCACAATAACAAGTCCATAACTGCTCAGGGATCCTGGGTCCTGACAAGAGAAGCCGTAAAGCATGTTCATGGAAACCGCGTCGGGTCTGCCGTGGTATGTTTACAATGGAACTTCTGCTCCTGAACCTCCGCGCACAGCGTCTGAAAATCGGGGCTGTACGAAGTGACTTTCATCTTTACGCAGAACTGTAAGCTGTCATCTATAAGGCGTGAGCGGTGTTTGTTTTTAACATAATTCACGGAGGAGAACAGCTGCTGACATAATGTGGATCCGAAGGTCCATAATTGGCCTATCTGGGGTTGAAAGTCTCGATAAATGCACGGCGCTTAGGCGGGATGAAAAAATAATGAAATATAATTGTATTTTTATATTTCAATATCACAATAATTGTCAAGCTCTCTAAGTTTGTGCAGCTTCCCCGCTTGAAAGGGATTGATGCATCTACCACAGGTGTTTAACTGGGTTTCACTCAATGACCAGGCAGATCTTTTGTTTTCCTTTTCTTTAATCTTCTTTTCGGCCACAGTCAGCCATAGGTGAAAAACCTTTAAATACAAACCAAAAAACCAAAATACAAATTATGTTTGTTATCACACATCTGCAAATATTGTAAACAATCCCAAACACATTTTCTTTTTTAAACACATCAATGCAGTGCGCAAGCTTTGTAGTACAATATTTACTTGAGTATTTTTAAATGCTCAAATTATGTAATTCACTAGCAATTGTACATACACCTTGAGAAATACTGCTTTCTATTAAAGTGCTAAATTAAATAATCAATCTGCATTAGAACTTGAGCAATAACAATAGTATTTATAACCAGCTTCTCTTAACCATATGCAAGCATTAACAGTCTTCCATATGCAGACCAACAATAAACAATGGTGCCGCTCGTAAACAGGCAACCAACTCACGGCACAGTGCTAATGCTACGTAAGCTAGCGGCAGCCGCGATTCTTTAGCAACTCGCTTCAAAGTCTTTTACCATAGTCAGCAACCATTCCCTTACCGGCTGCCTCCCTGGCTTTGTAGATACTTCAGTTCCACACAATATTCATGTTGGCAACAACTTATTGAAAGAATTATGCTGGGCTTTTCCCGAAAGTGGCAACTTCCTGTTGCTCCCCAGTTCGCCTTCTTTTTCCTTCCCGACAGAAACCCAGACACAAGATTAGTTCCGCCCTCCAGTCTGTCACGTTTACTTTTTTTCCTCAGGGCTCTCCACCTCCTACTCGGTTTGACTTGACACCTCCCACTCGATCTTCCCTTGGAACACAGGAGATCGCCAAGTTCACAAGCAAACCGCAGTTTAACTCATCCCATTTAAGCATGACACTGACGACTTGGTCCCATTTTGCTCCTCCACAGGTAACAGAACAACTAGACGTCTGACGTCTCTATGAAGGATGGTAGCTTGAGCCACTGGAGTCGCTCCTCTTGAACTAGAGCTTAAGTCCTCCGCCCTCAAGGACTTAGCCACAGAACCACTGTAACTTGGGCATACCCGGACATTGACGTCCCTCACAATACCCTTTTTGTCTGGATTAGTGCTGACAACTATGCCCATTTTGAAGTGCCCTCTCAGCGCATTCTGATCACTTAACCAGACGACATCTCCAACAGTGACATTTCTGTGTGCAGTGTGCCACTTGCTCCTTACAAACAAATTAGGGCCAGCAAGTTGGCTCCAGGACCTCCAAAACTTGCTCACTTCTGCCTGGATTGCTTGAAGTCTCTTATAGGGGTAAACGGAAAAGTCAAACATCTTGAAGTCCCCACTTTGAGATGCTCGACCAAGCAAAAGACTGTTGGGTGTGACGTAATGAATGCAACCTTCCCAACTCTGTACTCTGGCATCAATCGGGCGCTCATTTGCAAGGTTAACTGCCACATGAAGAGCTGTCTGGAACTCACTGTAACTTAGCCCAGACTCCCTTCCAAGACTCTGGAGTGCTCTCTTCACAATGCGCACAGCAGCCTCAGCAGCTCCATTTCTATGTGGGGAATCAGCCGGATTTACTTTCCACATCCACTCTGTTCCATTCTTTGCTGCAGTCTCCTCCAAGACAAACTTATTCTGACTTTCCAAGAATCCGTAAAGTTCCTTCAAGACAGACTTTGCTCCTACGAAATTAGTACCTGGGTCTGACCAGATCTTTCTTGGATGTCCTCTAATTGCTGTAAATCTCTGGTAAGCCATTAAGAAGCCTTCAGTCGACAAGGAATTTACTAACTCCGTGTGAATCGCTCTGCTGGCCATACAACAGAATACAACCCCCCAAACCTTTATCATGACTCTTTTCTTGATGTCATCCTTCACTTGGTAGGGTCCAAAGAGATCCACTGTTGTGAACTCAAAAGGTAAAGCAGGTTGAGTTCTTTCCGGAGGTAAGTCGCCCATTATTTGCCGGCAACTCTGTGCTTTTGCTTTCCGGCAAACCACACAACCATCCACAACTTTTTGAGCAATCCTTCTCCCTCTTATGACCCACGCTTTCTTCCTCATTCTGAGCAGGGTCACAGCAACTCCCTCATGACTCTCATTGTGGGCCTCCCGAGCCAACAGTGTAGAGATCCAAGCATCATAAGCCAAGATGGGAACACTAACCTGGTCTTTCTTAAAAGCTTGCACTCGGCCGCCACAAACAAAGAGCCCAGAGCTTGGGTCTTTGTATACAACCAGTCTATCTGTAGTAGTGCTTGGGAAGACAGCGCTGTCTTGTGCTGCAAGGAAGATGTCTCTTAGGGCATCTTCACGTTCCTTCACCGAAATTACTCCTACCAACAGGACTGCCTCCCACTTTGGGTCATTAGCAGCTGGATGTCCCCCAAGAAACTTTCTAGCTGCTCTCCAAGTCCAAGCAACTGATCTAACTAGTCGAGTTAGGTCACTGAACCGCTTGACATCTACAAGGTTCTTGATGACTGACCCCGCAGGTGGCCTTCGCTGCTCTCCCTGGGCCTCAGCAGCCCGACTTCGCTTTTCTTCTTGCCCTTTTATCTCGGCCCTTGTCAAGGCAGCGACAAACGCCTTTCTTTGCAGCTTATTGACGTTTTCTTTGGCAGTGGCGGCTAACTCTTTAGCTGACCTGACTGGCCACTCGCACACCGGCAAACTCAAGAACTTTGGACCATTTTGCCATTCTGAGTCTTCATCTAGATCCCTGGGACTAGTTCCTCTTGTAACTACATCCGCAATGTTCTGAGGGCCAGGAACCCACCACCAATCTTGAATCCTTGTGCTGCTCTGTATTTCTCCAATCCTATTTGCAAAAAAGGTCTGGTACCCATAGCTCTCCCGCTGTATTGCCCCAATGACGGTTTGGCTATCGACAAAGTGATACCACCTCTCAACCTGAATCCGGCTTTGCGCCTCAAAGTATTTCTTTAGGCGTGAGCCAAACACTGCCCCACACAGCTCTGCTTTGACAACATCCCCTTTGTGGTCCAATGGTGTTAACTTAGCTTTGGACTCCACCAACCTGATGATTGGGCCCTGATCTGAATTCCACCTTAAGTACAACACTGCCCCATAGGCTTGCTCACTTCCATCGGAGAAAGTAATTGCCCAGGGTTCTTCGGTGAAGCACGGGGGAGTTAGCGCCCTTGCAAATGTGACTTTGCTGAGCTGGGCATACTCCTCAAAAAGCCTAATGGCGTCCTCCCTCAGGGCATCTGAGAGCGCCATATCCCAAGTGTCCTTGACCAAGCAGCTTTCTACTTTTGTCTCTTGGAATGCCCTGCGAACTAAGATTGCTCCTTTTTGCTTTGCAGGAGTGACCAAACCGACTGGGTCATACAACCCTGACACTTGGCTGAGAAGCTCTCTTCGCGTCAGTGGGTTTGGCGTGTGGGTCTTAATCTGCTCCTGGGCAAGGTCTTGGCCAACTCGCATCTTTTTCTTCCTCTTGGAGAAGTTGATTGCTACCATGACATGAAGCTTGTCTTCTTCCACTATGTAACCCAGACCAAGAGCTTTGTTTTCTTCGTCACGCATTTGGTTTGGTAGGACAATGGTTTTCATTCTTGTTTTCTCACCCTCGTCATTGCGCTTCCTCCTCCCACTTTGACCAGAGAAGACCCAAGGTTTCAGCTCAAATCCTCCAGCCTTTAGGATCTGCTCAATGTTCTCCGTAATGACTTTTAGTTGGTTCATGTCATTGTGAGAGGTAAGGATGTCGTCGACATAGCTGTCTTGCTGGAGTACACGACGTTCCTCCTTGAGGTGGGAAAAGGTAGAAAGGCTGGCAGTTTCACGCATTGCCAGCTGTGCAATGCATCCTGCCGGTTTATCTCCAATGTTCACCCTTGTGATGGCATATTCCTCTAGCTCGTCATCCTCAGAGTCCCGCCAGAGGAACCTATGCAGATGCATCTCTTTGTCTTCTAACCAAACTGAATTGTACATCTTTTTTATGTCACCAAGGGCTCCGTACACTCCGCCCCTGAATCTGAGGAGAACTGCTCGAATCTGGTTGAGGATATCTGGACCCTTTATTAGCAGGTCGTTCAAGCTCACACCTCTAAACCTCTGGCTGCTATTCCACACAAGCCTCACTGGAGTTGTAACAGAGTGGGGATTCGGAGCAATGAGGTGGCTCACGTACCACACTGGCCCATCCCAGTTACTGATCATGTCCTTGGACAACTTGACTGCGGCTCCACGCTCCACCATGTCATGCACCTGAGCGGCATAAGCAGCTTTCCATTCAGGCTCCTTGGCCAATTGTTTCTCTGTCCGGAGGAATGTGCTCTCAACTCCTTTTTTGTTATCTGGTAAGGATACTGGATCTTCAGCCCAAGGGTATCTGGTATGCCAGTGTGGCTCGTCGCTGTGGCCATCACCCGTGACATAGGTGAGTCTTTCTCTTATTATTTCAAGCTCTCTCTCCTCGGCCAGTGTCATTTCTTTCCCACCTGGCTGGCAATTTCCGCAACGACAACCCCCACACTTTGGCTCACATGCAGCACCAATACTATCCCACTTCCACCACTCTAAGAATCCTCGACTGGTGGTTGAGGTACTTGACCTCTGAAGCTTAGCAGGAACATGCTTCCTTGTTGAAGACTGGTCCGAGGCCTCGCCAATGAGCTCCTCATACTTGACAGCTGCTGCTCTCATTGACCTGGCAAAGTGTGTCTTGGACATGTGGGCAGAGACAGTAAGCTCCTCGAAGAGCTCAGGGTGAGTTCCCCCAACTGTCTTTCCAAGTGGCCCATCCCATAACACAAGGTCACCGATGACTCTGCTCCTCTGAGGCGCCAGCCGACCTTCTTTATGACTTATAAGCAGATGAATGTCTTTCGGTCTTACAAGATCGTTGAGTGGTACATCCGGAAAGAACCTTTGTAGCTGACTCGGTGTGACATGTTTGTGGACTTCTGCTATGCTGTCGAGTCCATAGCAGACCAGTTGGTGTGACCTAAGGGTGCCTCCAGGCGTTCTGACTCGGATCTTTAAAAGATACCGCCTTGTTCTCACGTGCGTTTTCATTGCCCCTACTCCATGAACAACCAGAGTGATTTCTTCACTTCTTAGGTTAAGACTGCTTGCAGCCCTGTGGGTTATATAGTTGGTGTCAGACGCCAGGTCAATTAATGTCCCAATCTTTTGCCCAGCATTAGCTGTGACCTCAAGGAGCATCATGATTACTGGCAGCTCTCGAAGCCCACCTTCAAATAGGAGGCTTGGCTGCTCCTTGGTGGTGCTGCATGTCCTAGATGCAGTGTTTGAAAACGCATCCCTGCATTCTCTTGCCAGTTCAGGTGACAGTTTTCTGAGGAACTCCTCCTGATCCTCTGTACATTTCCTGCTGACCTTTCCTCCCTCTGGATCAGATCTATTTTGCTTCCCTGCTGCACTTCCCTTCCTCACCTCAGCATTAGGGCATAAGTAGTAATGGTGCTCCACAGCGTGTGCTTCTTTGCAGCCTGGGTTTTTGCACAGATAAGTGGGTTTGCAGTATGACCCTTTGTCATGAACGTCGAGACAACTCCAGCATGCGCCTAGTTTCTTAATTGCGGCCTTCTTTTCTGCAAGCTTTAATGTCTTAAATTCCCTGCAGAAGTAGAGTTTCTTTTTATGCTTTCCATCACCGCAGACCACACACCCTTCATCACTACCTGATTTGGTGAATTTGGTTCTGGAATGTTTCAGCTCCACTCTTTCTCGCTTACTTGGCTCTTCCTCTCTCAGATGATCAAGCTGTTCATATATGGTTTCTTGCTCTTTGAGGAATTCCAGAAGACTATCAAATCGTTTTTCTGGGGTGACCGTGTTTCTACTGTCAGCAACATAAATAAGCCACTCCTTTTTGAGTGTTTCCGGAAGTTTACTTTCGATTGACTTTGTCACCAGTGGGTTTTTTATAGCCCCCGTGTCACCAAGGTCAACCAGGTCTTGAAGTGCCTTCTCCACAGCTTGAATTAATTCCACTATTTTTCTTGGCTGGTGGCTCTTGACAGCTGGCATTCTCTGTAACTCCTCCACTATTTCAATAGCAATTGATGTTTGATTGCCGAACCGATTCTCCAAAACACGAAAGATGTCGTCTGCAGTGTTGTAAGTGGTGAGTCGAAGTTCTCTCGTTATTTTCTCATCCACACTATCAAGTAGCTGAAACTTTTTGATCTCTTTCGAACCAGATGGCTCCGCCTGCCCCTGAAGAACCTCCCATTCCTTCTTCCATCTGTGGAAGTCTCGTTTATTTCCAAGAAACTTAGGAAGTGCTGTTGGTTTCAGCTTGATGATTGGCATGGGGCAGCTGGAGGTAACTGGCAATGATGACAGGTGATCAGCATCCTCCTTTATTCTCATCTCCAGAAAGTCAGCTTTTCTGGAAACCAGCCTGGGGACGCAGAGTTCCAGCTTCTGTATATTGCTTTGAAGATCTCTCCGAATACCTGATGGGATCCAATGCTTCCACTTGCTATACCTCTCCTTTGCCACTCCCACCAGTTCTTTCAGGTGGCCAAGAACGAAATCATACACTTCATAATTACCGTCAGGCGTAATGGCAGCAACATGTTCACACTCAGCCTCTGCTGCCTGTAGTGCTGTGGACAATTCTGCACTTCCAAAGTTGGCCCAGAGAGCCTCTCTGACTAGGGCTTTTATTTCCTTCAGTTTTAACTCACATTCACTTGCAGTCTTTGCTAAGTCGGCTCTCTGCTGTTCTGTCAGCACAGCTGCTTCACTTGTGTCAGGCTTTGCCTCTAGCTCTGTAATGAAACCGGCCTCTAGATCATCATTGGCCTCCATGACTTTCTCTGCTTCCATCGTCAGTCTATTGAAACTGTCTTTGAGTTCTTCTTCAGTCATATCCTCATGCGTCCTCGTAATGCTATTAACCAGACGAGAGAATGATCTCTTGGCTGTTGCCCTCACTCCTTTGAGTTGTTCAACTGACTTTCCAGCAGCTTGGTCTGCCATTTTTGTGTGCTCAGGCTTGAACTGGGGTTTATTTACTAATGGGAATGGCACATGCAACTTGAGGGATTCTCCGAATTTCCTCTTTGCACTAATTATTCCCTTATCCCAGGACTCCAGGTCATTTTTCCCAGATTTGATTTCCCGGTTTTTCACTGTCAAGCTCTCTAAGTTTGTGCAGCTTCCCCGCTTGAAAGGGATTGATGCATCTACCACAGGTGTTTAACTGGGTTTCACTCAATGACCAGGCAGATCTTTTGTTTTCCTTTTCTTTAATCTTCTTTTCGGCCACAGTCAGCCATAGGTGAAAAACCTTTAAATACAAACCAAAAAACCAAAATACAAATTATGTTTGTTATCACACATCTGCAAATATTGTAAACAATCCCAAACACATTTTCTTTTTTAAACACATCAATGCAGTGCGCAAGCTTTGTAGTACAATATTTACTTGAGTATTTTTAAATGCTCAAATTATGTAATTCACTAGCAATTGTACATACACCTTGAGAAATACTGCTTTCTATTAAAGTGCTAAATTAAATAATCAATCTGCATTAGAACTTGAGCAATAACAATAGTATTTATAACCAGCTTCTCTTAACCATATGCAAGCATCAGAGGTGTGGACTCGAGTCACATGACTTGGACTCGAGTCAGACTCGAGTCATTAATTTTATGACTTTAGACTTGACTTGAAAAAATGTTCTAAGACTTGTGACTTGACTTGGACTTTTACACCAATGACTTGGGACTTGAATTGGACTTGAACCGGTTTACTTGAAAAGACTTGATATTTTACCCCAAATATAAAATTTAACATGCATATTATATAGAGATTGAAAATGTGACGTCATTCACGGGTATAACCGCAAAGGATTCTGGGAACTCGTGGCAAGCGGTACTAGCGCACGCAGGCTTTCAATTAAAATCAGTCACACAGCGATAAAAAGAAACACAAAAATGTCAAGAAGCCGTTGTATTATTAACTGCAATAGCCGGTCGCATGACAGCCACGGGAAGCCGACGGGTAAAGAGATCGGTTGTTATCGGATTACTTCGTTGAAGAGAAATTGTTCAAGCCATGTTTCCGAAGTAACAAAGATGCGACGGATGGCCTGGATTGCAGCCATTCAAAGATCAAATATAACGTCCCAGAACACTCCAGCTCACAGGTTAGTCTGCTCCAAGCATTTACACGAAGGTCAGTGTTTTTTAGTAGTTAATGCGTCATTTTCATAACATAATTGGTGATATAGGTTACAAGCAAGTCTGGCGCTGAACAGAAATTGTCGCGCTATGCTCCTTTATTTATTGTGCATAAATAGTGAATTGTCCTGACACAATATTGCGTTTCGCTTCTGTTATTATGGTACATTGACAAAAACATATGCTTTTATTCACAGGATAAAACAGGTTTTTTGTATCACTAATTGTCCAGTACGATTACAGCATACAATATTGTTGTCACTGCTACATTTCTGTGATGCTACCAGAAATTATTTCCACTACTAATTAATTACCGTTGAGCTCAAAGGTCCTATTAATAAACGGTTAAGGAATGTATATTTATGACGACGATTTGTGAGACTGGTAAACTTATGATACGTACGATGGTCTTTCGTTCGACACGGTGCGTTTCAAGGTCCTGCACCCATCCGTCGGTAAACTGTACCTGGGCTTGTTGCAGTGACCTGAAGTTACTAAACTTCATGAGTGTATGCACTCACTCCAAGAACCGTATGATTATAAATATGCATATAAATATGCTAAGATGAGATAGCTGACTTCATCTAACTAGCAAATGTTGTCCAGGCTACGTTGGTGATACAGTTTTTTTTTAATGTGTATGATATTTTTGTCATGCGATTTTAAAGCCGGTCCTACAACCGCATCCAAGAATAACATGCAGCTTATCTCAGAACTGTCGGTGAAAATTATTCTTGGAGCTAGGTTTAATTGAGCTGCATTTTAAAGAGGTGCAATTTCACAATTTGTGTATATTTTCTAAGTTCACTATTTTGTCATGTGTTGAGAAAAACACAGATTTTAAAATTACATGGTCTAATATTTACATTTAGCATATAACTGCAACATTATTTTTTTCGTTGTTTTTTTTTTTAAAGACTCGAAAGGACTTGAAATTCAAAGTTTCAGACTTGTGACTTGACTCGGACTTTTACACCAGTGACTTGAGACTCGACTCTGACTTGCCTGACATTACTTGAGACTTGACTTGAGACTTGAGGATAAAGACTTGAGACTTACTTGAGACTTGCAAAACAATGACTTGGTCCCACCTCTGGCAAGCATTAACAGTCTTCCATATGCAGACCAACAATAAACAATGGTGCCGCTCGTAAACAGGCAACCAACTCACGGCACAGTGCTAATGCTACGTAAGCTAGCGGCAGCCGCGATTCTTTAGCAACTCGCTTCAAAGTCTTTTACCATAGTCAGCAACCATTCCCTTACCGGCTGCCTCCCTGGCTTTGTAGATACTTCAGTTCCACACAATATTCATGTTGGCAACAACTTATTGAAAGAATTATGCTGGGCTTTTCCCGAAAGTGGCAACTTCCTGTTGCTCCCCAGTTCGCCTTCTTTTTCCTTCCCGACAGAAACCCAGACACAAGATTAGTTCCGCCCTCCAGTCTGTCACGTTTACTTTTTTTCCTCAGGGCTCTCCACCTCCTACTCGGTTTGACTTGACAATAATCTTCCAATTTAGAACTACAATTTAAAAAAGAACTAACATAAATAAATTACACTTCAGCTAAATACTTCTAATTTATTTTCCCAAACCACGCGGAGCCGCACTACAAGGACTAAAGAGCCACATGCGGGTTGCCGACCCCTGGGCCACACCAAAACAGCTTTTGCTCCCCACCTTCCACTCACCAGATTGGGCTCCCTGTCAGTTTGTCGACATCAACAAAATGAAAACATGCCAACTTGCAGCTTGGCCACACTGGAAAAGAGCCAGTGGACATTGCAGGGGCATGAGTGGCACAGTAGGATGTTCACTCAGCAATCCAAAAGTAGCAAACCCACTGGAAGAGATCTAGAGGTACACTGGTTGATGCACTTGAAGGAAAGATGAGCCAAATTTAAATAAAGTATTTTTTTTCCAGCAAATTTCAGGTGTTGACAGTCAGTTGGGTAATATAGCTTGACAATACAGAGATTCATGAATTTAGTTTCAGTTCAGCTAATGTAATGACTCGGTGATGCACACTTGCGGGTAACGTCACAAAAGCAAACACCACATTAATGCCCAGCAGATTGCTTTCACAGCTATAAGAGTGTACAGGCGTCTTTCTTAATCCCCCAGTGGTCCACAGATGAGACAATGGGTAAGTGGTGGAGAGAAAAGAGAGGGGCCACACATTCATATTTCATCAGGGAGACACTTAGCTACAACTGGTAAGTACTAAAAAGAAGGGCACAAAAAGAGAAAGGACATGCATTTATATTTCATCACATAGAAATACACATAGTTAAAAAAAATCTGAAAAACAGTGGTGGAAAGGGACAGCCACTGACTGATAACTCTTGGGAACATCAATAAATAGGCATGAGGGACATTTTCAGAGGAGGAGAAGTGACAGTGCGAGGCATGCATCCATATTTCATCAGAGAGAGGCGACTGAAATGGCTCCAAACAGGTGCGTATCAATATAGACACATCAGGACCACTTACGGCAGAGAGAGAGAGAGAAAAGCAGAGAGTGCTTTAGGAAGGCAGAAGCACATCTAAAAGCCGATAACTGCCTCTATGAATATAGACACATCCACAGTGACATTTATAGACAGCCATTAGTCTTTAGGTTGTTACTTAGTTGGAGGTTTAAGACATACGTTTACTCAACTTGTTGCGCTTTGTGGAACTTTAAATGTACATGGACCATCAACACTGAGTGGAAAAAAGGATTTGAAGGAAACCAACTCAACAACAAACTAAAGGCTAATTAGACTATTTTGTTAAAAAAAATTTTTTGTAATTTTGCAGGTCAGAATTTTTGCTTTTGAACTGTGAATTTTTACCTGTGATAATTAAATTGATGTAAAAGGCTTATTTTAAGTCATTTTAGTTTTATTATTTGTTTTTATTAATTTTTTTTTTTTTTAATTAAGACTTTAGCACAGAAAATTGCACAGTTAGGTGACATGTAAAGGCCCCATTTCAAAACTTGATAAGTTGGTATTCCCATTCCAAAGTGTTCATAAGCTTGATGTTGTACTGTAGCTACAAGGGCAAAGCATTTTATTTGATTTCTTAAAGCATGCCATTTCCAGAATAACACATTAAAGTTTTGCTATGGGGAGCTGGGGCATATAAAAAAAAATTCCAGGGAGCTCAAGAAACAGTTAAGTTTGCATAATGCACCTGTCGATAAGTTGGTTTCTGTCAGGGGCTGGGTCTGTGACCCAGTGTTTTGTGTGTGTGTGTGTGTGTGTGCAGGTTTTAGTTTGTTTTGCCCTTTGCTTTATTTTTCTTCTCATGTTATCAGCCACAATAAAAGGCTCGCTTTTTGTTTAAAACTGCAGTTCCTCTCTCTGTCTGCTTCTGGGTTTGTTTCCTTTAACACACCAGCTGGTCAGCCGTGACAGGTTTCTATGACTTGTTTTTAATAAGGTTACTATGAATACCATTAATTTGACGAGAAGATCAGTCAGAAGAAAAACAAACAAAATGGTCAAATTCTGACATTTTTTTTATAGGACATTTGATAGATTTGCATTTTTAACATTTTATAGTAGTTTCTCCCACACAAGTACCAGCCAGCACTGTAAAATCCAGTAATTTTTATTATTTTTTTAGTGATACAGATTACAAAACATGAAAGTACAAATGAACATCCGGTCTTTCTATCTCTCTCTCCTTCTCTCTTTTTTAATAAAAAATCCGCACACAAACAAGCCCCAATCCCCTGGAATTTGAGATTGCCTTTGCCACTTCAGTGCATTGTGGGTACAGGATTGAGTAATGGTTGTGTCACATGTATACCATGCTGAATCTCTCTCCACTAATGTAATGGCTCAGCACTTGTGTGTGTGTGTGTGTGTGTGTCTTTGTTTGTGTGTTCAGCAGCTCTCCTCATTGTCCACATGTAATCTTTCTTATTGTGCATGAGTCTGTGTTCATGTCAGTATTCGTTTGTTTCCGTGTGTGTGTGTACGCGCGCGCATCACTGAGGGGAAATGAGGGCTCCTTATTTGGCCTGACAGGGCAATGAGCCGCTGAGACGAGATGAGCCTTATTTATCGGGCTGTGGGCCGGTGTGTGTGCACGCTTGTGTGTGTCTGTGCGTTTGCGTCCTTCCGTGTCCCTCAGACTAAAATGATCACAGTGGTGCAGTAGTGCACTCTCATCACTGTGTGTGCTGACAACATAATTGGTTGGCCTGGCATTTCAATTCAACACCACTAGACTGCTGTGGGCTACTCCATTCTCTGCTCTGTTAGCCACTGCTGCTAATAATCCAAGAAAGACGGAGGCCATGGCAGTATCCTCCCCTTCCAGTCTAGACACACCGTTGAAGCTGATTTAACATGAAGGATGTGAAATTTACATCATTTACAGATCAAAACTTTCCTTCTTTAAGATTTTTTTTTTCATTGTTTGCTTGTTTGTTCCTACTTGTTGTTTTTCAGTTTTCAAACCATACAATTTCATAACAGTACAATCAATAAAGTTTGTAAAAGAAAATTCTTACAACTGTCCTCATTGACAAAGCAACAGTAGTGGTTGTTTATTGAAATGCCACCAATCTAAGACCCTATAGGTAGGTTTTCCTGGCAAGCTATCTCATCTTTAAGTAAATAATGGTAGACATGGTAAAGTAGTAACAGAACCGGTAATTCAGGGGAAAACGGGGACACTAAAAAAACAGTTAAAGGGGGCAGAGTCTGCTGCCTCTGGCTGTAAGAATAAACTCCGTGTTCAAGTATACACTTTTACTGTCTGTCTGTTTAGGAGTTTGTGGTTCCTAGTTGTTTGGCTAGCTGCACTGACATGGGAAAATCCACCTGTTACTGTAGCTCTAATGTTTGAGTCAGGTGACAGGTGATTTCTTTCCTCCTCTGGCCGAGTATACTGAGCAGCACAGTCAGCTGGTAAGAACCATAGTTATGTTTGTGGTGTGATACACGTGTAGTAAGCTGTGATGTTGCAAACTGTCTGGTTGTGTTTAGGTTTTATTGCATTAAATAGCACTGATCACATTTTGTGAACATTTGCTGTGCCAGCTGATTGTGTGCCTGTTTGCACCTGGCCTCTTGAGGAAAAGCTCACCAGGTAAAGTGTGTTGGTCTGGTGATTCAAACAAACTCTTCTCCACACAGTCCTCATTCATAAAGTTTTTATACATCTGAACATTGTGGCTAACAGTTGGATTTCCCCTCAGTGCAGCTAGCCAAACAACTTTCAGCATTTTACTGCTAAAGAGTGACAGTGGACATTATATCCTCGATTTTTAACATAAAACATACGTTACTTTTAATTTAAGATCAAAAATTGCTCTTTCAAACTTTATTGGCCTGATTAACATTTTGCTCATTTTGTACACCACTGCTCTCTCTTCTCCCTCATCTCCACCTCATCCTCTTCCTCTGGATCTCAGGCCTAATTTCCTGAATTAAAGTCCGAGCTCTAACACATGAATATGTGTCTGTTTTTCCCAGTATTGCCACGATTACCTATTGTCAGCAGATTAGACATGCATTACTCCCATCTATGCACAGCAGACAATGACATGGCAACAGCTGGTTATAAGCTAACATTAGGCTTGAGTCTCCTAAAATCAGACTTTCCCTCTGAGAAACAGAGTGAGTTTATTCCCTTAGTGTCCAAGTCCAACAATGTTAGATGGACTTCAAAGAAAGTTTCACTGACACCAACTAACGGTAGCAAACAGCAGCAAAAAACATAAGTATTTATTTATTTTTATTTTTTATTTTTTTGCATGTAGTCGGTCTATCAATTTCCTGTAATCTTACGCTTTTAGAGTCTGAATACACATCAGCTCTGGAACCACACAAAAACAAGCTAAAAGTTCTGTTGACCTGCTGTAACACACATGCATGCATTTACTCTTTCAGCACCCTTGTCCACATACTCATTCAGCACACAAACTCCAAAACATTGCGCTGATTGTGTTCAAACAGCAGCTCCATCATTTCTTGACCGGAATGGACCAGAAAAATGATGTGTCTGAAGTGTAAGACTACAAAGAAATACACAATGTTTTGATGGGTTTACACACAAAGTAAAGCTGTTTCCACTTTGTATGAAGTTGCTTTTTCTCACATAAAACATAAAACAGGAGTGTACCTTTGACACGTTGTTGCTACTAGAGATATTCCATTGGATTGGGTAAGGGTGCTGCTTGATCTATTTTCACATCAGCAAAAGCTGTAAAGTCAGACATCACTTCGTGGACGATCACTTCATTGTTTCTTGAATTGCTCTTTGCCTGGCCCCACACCCAGCACCAGTTTGCCTTGTAATAACCTACTGGGGGCAAAACCCTGACAACATAGTCCCTGGCATCACCAGAACACAAAAGCTTCTCCACCATGGTGAGGTGGAAATTCACTGACCTATTTGTTGTGTTGTCTTACTTATTGACTTGTCAACACAGTAATCTGACACCAGTATAAAGTGGTGTGAACGAGGTCCCCAGCCACTGGAGTTCCCACTGTTTACTTCAGCCGTCTATATCCTGAGTTAGAAGCCGGCTTGAACATTTACTCTGCTGTAAAACATTGTGAAAGGAGTTTGTTATGAGTCATCACGTCCGTAAAGCTGGCAAACTGTGTCATCTAACCAGTGACAATAATACTGCAGTGAGGTGTGAAGTAGATTCTACACTTTTTCAAATGATAAGCGCTGCTGGTATTGCTGCTGTTAGCTGCAGCTGGCCCGTGTTAGCCTCTGTTACCTGTTGTTAGCTGGGATTAGTAAAACTGTCTTTGAAGTGAATCTAACATTATTGAACTGACACTTAGTGAATAAACTCGGATATAATGTGACAATATAACCTCAGTCTTTAGAGGGGAAAGTGTGATTTTTATTTTATTGTATTTTTTTATGACATTTGAGAGTAACATTAGCTGGACCAATGTTAGTTATAACCAGCTGTTGTTGTTTAGCCAAATGTTTTCAGCTGACTGGAGATGGGAAGGTCACATGTCCAATCTGTTAACAATAAGTAATTGTGACAATATCCACATAAATAAGCCTGTTTATGCATATTTTTGTGTGTTAGAGCCATGACTTCAGTTGAGAAGATAAGGGTTGAAGTGAGAAGGAAGACGATGTGTCTGTCCTTTTGTGTTTTTTCTTCTTTGATTTAGGCCGTTCCTGGCAATAAAACATAGATATGATCTTTGATATCTTGAGTCTGACGATGCAGACACAAATTTAGATATCTCTTCACTGCCTACAACTTTTCCTCCTCCTGTGGCTGTCAGCCATATATGCAAAATGGGGTTAACCAAAAGGGAAGACGGCCAGTATTCAGATATGACGGGACAACCCACCCCCACCGCTATTTTTTTTAAATTGATTAATTACCATTGCTACTTATCTGGGGGGCAGTTGATGATAATCACTTGCTATTTAAAGATTACTGGAAAACTATATCCCTGTAACTACAGTCTGACTTTAATTGAAAACAAGTTTTTAATGCACAATTACAAAAGGGGGAAAAGCAAAAAAAGACCCATATAGAATCCTTATGAAACTGATCAAGTTGAAAATAGAGTGAAAGAATTGACAGCAATGAATAGAGACCGATCGATGGAGGAGAAAAGAAGTTGAAGTTGAGAGAGAAGCCAAATTATGAGAAGCAGAAGGGGAGACGGCTCCCAATGAGGAGAGGAGGGGAATTAGTACCAGAACTAGGGCAAGCAGAGCAGGCATATCCCTGGGCAGCCATGCGTGTCTTTGTGTATGCTGTAAAACACTGTAAAGTGCAACAAGGTGTTGTAAAATTCATCGGGTTTGTGTTTGCGAACATTGCCGCTCTTAACTCGGAGATGTGGTCTGCCTTTCAATTATGTACAACTAAAATTAGACATGAATAGAAAATGACCAGAAACTAAATGCAGATTAGACACAGAAATGATTCGATGTACATAGGGACAGTGGAAACAAAGTGATATTTAAAAACGCAAACACACACCACTATATTTAAAACTGAGACACATGCATAGGATGCTTAGGATTAAGGTGGATGATTTATGTCAGTATTAATGTTTTTATTTAACTTGACTTTCTTTCTGTTACTACATTCACTGCAGTGTCAACTTTCTACAATTTTATTTAAATTGATTCAAAATGCAATTATACTGACATGTAAATTACACAAAGAGTATGAATGAGAAAAAAACTTACTTATTTGATCCTACCCTCCTAATACTATACATGGGCCTGGTTGACACACTTGACACAAATAACATTTTTAACATTGTCTTTATCTACTTTTACATAGGTGTTCTGGCCAAAGCTTACTGGCGTTTTCTTATCTTTTATATATAAGGCTCTATTGGCATTATAAAGGGTGTAGATAAGTCAAGATAACCTTCCTTGAGGGTGAAGATACCATTTTTTTTGTTTCTTTTGTTTTTTTCAGTTACCCTCTTTTTCTCATTTTTTTTCCATGTCATTGCAACCGTAAAAACTTGAACTGCAACAAAATATTGTTCTTTGGCTTAAAATTGTCTAAATTGTTGCAACCGTCTGCAAATACAATACTTTTGATTAATGAGTTTCTTATTTCACTTATGACAGTGGAAGTATCCCCATATTCACCAAATGAGCTAATGAATTCCCAAAGTAAAGACTAAAATTTCATCTGGATGAGAAATTTGAAGTAATCACCAACTGAGTGCCATCTTGTCAACCCAGTTCCTTTACGCTTTCTGTGTGCACATCCCTGTGTGTGTGCACGTGAAATGGATAGCTGTTGTCAGCCCACACTAATATCAACTCCCACATGAACTCTTAATGCCTGACCAAGGACGGCATTCACACATGCATGCACACAAAAACTCACAGACATCATCTCACACAATATAAAGCCAGTGGATCATTAATCCACTCTGCAGCTATTTGGAGGCCACTGTTGATGAAAAGAGGGAGAGACAGAGTGAGACAGAGAAGAGGAAAAGATAGCGACAGAGAGGAAACAAAGAATGAGTGAGAGAGAAACATAGAGCGACAGTTATGAAAGACTAGCTGAGTGCTTGTGGTCCAATATACAGAACTACTTTTACGGATACGTCATAGTGCTAACGGAGAACAGAGGTGACAGCAACAGAGTTGGAAAATCGGAGGACTGGAAATATATAGAGAGAAGACAAGCAGATAAGAAATGAAGCAAGACATATGAAGCGAATGGGGAACAAAGAATAAAGAACCAAAGTGCGATGAAGCAACACAGGAAAAAAGTCTAAGAGACCTACAGCAGACAAATATGGTAACTTCAGAAATAAAATAACATAAAAAAGAGATTTTAAAAAACAAGTTGTTCATTCAATTATGTTTTTGTGAACAGAAATGGCCACTGAAATTCCTAAAACAAAAATAATGAATAACAGATATTTAGCCAGTTGTTTAAGGCTGTTTATGTAAAATGTATTTAATCTGTCTGTTAGAGCATGTGTTAGATTCTGTTAGAGTATGTGATTAGGTACATGCTGCAGCTGTGCCGTCATGCTCACACCATGACCCAGTGAGTTAACATTTGCTTTTAAAAACATGTAGATTATGTGAATTGCCAATATAGACTGATTGTGTTTTTTGTTTGTTTGTTTTGTTTGTTTTTGTTCTTTGTCTCAATGATAACTTTATTTTCCCCAGTGGGCACTTGATTTGCAGCCTGTCCATACAGAAAGGGACAAAAACAAACACAACACATACAGGGGAAAAAGCCCTTCACCTTTTCAAGGTCTGAACTTGTACCGGCAGCAGCTTTATAGCATAGCCTGAGAACACAGGTTTTTTAAAAAGTAATCAGGAGCAACAAATTTAACTACACACCAAAAAAGAAAAGAAACACTCCCAACTAAACTTGGCAGATCTCCCTTTTAAGATTGTGTTCTTGTTGTTTTCTACTTTTAGACAATTCTGTGTTAAACTGAACAAAAAGATTTTTAGCAGACGTACGCTATATCTGCTTTTTCTATTGCGACATGGTTTGCCTTTGATGCATGAAGACACATTTCGGCCAATTTATGACATCATCTATTTGTGGTTCTTTGTAATTAATGTCTTTAATAATTAACCACATTATGCTTTAGGCAGCAGAAATTCATTCATTTATTAAAGTTTTAGCCAACATAGTGTCACATTGATGTCTGTGTATACTGTGGATAAAAACATCAGCTTATGATTATAAACAGATATAACGCCATCTGCAATATGAGTCTCATTAAACTTTGATAGGTGAAATCTGAGGTTTCCCATATCTAGCCAGTTGGAAAAAGGCGGTGGAAGTAACCCCTCCTTTCGTTTTTTCTACATTTTTAATGATATGGGAAAGAATGTAGAATCATTAGTGCAAAAACTATGAGAGGGGTGAAAAGCAATAAATTGAAATCAGTTGGCAACTGCATTTATAAGCCACGGCAAACCACCTCCTTGATATTTTGCTGTGAGTTGTTGGTGATGAAGCCCTACTCGTTCAACTTCATTCTGTGGATACTCAGTTGGACTGGGTCTAAGTTTCTATGGGTCAACCACCTGAACTCTTTATCAGGTTCCTTGAACCATCCCAAAGTAAGTTTTATAGTGTGGCAGTTTGTATATTTGTGGAGAATGGCAGGGTGCTGTTATCACAGGGTGTTTCTTGCTTGGTCTGCAAGATTGTTTAGGTTGGTACGAACATCCACAAGAAACATTCACATCAATGCACATAAAGATGCCCAGCAGAACATTGTAACAGGATGATCAATGTTCATTTTATCTGCTAGTGGCTTTAATGTTTTAGGCAGTCTGCATTTGTCAGCCTGAAAGCTGTGGAAGTTTGTTTAAAACCCAGAGCACTTTGTTACCATTGTTTCAGAGCACACTGTCATTGTCCTGGGACAATAGACACTTTATACATACAATTTAAAAATCACCTGATTATGTTTGAATTTATTTCAAAGCTTTTATAATTATTTTTGCCAACTCTTCACAGTATTTTTAAGTTTCTAAATAAATTAATGTAAGCCTTTATATCATATTGACGTTTGCACTTTTATACCTTTAATTATCACTTTCCATTGCGATCAGCTTGGGTAGACATATATAATGAATGAATTAGACACTATTGCTCACCTTTGTTGAATGTGTCCATGTACTCTGCTTTGACATGATGTCAATGCAAGGATCTAAAAGTGACACAAGCACACTGGTGCCAAAAGTCATTTTACTTTCTTTGTTTTTTTTTATTATATATTTTGAAATAAGGGATTACATTGCTACTTTTAAAGAGCTGAGGCGGCTGACTGAGAAGGACAAATTAGTGCGAGTAAAAATCATTGTTACTGCTGTGTCACGTCGCAAAAAATAAATTCCCACCACTTTTACGCTCTAATGGTGCAGTCATTTCTAAGACTTCCAGAAATTACAAACTTTGTTTTCCTTAAGATGATGTTCTTATAGATCCAATGAATAATCACCTATTATTGCAGTTTTTTAAACACATCCCTAATTTCACAGCTTTGCTGGGAGTCATTAGCTAAGTGAGTTAATGCAAGTGAAACATTAAATTACACACAAATGTGAACATAGATACAAACAAGCACATACATACAGATTCACGCACACACAGTCTTATTTTATGCATGACGACCATATAAGCAATGATACCTTCACAAACTGAGGACCAGTTGTAGACATGTACACAGGACTTCAGGGGCTGTCCTGTAGTGTGTGTCTGTAATGTTGACAGTGATTCTCTTGAATCCTGTGGTTTGGGCCTCCATGGATTTGGCTTTTTTATGTGCAATCTGCATTTCCTTAATCAGTTTGTATTCCCTTGAGTTGGGAGACTGATTAAATGTCTTGTGAAGTTTTCATGGACTACCAAGGATTCCTCTAGTTTTTGTGCTGTGGTGGGAAGCATTATCCTACTGGGGGAGGCTCCTGTATTCAAGCGAGGGCAGATGGCAGTATGCTTGGACTGCAATAGTGTTTAGGTATTAGTATGTGACAAAATAACATTGACACCAATGTCTGTACCCAAGGTTTCAAGCAGGCCATTGTATTGTTATGAGATCATAAATATTGCTCAGTTGTTGTCAGTGGTTTTAATGTTATGGGTGAGCTCCTAGGACAAAGGAATATTAACTAAAATCTTTGGTTCTACTTCAAACTATTGCTGTGATGCATTGCTATGCAGTTTCCTGTGAGTCATATTGAATTATAACTGTTCCTTATTACCAGTATCCACTCAGCTGCACTGCACAGACGCACCAATGACGAACAGAGATGTTTATAATGGTGTCCTGTATGCTCCTATATGGACAGTTTTCTTGTTCAGGTTTAGATAAATGAATGTGTTCAAAGAAATATAGACAGCACCATATGTAACTTTAAGTGCCTTTATTTTATTGTTATTTTTGTTTTATTTTTATTTTTCTTGCACTCCAAAACGTAGGCTTTATATCGTGCTCCAAATATGAGTTAGTTTTTTCCCCCTGTCACAGTAGCTATTCTGTCCCTCCTGTTATTTCGAAGGTATGTTTTTTTTTATAAGTTTGTTATATGACGGGTCATAATCATTCGTTCTGTAATTAACTGTTGCAACGTGTCAGAAAATATGTTTGTTCCTGATCTTGTCTGGGAAAAGCCTGCCATCTAGTGGGTTGACAGGGTAGCGCCATGTGAGAGCGCAAGCAGTGGTTTTCTCCCAGCGCTCGACAGGGAAGGTCCATTTCTCTGTGTCTCTGTAATTTCCTGCATCTGACGCCCTTGAAAAGGCAGAATCTGTAAGTGTGGCAAAATGGTATATTGTTCCCATTTATTAGTACCTTGTTCAGCAAAGTAATGAGTTTCTTGTGTGTTTAGCGAGTTTGTTACATTACTAGCACAAGCTAGCTGTTAGCCCTTTATTTAGCCTGCTAACATGAAGCATACCAGCATGTGGTGTTAGCTGTATCTCTTGACATGTGTTGATACTGAGATTGTGTAGTGACTGTTTACATAAGTCAACAATATTTAATGTAATCTTTGTGTATTTGTATGTAGAGTGAATACGCTGTATTCTGTTTCTGTTATTACAGTTTTACAAAAAAGAAAAATAAGGATCAGTAAAGCTCTGAAGAATGCCACGCGGTCTCCTGAGTGTTTACTGAAGCCATTTAATGTTTAGCTCTCTGCATAAGCTGGATAGAGACATTCAGCTGAGGGCAGAAGAGTAGTTAAATGGTAAATGAGAAGCCTGTGCTGTCCACCACTGAATAGTTGTAGAACTACTGATCCACCTTACACGAGTCAATGACAACTTTCCAACTCCCCAGTGAGGCTTTGAAGTGATAATAGCTGCTGTCCAAAGTCTCTCTCCTTCCAAGAGTCCCCGCTACAGGTATGTGGACTCTGTGGCAGGTCATTTGTTATCACAATTGCTCTCACATTTCCCCCTTTTCTCTTCCTCCTCTTCTTCCCTTTTCTCCCTTCAAAGATTTTATCTTCTCCTCTTACTGTCATTGTCCTTCTGTCTCATTGTCCTGCCCTCTCATCTTCCTCTTCTAGCTACCTTTGTTGTTGGTCACGGTGGGACATGGCTTTGTGTTAGGTCATGTGTTATCGGCCACACACACACACACTCACACACAAACACACACACTGTATACCAGGAATCTAATACAGTGAGAGTGTAACTGCAGAAAAGCTCACTCTGCTAACTTTGTATGACTTCTCAGTATCTATCATTATATTTCCTTTTAAAAACCTTATTATTATTATATATCCACAACCTAATAATCCACAGCTTTTTTATAGGCTTACAAGGCTGATAATTCAGTTACTTAAAATACATTTCCTTTCCTCTGCAGGTGTGTGCTTACCAATTATCAGGTTCTGTTTTGTCCTCACACGTCTGCACTGTGGATGGATGGCTGCTGAGGTCTTGTTTTGCAATCAGAACCAGTGACCCAGCTGTGTTTTGTTTGTGTTCTCATCTTTGATTAATTCTAATTCAATGGGATACAAAGATGAAGACTGCAATAGAATAAAGTTCAAAATGATATGGATTTCTATTTTGACCTCAACTGAGGGCAATCATAGAAAAGCCCTTCAATACCCATCTGTGTGAATTCTTTCTGAACGTTATTAGTTGTTACAGTGGAATAGTGACTGAAGATGAAACCTCTTTTTTTTTTTTAAAGTCTGTTTTTTGTTTTTTTGTTTTTTTCTACCCTCATACCACTATTCCTAACTGCTCCTTCTGGATCAATACTTTACTTCTCACTGCCCACACACATACACACAAACTGTGAGTGTGGACAGTGGCAGGCTGTGCACCTTTGAAGTCCTCTGTGTGTGTGTCTCCTGTGGTCTGAGCCATCAAAGTTTCCATTTATTCGTTCCTGTGTGACAGACTTCTCACCTTGACACACTGTTATTCTCTCTCTTGCGTTCTGTAACACACACACACACACACACACACACACACACACACACACACACTCAAATGCCAATAAGAATTCAAGTATAAGCAAGACACCGAGCCACTTTGACCTTCAACACTTACGACCTTTCACAATAACTCAGGACAGAGTTTACAGAGCGATGCCTAAAAGTGAAACTTTTGAATTCCTTCCCACTGTAGGCTGAGATATTAAAGGGGTCAAATTATACTTATTTAACTAAGTCTCTTTTGAATGTGTATTCTTAAGTTTCATCTTAAAATACCACAGAGACTTTACGAATATAATACCTGAGAGCAACCAGTGGGTATATTGCTATGCAGAATCTGTAGGCAGCAAGTTTGATACTAGCAGCTTTTTCTAGTTTAGTTGTAGTCGGCATACTTTTGATTAAAGTTTAGCAAACTTTCAAGACAAAAAGAGGAAACACACGGGCAGAAATCCAATCTTGAAACAATCACCCATTATCTAATGATAATTGAACTTCTTATTAGCATTAAGAAGAGAAAGTCTTGGCCCACATTTCTGTTGGCTGCTCTTTAACATCTTAAATACTGGCATTGTCACCAGCAGACTAACTTATACTCCTGGTGAGTTAAGTTTATTTCTTGAAATTATAAAGGCACCCTTTTTGCTAAAGGTACTATTTAGTCAGAACCTACTAAAAACATTAATTGCCTATTCAAAGAAACATGGGGGAATAGAAGAAACAAGTAACATGCCTTTAGGCTGCTTATATAGTTATACTAGACTTGAATGCAAAATCGTTTTTGGCTTTGTCATGTGCTTAATATATGAGATGTTGTTAACTGTCAACAGCCACACAAGATATGTTTGACATATTTGAGTGGCACTTTCACAGGAAAATATACAAATTTAATAAAATTTGATTATGATTGTTTTCTAGCCTCATAACTGTAAGAGCTCAGTCTTCATTTCATTACCAATAATCTTCTTGAATTATTATTTTCAAAGCCATTTGTTGTGCCGACTTTTGTATCCTGTTACGGAGAGGAAAAACCAAAATAATAACACTGGTCTGGCCGGGTTGAGTCAAACGATGATTTTAATGATCACACGCGTGGGAGATGGACACCGTACGCAGACAGCATCAGATCTCACCTCAAAAACCACTACTGGTACGATATATATGAATATAAATAGGAAAAAGTTATTATGGAAGAAATTTGTTTTACTATTAGCTATTAGTGTTGAGTTAACTCATTACATTTGTACCTGTAATTGAAGCAGTTAATTCATAATGACAGGTTTATGATTATGCATGTACAATAATATGGACAAAAGTCCTGGCCACCTACATGTTACACCTGCTGTAGCTGCTCGGCCAGGAAGCTCTCGACCCACAGTTTTTGTTCTGATTTTAAAACCAGAGGGGATTTAGAGTTCTGTAGTTATTGACTCAGCAGCTTACCGACACCTACTATGCATTGTGCAACACAGCAGTCAGCGACTGTAACTACTACTACTACTTTAACAACTACTTCATGGCCAAGTTGCTGTGATTTTCTGAACACAGAAACTTGACCCATTCGTTCACAAATGTTTGTAAAGGCAGACTTCAAACCTCGTTGCTTGATTTTATTAAACTATTGCAATGGGACTAAAAACACCTGGATTCAGACATTACAGGGTTTGTCCCAGTATTATTGTCTATGTAGTATTGACATGTCCTGGGTTCAAGCTTGCCATTGTTTTCTCTGTAGATATGAGATGTCCAAAGCTCTGAGTGATCAGTAACTAAGAAATGTTATACGCATGGAAATGGGCATTTAAAAGGATCATTGTTTATTTATTTTTTTTCACTATTACATCAAATTACCCAGAAAATTGTAACCAGATTTCAAGACTGGTCTCTAAGGTCCAAAGAATAAGGGTATAGTTAACTCTAGTTTCACTGCCTTAGAGGGTTTTTTTCTTTTTCGATGTTGATTCATCTTGTTCTTTGCATTTTTGAATTACATTCACTCAATGCTTGATATGACTCATACACATTGATATAAAACTACTTCCCATATTATTAAATATTGCTCATGTTTTCCAATGTTTTTGCGGTCATAATTACCATAATTCACTGTGTTTGAATACACTTGAAGCCAAACATGCGAGAAGATGCAAGTAACAACACTGTTTAGTTCCAGGAACAGAATTTTGACACTTGGAAAAACCAAACCAAAACAACAACAAAAAACCTCATCGTGTTATTTTCTTGAATGTTCTCTTGAATAACAAGCTACAGAGAGAATATTTGTTTCCAAAGCCTCCAAGAAAAAAGATGGCAAGGGAGAAAAACACTCCAGAGCTCGGTCTGTGCTGTTTAATTAGCAGGGCAATGTTGGCTCAGAATATCTGGTCTCATTTCATGCTGTGGAAATAGAGAATAAAAGACACTCACAGATGTCTGGAATTCATGGAAAGCTAATTGTCTATCGCACTTTGTTAGCTTGTTAGGCCTTTGATTTTCTCTCACACTTCTGGGTGCTTTCCTTCATATCTTTGAGCCTTTCTTTTACTCTTTCTCTTCCCTTACTCCCACCCATTCTTTTTTTGTCATCTTTGTGCTCTCTGGCTGCGATTATGAGAGACGAAATCAGCATCACTGTCATCGCTTTTCGGGCCTATTTTAATAACTATTGACTTGACAGCACATGTAATGATTTCTGCCTTATTTAATAGCTGGAGCTGTAATCATTTCTGTTTTTTGAAAAGCAGTAGACTTGATGTAGATGTAATCAGAGACTTAATCACATGTGACGTTGTCTGCCGACTGGCTGGTTCATTTTTAGAACAATCAGGATGGGCTTTAATTAATAGGCTGATAGAGTCTGACAGAGTCTGAATGCAAATCCTCTTGTCGGTGTCATTTTTTTTTTTTTTTGGCTCTGTGATTTTTTTTTTTTGATTTTTTTTTTATCTTGCGTCTTTCTTTCTGGGTTTTTTTTTCTGTTTTCATTTAATCTTTGGCTTTCTTGATGGTGTCTTTCTATATATGTGTCTCTCTTTATTATGTAGTTCCTATTTTTTCCCCATGCGCTCTCTTACTCGTCTTTCATCTGACTTCTCTTTTCTGTGTTTATGTTTTTTATTTCCATTATGAACAGATCATTACCTCTGTCTCTGACAAATGGCACCACTCCTAATATTTTGAATTAAAGGCAATATCTGTCAGGATCCTGGGTCTCCTGAGTATTTCCCTCTGTGTATTTTGGTTCTTAGAGTCCTCTGCCTTATGGTTTATGTCTGTGTTTCTTAGTTGCTGTCTCCACCGTGTCAAGTTCGCATCTCTGTGTTATACTTCCTGTTTTACTTTGAAGGTCCGTGTCTTATGTGTCCTGCTTTGCTTCCTTGTTCTGATTTCTCCCAGCTGTGCCCTCCTTCTGTGTCTCATCCCCCTCGTTACTTCCCAGTGTATTTAAACCCTGTGTTTCTCTGAGTCAGTGTTGCGTCGTCCCTCATGCTGTGTGGATCTCCCTGTGAGTTTAGTTTGTCATTTTCCAGTTTAGTTTAGTTTGCTTTTGTATGCTTTTCCCAGCCAGCAAATAAAGCTGTGGTTTTGAGTTCATCCCTCGTGTCTAAGAGCCTGCATTTTGGGTCCAATTCCTGCCTGCCCAATAGTGATTCATGACAATATCTTTGTTATTAAAATGTCCTCTATTTATATAGCCCACCTGCATTTGTCTGGGAAGAAGTTACTGATATATATGCAAGTCAGAAAAAAAGTAATTTAAATGTTTCTCTTTGTGACAGAATTATTATAAATTCATTTTCTGTTACTTATAATATAAGATAACAGATATATATAATATAACAGAGCACTGTTGGCTCATTTCCCACTTACTCTCTCTACATATTCATACATCGAGATTATCCAGAGTCATACTGGCCACAGCGTCCCACTGCAGACGCTGCTCAACGACATCTTGGTTGCAGTTTTGTAAATATCTTAATTTTCAAAAAATCACTGACATAAAAAAAGATATGGGGATATTGAAGATATGACTCGTAACTTTCCAGAGATACTTTTTTTTAAATGTCTTTTTTTTTATTTTGTAAATTTCCAGTACGTTGGGTTGTGTTTATGGTAATAACACAAAGCAGTGCTGCCACAGACAAAGAACATTGATTTGTTTGAGCATTGCTATGCAATAAACTCAAACGTACCACTAACCTCAGCTGATGTACTTTATGCTGCTATATCAAATCAGTATTTCTACTAGGATTTCAAATTGGATGTTTTCATTAATCTAGGCTGACTTTATAGCACTGTAGCTAGAAATTCCACAACCAACTTTTTATTCCAGCCAAGACCTGGCTTAGACTGCCAGAGTACAAAAATCTTAATCAACTTTGCATTGCACCATGCAAATGAAAACTAAATTCTCAAATATACTTGTATTATAATGGAGCAGGAAGCAATGTGCCACATATGCGATCTCCTGGGGGTGCAATTATTATACAGTAAGTAAAATAAAGCAAAAGGCTAAACAGGTCTGAAATGAAAGAGGAGTTAAGGAGTAGTATTTTTAATCCAAGACTTTAATTTGACTTGGTCAAGTGCAGTTTTGTGACTTCAATACCAGCTAAAGACTTTATAAAAACCTTACTCATACAGTCATGTTTTTCTCCCAGCCGTATAGGTGGGATTTCATTTTTTTTTATTTTGTAAATTTCCAGCTTACGTTGGGTTGTGTTTATGGTAATAACACAAAGCAGTGCTGCCACAGACAAAGAACATTGATTTGTTTGAGCATTGCTATGCAATAAACTCAAACGTACCACTAACCTCAGCTGATGTACTTTATGCTGCTATATCAAATCAGTATTTCTACTAGGATTTCAAATTGGATGTTTTCATTAATCTAGGCTGACTTTATAGCACTGTAGCGCTTCCTCATCTCTCAGTTACTACTGGTCAGATGGTAGTATTGGTTTCCCTTTAAATGTCAAGAATATACCTTAAAATTCTTACACATACACGTCTTTGGAATTCCACACACTTTAAAAAAAATCCAAGTATATCCAAATGTTGCTCCACCACAAAAATTCAATTATACTAGAGATATGCTATCATTCCCAACTTTATTGCTTTGAGGTTGTCTACCTGCTGCTCTGACTTACAGGCATATGCTGTGTCTCCATGCCTCTCATTTTTGGTACAGCTAGCCTCTCTCTCTGTGTAGGCTGGGTCTTTCCTCTCTGTCTCCTTTCTAAGCTGAATGTATTTTCTTGCTTTTTCCTCACCTCCAACCTCTACGTTTTTTCTGTCTTTTCATGTCAAACCGTGTGTGCTTGAGAAAACTATTTTGCATTGTTTTCAGTCATTGTGTCATATCAAACAATGACACTGTCAGTTGTGTAGGATAATTTCTTCAATTATTTGCATAACAGGGTTATGGGGAAAAAATCAATGGCGTTACCCCTGGCTCTGGATTGTGTGAAAGACTGTAAAAATATAGCATTTCAGATGCTCACAAATTCCAATTTATTGCAGGAAAAAGACGGCAGCATGAAGTTGAATTGCAAACTGTACCAAGGTCAGGAACAACAATTTACTGCAAACATGAAATCAAATCTACCCAAGCACCTCCAATCATGCCAACAAAAAATGGCAAAAGACCGCGAGTGATGCTCAAGCTCAAGTGTATGCCAACTCCAACCAGGCAGCCAAAGTTTGTTTTTCAGCAAAGAACAAAAGCAGTGAAGAACAGGCTTGTGGCTATGTGCACAGCAGTGAACCAATGTTTTATTTTTCTACAGTAATATCACTGTTGCTACAGGTGTTTCTATAAATTGCTCTTTAGTTTAGATATCGACTAAGCTTCGTGGTGTCTTTGGAAACACTCAGAGTACTCACGTCATGTCATGTTGTACAAAATGCAAACATAACATACGAGTAGTTACTTTCTACAGGTGGGAAAAAGGTTCTACTCAAAAAAAAACCAAAAAAAAAAGAACTAGCTAGTGCAGGGGTGGGCAATTCCAGGCCCCGAGGGCCGGTGTCCTGCAGGTTTTAGATCTCACCTTGGGTCAACACACCTGAATCACATGATTAGTTCATTACCAGGCCTCTGGAAAACTTCAGGACATGTTGAGGAGCTAATTTAGCCATTTAAATGTGCTGTGTTGGTTCAAGGACACATCTAAAACCTGCAAGGACACCGGCCCTTGAGGCCTGGAGTTGCCCACCCCTGAGCCAGTGCTTGTTTTTAATATAAAACAAATGAACCTTGCCACACACAAATCAGCAGTAGTGGTGTGCGATACTGCATATTTGGGTATCGATCCGATACCAAATAAATACGGGCCAGTATCGCCGATACCAATACCGATACCGATACTTTTCAATAAATAAGGGTTAATCGCAATTAATTTTCATGATCTTAAGTGTTTTTTTGTGATTTTTCCTTTTGTATTATTAATTACTTAAAACCCAGGAAATAATTAAATAAAAAATGCTTCACCTTCACTGCATCTACAATCATGCCTCACCGGCTTAAAACCTGTGCGCTGCTTGTGCTGTTGTTGTTTTTGGTGTTGATGTGTCCAGCTGGCAGCAGGAGGGCTGCAGCCGTTGAATGTAGGCTACTGTTACAGCAACCGGGCCAGCTCCCGGACTTCCGCTGGAGGCGCGGGCGACCGCCAGAGTGGAAACTTCCCCGTCGCTGGGCCGGGGCATGGGATGCCGATGGTCCGGGCCGATTCCCTCGCCTGCTCGCGGGGTGGGGTGAAGCGGGTGATGGGGATGTGGCAGGGCGTGTTCTGCGATGCCGCTGCAGGTTTGGTGGTTGTGATGTGTACGGCTGCCAGCGGGAGAGCTGCAGCCGTTGAATGTACTGTTACAGCAACCGTGTGATTATTGTACGAATAAAAGGTGCGGCGAAGCATGAAAATGCCATCAGGTCTGCCGTGGTGGCGATCTTTTTTTTTTTTTTGTTAATCTTAAGTGCACACAAACCAGTAAACAAATTAAAACAAATACTGTTGATAAACTATAATACAAAAATTACAATTAAAATTCTCAACAACAAAAACAATTGGTAAAAATATAATTAATATGTAAACAACTTAATAACCCCCAAAGTGTCTAAGTCACGTGGCGTGTCAGCGCAACACCGAAACATAAGAAGGGGGGGGAGCAAAGCAAAGTGCTCTCCGCTGACACAGGAGCGGCGAGTCCAGCGACCTGGCTGTTTCGTTTTTGCCGAAAACACAGCATAGCAAACAAGCAGAACTCAAAGTAAAGAATCAATCCAACCAGGCTAGTATCGATCCGATACCGATCCCGACTTGGGATCGATACTATCGATATTTGGATCGATCCGCCCACCACTAATCAGCAGTATTACTTATTTGTTTTTGATACTTTCTGTTTTTGTAAATAAATGCGACGTTCATATCAATCTAGTGCAGTGTGCTTTGACTTTTCTTAACAGCCGTGCAGTAAAATGCACTTGAGCTCTCCCCTCAAAATACATTTTTGATACTAACATGGAATACTGCTAATGGTGGAGGGGCTAGCAGAGCTGTTTGGTCAATGAGTTACATGACCTTTACAGTACAGTAGGTTTGCTGGAAATTGTGATACTGTGAAACATGCAGTAAGGCAAAATAGAAATAATAGTTTTAAAAAATTCTGATGTAGCGCTAGGGTAAATTCACCTGAGCAACTTGCGAGGACAGTAATTTGCTGCTTCATTTACCAGTCATTTAACATAGTTAGCTAATTTAAACACCCACAAAGACACATGCAAACAAATCTCCGTCAGTGAGAGTAATTATATGGTCAACAATCATTTCATCTGGGTCAGGCAAGAGAAACTGCAGAATAAACTACTTAGAACATGAATGTCATTGTCTGGTTGAATCAGTCACACCTCTCAGGGGGTGACACTCTGCTATGCACACAGACACAAACACACAAAAGGCGTCAAGGAAGAAAATTCATGCAATTTGAAAACAAAATTTTTAATTTATAAATAAACAAAAAACAAACTCACTATGACTGAATAAGAGGTAGCCTGAATGTGAAGGCTTAACATTTCAAGTACCGGTATGTCTATTTCTCCTCATACTGACTTATGCACAACAAGCCTTTGACACTCAAATGACTTCCACTGCAATGCGATCACACATGAACCTTCACACTGTGACAGCTAATATCTGTCTGGCACATATACAACCCCCTGTTTCAGGTATTTAAACACGTGTAGCTGATGGATTCAACCTGAATGTCTCATACTGGCTCATGTCTGATCTTAGTGGTGATGTCAGTGGATTATAATTTTTAGACAGGCTGCTATCGCTGTCTTAAATGAAGAAGCAAGGCGAAGTGGCAGGATGTTTTCATCTAGTTTTTATTCACCAGTGTTTCTCCTCGTGCATTAGTTTTCATTTATTTATTGTCTTGTTTTTGTCAGAAAAAAACAGTTGTTAAGTATGAAGAAAATTATTATTATTATTGAAACACTGGTGGAAACTCAAAAACATGACAATGGGAAGATCAACTAATAGTGACAGATAACTTTCCCCTGATGGTAAATTGATGATGGACAGAGCACATTCTATTTAGGGGGGGAAATAGTATGGAAAGTTCAGTAACTGTAGAAATAACAAAAGAAAAAGACGTATTCAGTCTATATTTCAAATTGAAAAGGCTCACAAACAAAGTGATCTATATTTAAGAGATAAAGACAAAAGCATAACAAGCACAGCATGGTTCTTTTTTTTAAATATGTGACAAGCAGCTGTACACTACAGTTGACGCTTGTTCCCGCAGCATTTATAGGGAGGCAGACATTTAATTATAGGTGCAGGTGAGCCTCATTAACTGGCCACAGCGCTGCTGCTTCTTTCCATCCATGCTCTGTCACCTCTTACGCTGTAAAGAACAGTGATATATATTACTACCAGAAAATGAGGAAGCCTTCTCACTTCCATTTAAATGCTCTGCAAGTTAATTTAAATGCTATCTTTTTCATTACTAAAGTAATTATAGGGCTGCCAAGTTGAAATCTGTCACAGAATAACATAGATATATGCACCTGCAAGTAGGTACATGCATACAAATGTGTTTATGGGTTTAAATACAATAAAAGAGAAAACATCACAACTGTGATGTGAAAAATCAAGTCTTAAATGTTCCTTGTATCTTTGTGTGGAAACAGAGTAGCAGTTAAGAAAAAAAGTGTATGTAATTGCATAGTCCTCTATTGCGCTGTGGTTGTAAGATTCTACAGCTACAGAAAATCTATATGTTCAGTTGCACAATTAAGACTTTCCTCCCATGATATCAACCATATAAGTTGTTTTTGCATGGAGTTTACAAGCTGTTGTTACGTTTTAGCATTACAACCGAAGTTTTTGAATCTTAAAAGAAAAAAGGGATTTGAAAGGATAATGTTAACCTGAATCAGAATTTATTCAGGTTATTGTTGTGCCCAGAGTCTTATTTCTGGCAGAGGTATAATTGTACTCTATTGTTAATGCAAAGCTCTGAACATACTGGACATTTGCCGGGTGGTCAGTTAAGTTTTTCTGTTCGTTTTTTCTTTGTTAGTATAATATATTTCACGATTTGCCTCTCCAAAATGTGAAATGGACACACATACACAAGTTGTATTACCAGCAGGGGGAGATGATAGACTTAAAGCCACAAAGTTGGTCGTGAGCAAAAAACTTACATTTACGTACATTTCTGGGTTCTTAATCGCCAAAAACGATTAAGCTAGGTGGCTAACATGTATATACATGCAAATGAGTTAGTAATGTCTTTCCCTGTGATTATTGTCATGTTGGCTTGAAATACAATATCTTTATCTGCTGTTACTGCAACTTCTGCATGCATGTCCCTTTTACGTTTTGGAGAGGCAAACTGTGAAATGGACATGGTTGACCGGCGTGTCTATTACACACTGATATCGGGTTGAATAAACTGCACAAAACTGTGCAACATGTTTATGCAAAAGTTAAACGTGTGGTGGACTGCTGAGCACCTGACTGATCATGTTGGGCCCTCCTGGACTAGAAATTCCACAACCAACTTTTTATTCCAGCCAAGACCTGGCTTAGACTGCCAGGGTACAAAAGTCTTAATCAACTTTGCATTGCACCATGCAAATGAAAACTAAATTCTCAAATATACTTGTATTATAATGGAGCAGGAAGCAATGTGCCACATATGCGATCTCCTGGGGGTGCAATTATTATACAGTAAGTAAAATAAAGCAAAAGGCTAAACAGGTCTGAAATGAAAGAGGAGTTAAGGAGTAGTATTTTTAATCCAAGACTTTAATTTGACTTGGTCAAGTGCAGTTTTGTGACTTCAATACCAGCTAAAGACTTTATAAAAACCTTACTCATACAGTCATGTTTTTCACCCAGCCGTATAGGTGGGATTTCATTTCTGAAAGTTACACTTTGACTTTGTTATTGTTGTTGGGCTGGCACTCTGCTTTCTGAAAATTATACTTACCAAAAAAACGGATCTATTATCTGTATAAAAAACATAAATTATACGTTCATATTCATGTAACCTTTCAAGTACTTGCAGTCTGTGGAAGTTTTTCATAGTTCTCATAGTGCTTGAATCCTAAGGGCAGAACAGTGGGAGGCAAAAGGTTAACTCAACTTTCAAATGTCAGTGCTTTGCTGGAACAAGTCAAACTTTCCTGAGTGAGATATGGGCCTTTTATAAGTACAACCGGCATCAGATATGTCAAAAAAAATCTACTACCTACACCCACAAGATTACACGGACACTGGGGTAAACTTTGTCATGCGTTCATTATATAGGCTTTTGAGTTTTACTTCAGAAAATATATGTGTACAAAAGTTTTTAAAATACACCCTAAAGACACTGACATCAAAAGAAGTAAAGCATTTTCTAAACCCTAACAAACTAACAAACCTTCTAACAAACCACCTACATATGGTACTGATCAGAAAAATAACCTTTACCATAGATTATGATCCATATAGATAATAATCAATGATGGCTCTTTTAAAAATAAACATTCACAAGCTATTTCAGATGCCTTTTGGGTCATACTGTTGTAATTTAACTGCATTAATTACGCCGAGATTCTGAGTACCAGAACAGATTTTTATACATAAATGGAATCTTTGAAATGCATCTTAGATAAGCGAGCAAACACCTGTAGTAGTGCAAAAATCTGTTTCAATATACGTTGCAACTTCCATGTTATCTCAACACAAAGCTCCTGGAAGACTCATGGATAGTGATCAATGATCACTGCTGTCTTACTATTATGAAATTGTTATTTAAGCAAGAGTGAATCATGTATTTATTTAAAGATTATTATCAGTTAGGAATTATACACAACTTGATACTCTTGCATTGACACTACATTAGCCATAGCTTCAATTTTTATGAAACTGTATTTGTTTTGGCCAACAGTGGTGCTCTGTGGCAGAAAGCTTCTTTTCGCTTTACAAGATCTCTTCTTACAAGGTTCAAAAAGAGCCAGTTTTTTTTACACATATACAATTAATTTATGTCATAAAATAAATATGCTGACCTTTAAACCAGCCAAAAATAGACAATACGCATAACGTGTGCACAGAGATCTCAAAGATCTTCTTGCAGATTTAAGTAAAATGAGATCTAAATAATTACCCCTAAGAAAGGAAGTGTACTCTTACCTTACAAAGTGTGAGGTTAACTTATACATGCACATCTTAACTCCAGTTTAGAGACATTTAAGCAGATTATTTAATGAGAACACAACACAGGTGCTGCACAGATTCTGCAGGATTAATCTCTTAAGTCCAATTTCAAGGTGACATACACTCAACCAAAAAATATGGATGCTAGCATTGTATGTGCTGCATAGACAAAGTGTAGGTTCAGTTCAAACAGCTTGTAGCACAGTTAAGCAGTGGTCATTGCACTGTATGGAGTTTGCATGTTCTCCCTCTGCCTGAGTGGGATGTTTGGGGGGTACACTGGCTTCTTCCCACAGTTCAAATACATGCATGTTAGGTAATTGGTTGTTCTAAATTGGACATAGGTGTGAATCTGAGCATGACTGCTTGTCTTTGTGTTAGGCCTCTCCCCCATGACAGCTGCTTTAAGCTCCAGTCCCCCCATTAACCTTCAATAGGACAAACAGTTATGGAAATTGATGAATTGATTGTCAAAAAGTCAAATATGTCCTTCAGGAGACGGCTCAACGACTATGAGATGTCAGATATAACAGTCATGTCTATGCACTGTTATTTTCTTATTTTCTAAACCAGGGGTGTCAAACTCAAATACACAGTGGGCCAAAATTCAAAACTGGAACAAAGTCGCGGGCTAACGTTAATATTTACTGAAAAAAAATCTTCCTCTAGATATAAGAATGAATCTTTTCTTATGGACTCAAACAAGTTTTGCTGAAAAACTGAATATGGAACAAGCAAAGCTTAATACTAAACAAATATATATATATCTATATATTTGGTATATACATATGGCTTCGTGGGCCAAATATAATTAGGCTGTGGGCCAAATTTGGCCCGCGGGCCAGAGTTTGACACCGTGGGCCAGAGTTTGACACCTATGTTCTAAACTGTTATCTGTATATTATGTGAATATAAACCCTATTAATTTGTGTCTTAGAAAACACACATTCTCCACAGCAGATTTCAAAAAGCTTTTGGACATGTGTTGAATCCTTGTTTTTCATGGATATAATTCGGCCAAAGAACCAACCCCAGTGGTCATGTCTGATACCTCTCCCAAAACACACCATTACTAGTGGGATTAAAGGGATTGCGGTTTAACACACACACACACACACACACACACACGCACAGAGGGTTATAAAGGCAATGTGAGACAAGAGGCTCTGGCAATAGCAGACAAGAATCATGCCAGTGAAACACTCTGAAATGAAAGGCAAAATTTGGAGGAAAAAAAAAATTAGGACACAGGGGGTAAAAAGAGAGAATGAAAAAATTAAATTGGGAAAAGAACAGGGATGAGAGAAGCTGGATGGTAACTGCCAAAAGCTGGAGTCAAACTCACAAAATCTTGAGCAGGAGGTATGTTGCTGCACCACAGAGCATCCTAGTGTGTCTAACATGCTTTGGTATCAGTCCATTTGGAAACAAATTCAAAGTGTATGAACCCAGGCGGCCCAGTTCTGAAGAGGAGGGAGGTGTGTGTGTGTGTAAGCTTTTGACTGTTGTTTGTACAACGTGTACAATAGGTGAAATCAGTACAATATCCCTATTTACAGGTACAGCAAAACCTCACATATCTTCATTTCAAAGAATTCATTTTGCACACCAAGATTCGCAGAATTGTTTCATGCCAATGACTTAAAGATTAAGACAACATTTTTTTCATGCTCGCATTGTCCTACACGGATTTTTCTGAACTGCCTAATGTATAGATGCTAAATAGTTTTTGTGGAAGGCAATGCAATGATTTAGACAATATTTGTGCTCTGGTAGATGTCTTTTTTTTAATCTTTTTTTTGTCGTCACACTTTTGTATTTTAATATTGATGTAAAAAAAAACTGAGAAGATTAAAGTGAAGGTAAAAAGATAATACCCAAAAATGTTTGGGAGGTAATGGGGGAGGTAACTGAGGACAGAAATCAGTTCCATTCACTTCAATTCAGTTTTATTTATATAGTGCTAAATCATGACAACAGTCACCTTGATGTGCTTTATATACAGAGTCAACAATAATGGAGAGAAAACCTCAGAAGAAAAGATTATTCTGAGTTGGACGGAAGCTCTCATGCTACCAGTGTCGATATTAAAAAAATTGGTGGCAAAATTAGAGATAATTATTGAAGAAACTAATAAATGTTGTTTTAAAATAAATTCTAGGTTCTCATAAAAAAAAAACAGTTTTTTAAAACTGTTAATCTGTTAGACACACAAATCAGTTTCCTTTAAGCACCGGTTTTAATCTTGGTAGTCAGAGAACACTGTCTGAGAGAAAGTGCAGATTTTGCAAAAGTGTCTCTACAGCAAAGCATAAAGACCTTCAGCTAATTGGTTCTCTATGGGCCTCGTCAGACAGGTCCAAACATTAGGGTTATACAGCAGAGAAATGGAATGAGACAGACAAGGACAGGGAGACAAAAAGTCAGATTTAAAGAAAAGCTTCAATAAGGAGAGGAAAAGTAAAGGTTGTGAGCAATATCCAGTGGGGTAAATAATTATTTGAGCTCTGCTGAGTTTGCTCACTTACAAAAAGAAATGTTTAATGTTTCAATTAATTTCCAGGTTTTTCAACTAAGCATGAAGGACTTGATCTGTACCGTAATGTTATTCTGCTCTAGCTTTTATCAATGAAAAAACACATTAGAAGATCTATAAAGGGAGAAACCAAACTTGAACACCGTCTGTGGCTGCAGTGTAAAAATTCACCTCATCTTGACTGAGTTTGCCCCCTCTTCATTTTCTTAAGCAGAGCTTTCCAAGCTTAAATAACTGCAGGCAGGGAAATGTTGACATCCACCTCCAGAGTTTGAATACACTGCTCCAAATATGCCTCATATAAATGCACTCTTAAGACAGTTTCCAGTGCCAGCAGTCAGAAGACTCCTCAGATCTTGCAAACCATGCAAATCCCCAGTTGCAGCCAAGTAGGTGGGTGCAGAAGCCAGACCCCGCTCAATCTGTACAAACTGTCCTTGACATTTAAATGTTCCAGAATCATCTATATGACACGTTTGCAATATTTTCTGATCTGTTTGTACATTTTAATTCTCTAAATCAGGATAGACACATTTTCCAAAAATGAGCATAAATATATTTACAGAATAATTCTGATGCTGCACGTAGAGGACAGTGTAAAATTATGATCAATAGCAAGATTATTAAATATGTACACAGGGCAAGTTTGTTTAATGGATTTCTTCAACATCACACCAGAATGGCACTATATATTTAAGACGTGATTATATCTGGACTTACTTCTGTCAAAGCTATGAAGATGTTAGTCATTCAAACCACCTTTAAACTGTTCTGATTTCTGTGAAATGTAATTCTTAGAAAGTATAACAACTAAACTTTCAGTATTGGCATGGATATTAAAGTATAAACGCTTTCTATGGGAGAAATGGTGTATGTTTTCAAGTAGGTTTCATTTATATTCAATACAGAGAATATTCTGTAATTGGTATTGTTAGCGGTAAGCTTACTATATCCTTATATTCAACTTTTCCTACTTTGTTCTGCTGCGTTGGCAGCTAAAGTGACCCAATTTATTCTACCTGGCATCCCCTGATACACTCCCTTCTTCTTCCTCTCGTTCTGTCTTCTTTTTCACTCTCTCTCTCTCTGTCTCTGAGTGTCTCGCTGGCTCAGCCTCTCTTGTACTCAGTACTCAGTGCAAGTCTTACCTGCCATGTTACCTGTTTGCTAACTTAACACAGCGTTTTTTTCTCCCGACTTTCTGTTTCTCTCTGACACTCTGCTGTTCCTGTGTTTTGCTCTTTCACCACCTGACTTGTGTTTTCATAGCTGAACCTCCTGCCCTCAGCCCCACCCCATCAAGCCCCTGAAAATGTCACTCCTCAGTGGAAGAGGAGGCAAAACAAAGTAGACATGATTGTTCCCTCTCTGTGTGTGAGACTGCCTGTCGGTAATTGTGTGTGTATGTGTCACTGCCTGCATCTGTCTATGTCTTTGTGTGCCTATGCTGGTATAGATGTCTGCTTGTGGATGCATATATTTACTTAGACATAATGGTGGTTGTCTGTATATCTGTGTATGTGACCATCTTACTTGTGCTTTTCTTGGTTATGTGTAACTTATTGTGTGCTCTAACACCAGCTCAAGTGTTTTCTGTCTGATTCTTTAAATGTCAGGTCAAGTTGAAAACGATTATTGCCAGAGTTCAACAGCCAAATCAGACTAGCATCAAGCCTGCTGAGATATTTCAGTCTGGCCCAGGGTGCTAGACTGACCAGCAGACCCTTCTATTCCCCAATAATAACATTAAATAGTGATGTATGAATGAAAACTGTAAATAACTTGTAAGATGTTTTCTAGGTTTCATTTAATATGAATCAGATAATACCTTTACATATGTTCCCCATGTTTTTGTGTCTTGTTCCAAATTATATCTAGCTCATAGGGCAACTTTAAAAAAAGGACCCTTTTTTTTCAGTCAAATCAGACATGGATAAAAGAATACTCTCATTCTGCTAGAATAAAATTGCACAAGCTTGTTAGAGGGAAGTTTGAGGATCAAAGCTGAATTAAGCTGAAGCCTGTGTGTGAAACTAAGGCAGTGTGTACTGGTTTTATTTGTGCAGTGGTATGAGCAGCGCACCCAGAGAAAAATGTACTGGCCTTCAGGTACTAAATATTGTGCTTGCGTATTTACTGAGAAAGCATGGTTAGTTAATCCTAAATGCAAAGTCTGGGCAATCAATCAATCAATCTTTATTTATAAAGCACTTTTCATACAGAGAAAATGTAGCACAAAGTGCTTTACATAGTTAAAAGCAGCCCACCCCACCCTCCAACTCACTCCCCACACTCTCAATACACATATATCCCCCCACCCACACACACATACACACACGCGCACACTTAAAGAGTAAAAATTGGGCTGGGCTCGCATGAGCCAAGTGAGGAAACACTATAACAGGGAGCCGTCTGCACCGGGAGCCGGTCACAGACCGCAGCCTCCAGGCTGGGCACACAGCAGGAGGGAGGCAAAGGAGCCCCCCAGCCAGGCTGAGAGGACCCCAGAGACCCAGCAGCCACGGTCAATAACAGCCCCGGTGCAGAGAGCGCCCTCCGAGGAAACACTGGAGATATGACGCAATACAATATATATAGGGTAAAATGATAAAATAAATAAGAACAGGATACAATAGAAATAGAAATAGAATAAGAAGATTAAAAAATGAATAAGAATAAAATCAAACAAATATTAGGTAAATCCTAAATTAATAATAGAATAACAGGATAGAATAAATAAGCATAAAATAAATAAACGCTAAGTAAAAGCTAAATTAAAAAGGTGGGTCTTGAGCCTGTTCTTGAAAACATGTACGTTCTCTGCGGCCCTGAGCTCCTCCGGCAGGCTGTTCCACAGACGAGGACCATACCACTGAAACGCTGCCTCTCCGTGAGTATGTGTCCTGACTTTAGATTACTAAAGCTCCACTCACCTTGGCTGAAGTGACCACCTGGTAACCACTGGTATATAGGTTAAAAATGTGTAATCCTCAACCAACCCGTAAGTGGTTGCTAGAAGTTGCTTGCTCTAGGTAGGTGAAACAAGTTGAAAAGAAGCATGCATGCTACAGTGCTTGTTGTGTTTGCTTTGGTTGTCAGCAGATTGCCATCTCCTGCAGCTCATACCAAACTTGTTTGCAAACACTACTAGCACCTTTCACCTTTAAAATAAAAGTTGTGCCCTTTAAAACATATTCTGTTCCAGTGGTAAGGTACTTTTTTAAAGGTGAATGGTCTCCACTTCTCATTTGCATTTTACATGTTTTTAAGTCTTACTACTGCTCCATTGCTGGTTAGTTAGTGTTTGCAGACAAATTGGTGCCTTCCATGCAAATTACAGGTGACTGCAGAAATCTGCTAGCAACCAAAGTAATTACACATAGGCTTTTGTTGCAGAACCCTTCTTGCCAGCAGCAACCACAAACCTCCAGGAGTTACTTGCCAACTAGTCAGTGAATACAGATTGTGCCCTTCCTACAAGTGTTGCCAATCAGTCACCAACTAGTCTAGCAATATTCCAACTTAACCTGTACGCACTGAGGTATGTGATAAAGATCCTCAGAAAACCTGTCTGTGTGTTTGTAACTGCCTATTTCCAGAATATTCTGTATGCAGGGAATATAGCTGTTGATTAGTGTATGTATATGAGTGTATTCATATGCAGTGTGAGTGTGTGGGCCCACGCATTGATGTGTATTTATGCGAATTTGTGTGTCTTCATCTGTGAATGTTAGTGGGTGGCTGGGTATTTTTGTGTGTTCACAAGTGTGTAAGTGGAAGTCACGATTTGAGCAGCTGCTGTCAAAACACCCAGGAAAATCACAAAATCAAGCATTTGTAAAATGCCTCTGCACCCATGGCAGATAAGTCCTGTGTGCATGTGTACTGTATTTGCTTGTGTGGAAGAGATTCACCTGTGAGGTGAGTGCCAGCATTTGCTCATTTGCTGGCAGCCTTAAAAATGCAGGCTGACTTCACACAAAACAAATCACATTGACTCTTTTTACATACATCAGACACAGCATTAAGGTGGATTGTTCCTCCCCTACATTCTGACAGGTTAACAAACATTGTATGGTACTCCAAAACACCCAATTAACTCACATCCCAGTCTGTGTAACAATTCAGCAGTAGTACAAAATAGCTGAAATTCTTTAAGACAAGAACAGGTTTCATGCAAGGATTCACACAAATTTACAATCAGCATTTTAATTTTGACAGCTTCATCGGGATAAATGTTTGATATTGATGGTAGTTAAAATAATCAATAAAAAAAGAGTTGACTCACTAAAACTCATACTCTGTGACACACAGGCTTCAGCTTAATTCAACTTTGATCCTCCAACTTCCTTCTAACAAGCATGTGCAATTTTATTCTAGCAGAATGAGAGTATTCTTTTATCCATGTCTGATTTGACTGAAAAAAGGGTCATTTTTTTTAAAGTTGCCCTATGAGCTAGATATAATACTGCACTCCATGAGCATCTGGCAACACAAATGAACCAGCTGCTAGTCCACAACACACCCAGAATGGCTAACTGAAGGCTGGGCAGTCCTGATCCGCAAAGAACCAAGAAGGGACCCGTCCGATCGAACTACTGGCCAAGAACCTGCTTCAGTACCACGTGGATGCTCCTGTCAGGCATCATAGTGGCGGCTAAGATGAATAGGCACATGGTTCGATACATGAGAGGGGCAGGAATTGGCAAGAATACCAGAGGAACAAAACACCAGCTACTGGTAGACAGAGCAGTCACCTGAAACTGCAAGACCAGACCGACCAACCTGTGCACTGCCTGGATTGATTACAAGAAGCCCTATGACTCGATGACCCACACCTGGATATTGAAATGCCTAGAACTGTACAAGATCAACCCTAAGAGCCTTCATCAGAAACTCAATGGGTATGTGGCATACAACACTAAAGGCCGACTTCAAACCCATAGCAGAAGTCACCATCAAGTGCAGGACCTACCAAGGAGATGCTCTGTCCCCGCTGCATAGGCCTGAAGCCCCTCAGTGAGATCATTGACAAGACTGGCCACGGATACCGACTACGGAATGGAGCAATCATCAGCTACCTCCTTTACATGGATGACATCCAGCTGTACGCCAAGAGCAAACAAGACATCGATTCACTGATCCACACGGACAGGATCTACAGCAATGACATTGGAATGTCATTCTGATATGAGAATTGTATTTGGATGATAATGAAGAGTGGGAAAGTAGTTAGGACTGAGGGGATCAAACTACCAGAAGGCAACATTGCAGTCATTGAGGAGAGCTACAAGTAGCTGGGAATCACAAAGGCAAATGGGAACCACAAAGAGGTAGCTAGGAGGGCTGAGGATGGACAAGATGGTGATGGATAACCAACCGGACATACTGGTGCTGGTCAAGCAGAGGAAGATGTAGCAATACCGAATGACTGCAACATCAGGAAGAAGGAGAAATATCAAGGGCTCAGAGAAGAGCTCGAGAAGATGTGGAGGGTAACAGCGGTAATCGGGTGCTCGGTGCGGTGATTTATTTTTTTTATAAACACTGTGTGTGTCTATGTTTTTGTATTTGCTCCATACTGCATTAGTGTGTAATACTTTTTTGCAAGGATATGATGCCTGCCTGAGCCCCACTCACTTTTCCCAACGCTTGTTGTTGCAAGCTTAATTAGTAGAAGATGATCACAAATGATAACTCTGTTCCAAGTACAGCTGTGATTTAAAATGTTTAATCACACCCTAATGTGATTACTATGGTGTGCAATTATAATGTTTTGGACATCAAGATAAAGTTATTTATGGCATGTTTCAAGTGATGTGCCTCACATCTGAGCCCTGTATGCATATCTGATGGAGCAGCTACTGATTTACCTTGTTTGATCTCAGAAAGCTTGAGTTCTGTAGTTGCTGGTTAAATAAAATGTTTTCGTGAGCTAAAAAGCTAATCGTTGGGGAAGATAATGCAAAACTGGATAGAAAAATCCTGTTGTGACTCAGGCAAAAGCTCTAAGAGGGGACAGAAGCAGACAGCAGCGAAAGAACATCGTAACAATCTGCTACATTTCAGCAGTGTTCAATGCTTTACACAGTAGTTGACAGTAAATCAAATCCAATGTTTCCTTTTTCCTTATATTTCCTTCTTTTTTCCTTTTATTGAAACCTTCCCCTGCTGTTTTTGTCCCTTGTCTCTCCCATCTGTGTCCAACATGATGTTGAGACAAGCTGTCAAAAAGGTCTGCTCCCACCATAGAATCCAACTAAACATAAGGATCAGTTTTTTTAAAGCTGGAAAAAAGCATCAAAAGACCGGTACAGTTGTTCATTATACTATAAATCAGTGTGAATACTTTTTTTCTTTCCTTTTCTCTTCAGTTCTTGTAGGTGCCTCAACTGTAGAAGTAAAGGAGAGAAAAGTGTTGTTGCAGTTAGAAGGTAATTCTCCTATTTAAATTACAAAACATGCCTGCAGGTTTTAGTTTTTAATTCTCTCTGTGGAATAATTTGCAGCTGAAACACATTCATCAGCAATAATACCCACACTTGCTGGAAAATAATAGAGTACATTACAAAATATTTTCATTAAATTGCCGTTGCTGGGGCAGGAACAGAAGGCTGCCTGAACAAATGACATGCTGTGTTTAAACGCATGTCAATGCACAGTGTGCATACTTCATAGGGTTTCCATTCCTATATATAAAACAATTAACACTTCACAATTGTTTATAATTTGTAAAATCGTTGTTTACAAATGGAAACTAAATCTATTGTCAGAGAAACAAGAAACATACTCAATAACAAAAAGACCATAAACTAACATCATGAAAAATACTTCATGGAACTAGAGAGACTCACAATCACAACAGTCTACTTATGCCTGCTGTTATGGTTGTCTATTTATATTAGTTATATAAGTTACTATACTATACTATAGTTTTTTTAGTGTCCTAAAAGTTAAAACACTTTATAAAATGTAATTATAGAACAGAATACAATGACCACATAAACCCATATTGTTTTAAAAATCAAACATAGGAAACATAACATTTTGAATCATTTCGAATTTGATGTCAGAAACAAATATTTAAAAAGTTGGGACAGGTCCACATTTACCATTGTGTAGAATCCCTCCTTTTTACACTACTCTGTAAACGTCTGGGAACTGAGGTGACAGTTACTGTACTTTTAGGAAAATAATATTGTCCCATTGCTTTCTTGAGGCTTATATTATGAAGCCATACTTTTGTGATGAATACAGTATGTTGTTTAGTGTTGTCTTGCTGAAATATGCAAGCCCTTTCCTGAAAAAAGCCCTCTTCTGGATGAGGGGGTGTATGTTGCTTTAGCACTTTCTGAGATGTTCAAGCTGCTAAACTCATAGGCACTTATGCACCCACTTATCATCAAAGGCCCAGGCTTTTGAATTGGACGCTAATAACAACACATGGTTCCTTTCATTATTATGTTTTCCTAAAAAAATTCAAATTTCAATTTGTCTGACCACAGAACAGTCTTCCACTTTCCAGACATGCTCTTCTGGGCCAAACGTAATTTAAAATGGTGATTTTAACCAGTTGTCACGTACCATATCAGATATTGTTTTTTTATGGTTAGGCTGGAAGTGCTAACCATAAACCATATTACTTTGGCTATTGAGATTTAGCTGTGTTTATCATCTTTACTTGTTAAACAAATGGTCTTGGAGGCAAATAAAGAGCAATGTACATTTAGAGAGAGTGCAGAATCACAGAGAAAAACAATTAAACAGGCCGTGAATTCCTTCTGTCACAATAATGAAATGCTAAATGGTCGTACAATGATACTTTTACTGCGGCACAGTGCCATTATTTTTTATTGCGTAATTCAATGTGTGTGACAGTTTAATCAGGCATTAAGTGGCTTTGTTGTTGGACATCACGGAAACATCAGTTATGAAGTGAAACAGTTTTATCTACAAAGTTTTTCATATCGTTTTATTATTTGTATTTGATTGTGACTGTTTGTTTGTTTGTTTTTTACCTCTATGCTGGAAGGTGGCGATACTCAAACTGGTTATCGTGCTTTACAGGTGGTGATTATTATATTATATATATTTATACTGTCATGGTCCCCGTGCCTGCCCAGCCGGCCTCACAAGGCTACACTTGTGTTTTTTCTCTCTTTCTCCCCCTATCTCTCTGCCTGGGTGGAGCTCACAGCTGGCTCCCGCCCTTGGCTCTCACAGCTGTTGGCGATCAGCTGATTATCCGTCTTCTATTTGAGGCTGGGTCACAGATCCTCTCATCGTGGGATGATTGCGCTACTGACGTTAGTCTACCTTTCCAGCTCCCGTGGTCTTACACCTTTATGCCTTCGTGATTTGTGATTGATGTCTCCCTTTCCCTGTTCCAGCTTATCTTCCCGGACCTGTGACCTCCCCGCGGTACGAACGTGTGTGAGGACGTGAGCGAGCGTGAGAGAGAGAGAGCCTTCCCCTAATCCCCTGGAACCCTGAATTTCCCGTCACTGTATATATTATTGCACGGGTGTGTACATAAATCGTGTTCTGAGACATCAACCTGCTCTGCGCTTGAGTCCCTGCTTTCAGCTCGTGACAGAATCATCCCGCCAGGAAATGGACTCAGCAGACTCGGCGGCCTCCACTCCCACTCTCGCCACCCTGGCCGCAATGCTGGAGCGACACGAACAGATGTTTGTTCATCTCCGTGGCGAGCTCGCTGCTCTCACGCAGGCTGTGGCCCAACGAACACCCCTGCCGGCAATTCCACCTGCCGCCGCTCCTCTCCAGGAAGCCTCGGCCTCAGCAGTAAGTGCCACACCTCCTGCTTCTTCACTTTCCCAAGCTAACAGATTTCTACCCACACCGAAAGCTTTCTCCGGAGAAATTGATAAATGTGCTGGCTTCCTCACTCAATGTGCCCTTCAGTTTCGTCAGCAACCGCAAGCTTTTTCTAACGATGGTGCTAAGATTGCATATATAGTTCAACTACTCCAGGATCGGGCTCTGATTTGGGCTCAAGCTGTGCTTCACGCCAACCCTGACATAACGTATTCTGACTTTTTGGATAAGTTCAAAGGCGTCTTCGATAGAAAATCCACCACGCTCACAGCCGGCCAGCGCCTGCTCGCGCTCAAACAAGGCAAGCGGAGTTTGGCTGATTTCTCTATTGACTTCTTCACCTTAGCTGAACAGACAGAGTGGGGGGAGGAGGCTTTAAAAAGTACTTTGCTTTCTAATGTTAACGAAGACATAAAGAAAGAACTGATGCTTCGTGAACTGCCTTCTTCCCTAGACGCGCTTATGACCCTGTGCGTTCGGCTGGATGACAGAGTACGTGCACACCGGAGCGCGCACACACGGACGGGACAGGAATCACTGGATTATCACGGGGCCTCTCCAGCCGGCCGCGGGCCGCGCGACTCTGACGCCGGTGATGAGGAGGAGCCCATGCAGCTTGGACACTCGCGGCTAACGCCTGCAGAGCGCCAGCGCCGTCTGGCCGCCGGTGAGTGCGTCTATTGTGGCCGTAAGGGTCACTCTGTCTCCTCGTGCCCGACGCTGGCAAAAGGGCGCGCTCGCCAGTGATTGAGAGGGTGCTGGTGGGCGATCTGTCTAGTAAAAACCCTCTCCCCAGACTTCTCTTACCGGCCAAACTTCAAGTACAATCTGTTTTTCACTCGCTTTCAGTACTCATTGACTCTGGGGCTGAGCAGAACTTTATTGACACCTCGCTCGCCGCCAAGCTGAACATCGCTTTGGAGCCCTTGTCACGCCCTCTCCGCGTGCACGCGCTCTCTGGTCACCGCCTGCCCGATATCACTCATGTCTCGGAATTCCTTTCGTTGTCTCTCTCGGGCAATCACACGGAGAGGATTTGTTTTTTTGCATTCACGGCTCCACTCACTCCGCTGGTTCTCGGTCACCCCTGGCTTGTGCTCCATAACCCGCACATTGACTGGGAGAAGGGTGACGTCCTGGGTTGGAGTGTTAATTGTCACATGTCCTGCCTTCGGGCGGCCACGGCGCCCGTTCCGCTTCTGCCCTCTGGTTCGCCGTCCGACCCCCCAGATCTTTCAGCGGTTCCGCGGGTCTATCATGACTTGCGTGGCGTGTTCTGCAAGGATCGGGCGCGGTCCCTTCCCCCCCACCGCCCGTATGACTGCGCTATCGATCTCCTTCCGGGGGCTCCGTTGCCGTCTAGCCGCCTGTACAGCCTCTCCCAGCCGGAGCGGGTCGCTATGGAGCGTTACATCTCTGAGTCGCTCGCTACGGGCTTGATCCGTCCCTCCTCCTCCCCGGTTGTGGCTGGGTTCTTCTTCGTGGACAAGAAGGACGGTTCGTTGCGCCCGTGTATCGACTTTCGCGGCCTTAACCTGATCACTGTCAAGAACAAGTATCCTTTGCCGCTGCTTTCCTCTGCTTTTGAGCTGCTCCAGGGCATGACTGTTTTTTCTAAGCTGGACCTGCGCAACGCCTACCACCTGGTTCGCATCCGGGAGGGGGATGAGTGGAAGACGGCCTTCAATACTCACCAGGGGCACTTTGAGTACCTTGTTATGCCCTTCGGCCTCACCAACGCTCCCGCTGTTTTTCAGACCATGGTGAACGAGGTGCTTCGTGACTTTGTTAATCGCTGTGTCTTTGTGTACTTGGATGATATCCTCATTTTTTCTAAGTCACTCGCGGAGCATCAGGTGCATGTGAGACAGGTCCTGCAACGCCTCTTGGAGAACCGGCTGTTTGTGAAGGGGGAGAAGTGTGTGTTCCACGCGCCTGCGGTGGCTTTCCTGGGCTATATAGTTGAGAACGGAAGTCTACGTACCGACCCTGGGAAGGTGCGTGCGGTGGTTGAATGGCCAGTCCCTCCTAATCGCCGCCAACTGCAACGTTTTCTGGGATTCGCTAATTTCTACAGGAGGTTCATTCGCGATTTCAGTAAGATCTCTCTCCCTCTCACTAGACTCACCTCTCCGAAGGTTCCTTTTCTGTGGGACCCTGCCGCTCAGCGAGCCTTCGTCCAGCTCAAGGAGAGGTTTTCCTCAGCGCCCATCCTCCGGCAGCCGGACCTCACAAGGCAGTTCGTGGTGGAGGTCGACGCTTCTGACTCCGGGGTGGGGGCGGTTCTCTCACAACAGGAGGACGGTAAGCTTCACCCATGTGCTTTCTTCTCTCGCCGTCTCTCACCCGCAGAAAGCAATTACAACGTCGGGGATCGGGAACTCTTGGCCATAAAACTCGCCTTGGAGGAATGGAGACATTGGCTGGAGGGGGCTGCTCACCCATTCATTGTTTGGACGGATCACAAGAACCTGGAGTACATCCGTTCGGCCAGACGCCTCAGTTCTCGGCAAGCCAGGTGGGCATTGTTCTTCGCTCGCTTTGATTTCACCATCACCTACAGGCCCGGATCTCGCAACGTGAAACCGGATGCCCTGTCCCGGCAGTTTTCCACCATGGAGGAGGAGTCGGTACCCGAACCAGTTCTGCCGGCGGCCTGGGTGGTTGGAGCCGTTTCCTGGGAGATTGAATCCCTCATTCAGGAGGCACAAGAGACTGAACCGGATCCTGGGACCGGCCCAACGGGCCGCCTCTTCGTCCCTTCGGCGGTCCGCTCCCAGGTACTCCAGTGGGCTCACACTGCCCGTTTCTCATGCCACCCCGGGGTCTTCCGTACCCTGTCCTTCCTTCGACGCTACTTCTGGTGGCCCACCATGGCGAGGGACGCCAGGGAGTTTGTGACCGCCTGCCCCGCCTGCGCCCAGAACAAGCGGTCAAACCAACCTCCGTCGGGCCATCTTCTACCTCTCCCTACGCCGGCTCGACCATGGTCACACATCGCGCTGGACTTCATCACTGGACTGCCTCCTTCTGCAGGTTACACCGCCATACTAACTATCATCGACCGTTTCTCTAAGGCCGCACACTTTGTCGCCCTTCCTAAACTCCCTACGGCTCTGGAGACGGCTCGGCTCCTCGCCTCACATGTGTTCAGGCTCCATGGGATCCCCGAGGACATTGTCTCGGACAGGGGACCACAGTTCACTTCCCGAGTATGGAAGGAGTTTTGCACCGCATTGGGGGCCAAGGTCAGCCTCTCTTCTGGTTTCCACCCACAGAGCAACGGACAGTCCGAACGGGCTAACCAGGAGTTGGAAGCTGCCCTCCGGTGTGTTGCCTCCCACAATCAATCGACCTGGAGTGAACAGCTGCCATGGATCGAGTACGCCCACAACAGCCACACCTCCGCCGCCACGGGCAGGTCACCCTTTGAGGCATCCCTGGGCTACCAACCACCCCTGCTCCCAGCTATCGAAGGTGCGCACTCTGTCCCCTCTGTTCAGGCTCACCTCCGCAGGTGCCGCCGGGCCTGGCGTGCTACTCGGGCCGCTCTACTCCGCACTAAGGAGCGCAACAAAGCCCTCGCTGACCGTCACCGGACGCCGGCCCCTGAATACTCCATCGGTCAATAGGTATGGCTGTCTACCCGTTTTGTGCCGTTGCGGACGGAGTCTAAGAAGCTGTCACCTCAGTTCATTGGCCCCTTTCCCATAGACTCCATTGTCAACCCTGTGTCCGTTCGCCTCAAGCTGCCTCGTACCATGCGGATTCACAATGTTTTCCATGTGTCCCAGGTCAAGCCGGTGCTCTCCAGCCCGCTGTGTCCTCCTGCCAGGCCCCCGCCGCCCCCCCGGCTTGTGGGTGGTCAGCTGGTCTATGACATCTCCCGCATCATGGACTCCCGGCGCCGCGGCAGGGGTTTTCAGTACCTGGTGGATTGGGAGGGCTACGGGCTAGAGGAACGTTCCTGGGTGCCTCGGGCGGCTATTCTGGACGGGAATATGCTTCGGGACTTCCATCGCAGGCATCCAGGTAAGCCTGGTGGGTCGCCGGGAGGCTCCCGTTGAGGGGGGGGTACTGTCATGGTCCCCGTGCCTGCCCAGCCGGCCTCACAAGGCTACACTTGTGTTTTTTCTCTCTTTCTCCCCCTATCTCTCTGCCTGGGCGGAGCTCACAGCTGGCTCCCGCCCTTGGCTCTCACAGCTGTTGGCGATCAGCTGATTATCCGTCTTCTATTTGAGGCTGGGTTACAGATCCTCTCATCGCGGGATGATTGCGCTACTGACGTTAGTCTACCTTTCCAGCTCCCGTGGTCTTACACCTTTATGCCTTCGTGATTTGTGATTGATGTCTCCCTTTCCCTGTTCCAGCTTATCTTCCCGGACCTGTGACCTCCCCGCGGTACGAACGTGTGTGAGGACGTGAGCGAGCGTGAGAGAGAGAGAGCCTTCCCCTAATCCCCTGGAACCCTGAATTTCCCGTCACTGTATATATTATTGCACGGGTGTGTAAATAAATCGTGTTCTGAGACATCAACCTGCTCTGCGCTTGAGTCCCTGCTTTCAGCTCGTGACATATACACTGTCAACTTGAAAAGGTCTTTGATTATACTAGAGCATCACACAGGACAAGATTGACGTGTACAGAACTTATACCTTGATAAAAGAACATTTTTCCCCACGTTAAGATGTTAGGAATGCAGCCAGGTATTCTGGGTATATGTACTTTTGTTTTCTTTTGAGAACAGTGCTACGGTAGCTGGCTGTCAATATTTCAGTTTGTTTTCTTTGTTGGTACTTTTTTTCTTTTGCACCTCTATGCCTATTCTTCCTTCATTCAATATTAAATCAACTCTTTGTAATGCAACTGTGTTGTGGCACAACAACCTTTTTTTTTTTTTTTTTTTTTTTGCCTGTCCCGTTTGGCTCTTTTGCCATCAGAATTATTGTCTAAAGGCAAAAAAAGATGCAAAACGGATTTACTTTACCAAATTGACCATCCCAGCCTTGCCATAATGGTCCATTTGATTCACCTTTTATTGTTTATTCTATTTTCACTTGCTGAATACGGGACAGACTTAACTGGAGGAAAGAAGGGGAGAAAGAAAGAGGGAAAGAGAAAAAGCTGAGAAGAGGGACGGGGGAGAAGGGCAAAAAACAAAAACCAACAGAATGGGCAGGGACACGCTTGTTTTTTTAAAAAGGTTCCTTCATGTAATGATCTGCTAGAGGGTGTGGGGGGGCCACAGCCCCATCCTCCAGGGCATGAAGCAGGTATGGAGGAGATCAAAACTCCAGACATCCAGAGGCCCCCAGAACACAAGAGACCAAGGAAGACTAACAGAGGGGCAGCCGCGCCACTGTCCCAGAAAGAGCTGAGGAGAGTCCCAGATGAGGGTTCACTCAGCAGCCGCGGAGCAGAAGCCAGGGGGAGTTGCAGTGACGCGCCCGTGAGCTCCGGCGGCAGCCAGCTGTGCCTGAGTGACTGAGCCCCAGGCCGAGAGGCCGGGGGCACCCCACCTCCGAAGTGGCCCGAGCGAGCCCCAGGCTCCAGGCCCTGATAAGCGGCCGCCAAGGAGTGAGCCGGTGTGTACCTGGACGCCCATCCCCAGACACAAAGAACCACCAACGCACCGATGTCTGAGGGAGTCCGCCACTGGCAGGGGAAGTGGTGGTGGGGGGAGATAGGCCTCCAAACCTTGGAAACATAGCAAATTCCAGGAAACTAAATGTGGTGCTAACTCAATGTGATGCTCCACTACCATTAAATGTATCAAAGGAACAGCTTGTGGTTTAAAAGCTTGGGGAAAGGTGTTTGTTTGCAGGTCATCTATAGGAAAAGTAGCAAGAGGCCATGTGGAGTTCTGAGATTTTGTGTCACCCATAACAACTACTCCCACTAATACTCCCATTACTTGTGTCACAGCCACTCCCAAAGATACCCAGTATGCCAGGGATGTCAGCTGAGGAGCTCTGGGGCTCATTAGCAAATTGGTGGTGAAAAATTGCACCTCAAGAGAGAGCTTTAGAGCTGCAACACCTTTCTGGTGCCACTACAAAGCAAAGCCTGCATTCTTCCCCTGAAAACCTGAATGTGAAATCACATGTTGCACTGGTCCACCATTCAAAGATTCAGATTTTCTTTTTTTATTTTATGCACTAGAGTGCATTGCAGTTGTTTTCAACTACCAAAATATTGTTTGGACTTAGTCTGAAGTGGTAGGGATAGTTCACAAGGTGCATGCCACCCTCACACTTGAGCAGAGCTTTAATTATGCTTTCAAGGCTATCGCTTTCAAGACTTCTGCTTTTGCAATAGAGTTTTACACATGTTTACCAGAATTCCATCCTGTTTATTCCAGTAAGCGAAAGATTGTGGCTCTTGTCAGTACTGCTATTCTGCCAGAGTTTACCATCATAAAAATACAATTATTTTCCTTGTGTGATCTACAGTAACTCCAGTGGGTAAGAATTGAAAGTGCATTTATTGTCATCAATCTTGACACTTCCTTATAGTTAGTCCTGTGCTGAAAATAACAGTTACACCATTTTTCATTAGCTAGCATAAAATTTGAAAGCTTTACCAAAAGCAGACATTCATGATGATTTTAAGCTTTTTCATTTAGTAGATGGGGCACAAGATTTGCATTGCAATTCCTAAATGTACTAGGAGGAAACATTCTGTGACTTAATGTGGAACAGCCCTTTTATGGATCATTGTTGATGTTAGGATTTTACATATAAACGTGTGAAGTGCACCTCTGACACCTCGGCTCCCTATCACTCTTTTCCCTCAGAACAGCATTGTGCTTTCTGGGTTAAGAGAGGAGCTTTTTGTTTTAACATTTTTATTCCTATTGAAATTGTCTTAGTTGTTAATATTTTGTTTAACAACAATGGGAAGAGGGGAAAAAATTGTAATTTTAATTAGCTTGGGCCACTTTGTCATAATCATAGACAGAATAAAATTTTGATACAAAGTATATAATTTTTTATACTGTCCATGCTGATCCTTTATCCAGCTTTAATTTTCATTAGAAGCTAAAAACCCAACTTTACATTATTTTTTTTAAACTAATTATTCAGCCTGACAGGGACAAAATTTGGGTTAGAGAAACTGAAGATAAAATATGGAGAAACAGATCAGACACGGTTTACTGATGGGCCTGTGTTATTAGTTACCCAGATAGTAAAAGACTAACTGATTTGCCCTGAAGGCATTTTTTTTTATTACATTAACAAACAAGTTTTAAAATATCTTATGGGAATTACATTTTTTTTAATAATTATAATGCAATGATGGAATATAGCAACATATTTTTGGGGGTGAACTTTCATCAGCAAAGGGAAAGGCATAATAAGAAATATCAAAGCTTTTATTGACTTTAAGCAGTAATGGGAATAATGGCGTTACAAGTAAAGGCGTTACTAATGGCGTTACTTTTTTCAGTAACGAGTAATCTAACTAATTACTATTCCTATCGTTACACTGCCATTACCGTTACTAACAAGAAAATGCCGTGCAGTCGCATTACTATTTTTCAACAAACAGATGGCTGAAGCTGTGTTCAGGTTACCGCAGCTTATATCAGTTGCATGGAAGTAGCTGTAAGTAATCTGGGTGCTACAGCTGTGCGTGCTCCAGCGGGCGGTAATCACTTTCTGGTAGACAAATCACATTTTGGCACAACACCTGGAGCTAGGGGGAAAACAGTCGTATGAGTGCTGCTGTTTGACTGAGGAAGAATATAGTGGTCACATGGCCACTTCAAGATGACGAAGCAACAAGGTGATATATATCAGTTTTTAAATTGTGTTGATAGGCCATGTAAAACCAGAGTCATGATAAACAATATATACGCGTGTTTTTCCTCAATAGTTTCGTCACGTTTGCTGTGTAAGGACAGCACTAGCAAGCGCTCTCTGCTTATGACCAAAAAGTAAAAAAACAAAAAAAACCAAAAACCACCCGTTCGTGTTGGTGGAAAAATGCACCGTGTCGACCAATCAAAAAACGATATGGCAACATGACATTTGGTTGTTTAGGGAAGAGGGGAAGTTTTAGGAGTGACGGCGAGAGAGAGAAAGGGCAGAAAAAGAGAGAGAGCGAGTTTTGAGATGCTGAGAGATTTGTGACGTTCAGCGTGTTTGGAGTGTGTAGTTCATGTGTTGTCTTGTGTAGTTAGTGTATAGTGTTGTGGATAGTTTTGTGTTGTATGTTACAACAATGAGGCGACTGCTGTCTCCAGGTAGAAAACAGGAGTGATACACCTGCTGCTGTCAGACTGTCACGGTCTGGCTAGGGCAGACCGTATGTTGCAGGGAAGGACTCAAGCGCAGACCGAAATGAGATGTGAATAACAAAACAAGCCGTTTATTAAGGAAAGAAACGAGGGTACAAAATAATAGGGAATCGATGAAAACTAAACAATGACCTAAACTGGGTGAACTAAAACAAAACATAGAAAACTCTAAACATAACAAACTGACAGGGATACCTGGAGCGGAGACATAGGAAACAACGGACGAGTACAACGGGTGAATACAACGGACGACCTGACAAAGAATGACTGAGAACACACAGACTAAATGGACACAGGAAGATAATGAGGGAAGTGGCAACACCTGGGGAAACAGCTGGCACACATGAACATAATGACGTCACAGTGGGAGAGTAAAACTGAACACGATGAACACAGAAACGCCAGACCTCTTCACAATAAAACAGGAAACAGAGTGAGACATAGACATGACAACCTGAACTTGACAACATAAGCCACAGACATGAAATACATGAAAAGCAGGGGAGACTTAACATGGTGGAAACACGAGGGGAAAATAACTAGAAACACCTAGGCATGAAAACGATGAACTTAGGAAACCTGAAGGCTACATAAACTAAACACAAAACGCTGGGTCAGCAGACCCAGGATCATGACACAGACCTGCAGGTATCGGGCTGTGATGTTCTCCTTTATAGTGGACAAATTATTTTTTTGGAGTGGCACAAATTATTTTTGTGGCATCTTACTGAATGCAGAACACCTGATTGTTATGTAAATAGTTTGAAATGATTATAAAAAAGAGTAAAAGGTAAATGGCTGCAAATAACTTGTTGTTTGTTTCACAATTTATATTTGCATTTAAGGTTATGAAATATGATTCAATGAACATGTTTGTGGTTGTTACAGTGAAAATATCACTTTTTCTACTCGGATTTGATGTTTTTTGTCTGATTTTAGATCAATTGTGTTAATACAGTATGTCAAAATGAAAACACAACTGTAAATTCAGACACGTGAGGTTGTGCTGTACTTTTTCAAAGTAACTTGCCCAACACTGGTTACCACAACAACCACTGTTAAAATGTATCTGTATAAAGCTTTAGAAATAGAAAATATGATTCCATAGTAAATTCTACATGATTCTACAAATAATGCAACATAGAGAGAGAACAAGCAGTACTAAAAAGTGTTTGACTATAAAATAAGCTTTATTTCATGCTAACAGTGTTGCATTTCCTTTTATATTATTGAATCCTTGAAGTGAATGATTTCTTTGCTCGCCCAGCACCATAGGAAGGTCAGCGGTTCTGGTAGGAGTTAAGTGTCTTGGACAAAGACACTTGAGCAAGGCCACTGATGGGTAATCCTATAATCAGAACCAAATTAATCCACTCATATATTTTGAAGTGAAACTGAAGGACTCTTAAACTCCCAAGAGTCATAAAATATGAAATTGCATTTTTTCACTTATTTCACATTAAAACATTTTGAATAATCTTGAGTCATGGAGTAGAAAGTATTTTAAGAAAGAACAAAACATGACCTGATTATAAATTTTAGATGTGCATGATGTCATGCACATCTAAATTAATCTAATTAGATTTAATGTACACTCATTAGGCATAACATTGTGATCACTGGCAGGTGACATAAATAACAATAATTATCTCTTCATCATGGCACCTGTTAGTGAGTGAGCAAGTGAACATTTTGTCCTCAAAGTTGATAGGTTGGAAGCAGGAAAAATTGGCACGCATAAGCACTTTAGAAAGTTTGACAAGGGCCGAATGCTGATGGCTGACGTCAGAGCATTTCCAAAACTGCAGCTCTTATGGGGTGTTCCCGACCTGCAGTGGTGCAATGGAAGAAGGGAGGTGTTCTGGTCTGGTGAATCGCATTTTCTTTTGCATCACTTAAATGGCTGAAGGAGTGGGCATCACATATCTGGGAAACATCTGACACCAGGATGTGCTATTGGAAGAAGGCAACCCAGCAGAGGCAGTGTGATGCTTTGGGAAATGTTCAGTTGAGAAACCTTGGCTCCTACCATCCATGTGAATGTTACTTTGACATGCACCAACTACATAGGCATTGTTGCAGACACCCTTTTATGGAAATGGTATTCCATGATGGTTGTGTCCTCTTTCAGACAAAAAAAGACAAAAACAAAAATCCTACAGAAATGCTGCGCGTCATAAAAAATCTGACAGGCACAGGTGGGATAAAAGCACAACAAAAATTCAAATTTTTCATAGTTCCACATTTATTGCCTGTCTTGTTATTAGGGAATCTATCTAGGATGAAGGATAAATTAATATATCAATTTCACTACAACATGGTTAAATTGTTAATAAATGAGCAATGCAAACCTAGCCTGGACTGTGTTCAGCATGTACAGTAAGTTTAACTTGCTCCTGACACCAGCCTCCACTTTGCACAGACCTTTTGCTTTGCACTTGCTAACATCACTACAACTGAGTGTTTTGTCATGTTTTTGTAAATATAAATCATTATGGGCACAGCTGTTCTTCAAACTGTCCCCTGTTATTAAGTTATATTCAAAGATAATAATTATCATTGTTCTCTGGTAAAGCTGGAGTTTGTGAATACTGGCAGAAACGCAATTATCTGTATCAACAGAGTTGATACAGATAAAACGCAAAGGTGCAGTTACAATTTATGCAAAAACCCTATGCCACTGAAAGCATATGTTCCTAAATGAGGGGGGAAAAGTCTTGAAAAAAACACCTTCATAAAGATCAAAAGCCTTCCTTGATTCACATTTTGTCAGTCATATGTTCAAGCTCTTCTTCTTCAGTCATGGAGTTATTTTCCAGTGCCCATTGCTAAGGTGCAAGTGAGAAAGGATGTCGCTTTCAAAAAGCGCTCTGATAAGTCAATAATATGGCAATCTTGAAACAGTTTTCTCTAAACTTGATTTATTTAGCAACTAAATGTAATTAACTAAATAAAACAGTATAGTTGTCAATTTCAAAATATCATATATCAAAATTAAATAGCAAATTAAAGTGGGTCGTATTGAGGTAAGACCCTTATTTTTCCATCTCTGAAGGCAGCGAGACTTACGATGTCCACCTGCTATATTTCAGAGGGAAAGTGCACCAGCTGTTAACCACCCATGAATACAGATCAGGAGCTTGTTGTGATGTGGCTAGAGGTTTGTGACGTGCATCAGCGGAGAACTAACTCACCACATAATGAGTGATCCTTATCAGCTCAGCGAGAGCCACACAAGTTTGAGTGAAAGGCCCATGGATACACACACAATATTCTGTCTCCACATTCTTCTCACATGCACTTTTAATGTCGCAGATGCATAGAGAAAATTTAGATTTAGTTGTCTATGACTATGAAGCTTCATATAAATCATCTAGGTGGCACAGTGTTTTGAAAAATGGAGCCTAATTCATGCAGAATATTTCATCCTTATCAGGGGAGGTGAGGTTGAGACACCGTGACACCATGTGTAGATGTAGATATTGGAAATAAATGAGCGTGTGAACATTTGCAACTCCAGCTTATGATCTTTTTACCTTTTGTTCTATTAATCGTCATGTGTCTGAACCCACTGGCTTCTTAATGATACAGTAATAGCCACTTATTGCATTATCTAACTACTAATGACAGGTGATTCAAATCGTTTAACTCTCAGGGCAAACATGAGTATTAGAATATAAAAATAGATTGCATAGAGGGGAAAGGTTTCAAGGAAGCCTTCAAGGAAGAAATTATCCAAACACTATAAATAAAAACTAAGGTCAAGCAGCCTGTGGTACAAGGTAAAAGGTTTTTTTAGAGAGGATGCAACAATGGCACTTGAAACCAATTTTGCTATTGGCTCGCACTATACCATGACAAAGCGTTTGCGCTCGCATGGAAGTTTCATCCCATTGAGTGATGTACAATGGGATGAAAGCCCAGCCAAGGGAAAGTAGGCCTTCAGATAGCAGCAGGCACAAAGGCATTATGGAGAAAAAATGCCAATTTGTATGTCTCATTTCTATAAATAACATTACACAAGTTTGTATTTATATCAAGACCTTGGGAGAAAACAGCTTTGTTGTTAAAGTAGAAATGTAAAGTGTGCAATTTAAAAAGTAGCACATTCTCTGATAGTGTAAGTAATATACAGCTGTGATCAAAAGCACTCATCAGCTTTTAATAATTTTTTAATAATTTCTTTGAGCTTTTCCAGTGTGGAATGATTATACTGATTATTTTGAATATCTGAATATTTGACCACTCTTCTTTATAGTTCATTTAAATTGGTTGGTTTTCTGACATGGACCTGACTTTTAAGCAAAGTCCATGAATTTTCAGTAGCATAGAGGTCAGGGTTTTGGGAAGGCCATTACAGAAGCTTAATATTAGCTAAATATTATCCATTCCACAACCTGTTTTGGTGTATTTTTCATTTAATAGAGCGTGAAGAGAGGCTGAGGATGGGAGGGGGGGGCTGAGTCATTCAATAGGGACTCAGTGTAGCACAGTTACTCCTCCACAACAAAAGGAGCCAGCTGAAGTGGTTTAACCACCTGATTAGGATGCCTCTTGGATGCAATGTTCCAGACATGTCCTGCCACAGGGACACACTGGAGAGATTATAGCTATCGGCTGTATTGGGAAAATTCCAGCGTTAGCTTGATGAGTCAGAAGAGGTGGTTAGGGAGTGTGAAATATGGGCTCTGTGTAGACTGCTGCTCCTGTGACCCAGACCTGAACAAACCGCAGAAGAACGATGAAAGGATGGATGTAAACCTTTTAAGCCCATCGGAGCGTGCACGCTCTGATTTGCATAACTATTTTTAAATTCTACAAAATAAGCTGGCAAAATAATTTTATTTGGCATATGAAACCAGAGGAGTTGTACTTGCATAACATGCATTCACCGTGTCCCAATCATGGTTTCCTTCCACAAAGGGCTTTGTAAAAATCGCATAAAAAGCGCAACAACAAAAACATCATAATCTAGAAATACGCTTTGCCGATCTGATCAGCTGTTCATAGCATTTCCTACGTTGGAATAAATGTCAGCGCAAACTATCACATCCCCGCCTTTACCTGGAAAAACTGGAAGTGACTTTTCATAGAAACATACTTTTTTCCCTTTCGAAGGTTTATTTTAGTTTATTTTCAAAAATCATGTTTGCCTTTTTGTATAGTTTCTGGGATGCTTAGAACTTAAATTGCACTCTTGGAAATAGTTAGTTTGATGCCCAATGCTGTTTTTTGTAAATTTTGCACAATAATATTTATTTTTGTTTTTTCTGCAGTTTGTAAAAATTAGTGTACCTCAAAAATGAAACTATGAAGACACTCAAAATAAATTTCATGTGGTTGAAAACAACTTTGAGCAACTTTATTGCATTTACAGTTTTGAGGGATGTACCTCTGACATTTCTTTAACTAGAAATATGTGTAAAAAAACAAAAATGATTTTCAATTTTTTGTATTTTTTTTGCACTTTTTGGCAATTTATGTAGTTACTATGGACTTAATGCATACGCAGTATTAAAAACTGGGATATAATGGTTCTGTTGATGGATAGCAACTTGAAATGCTCCAAAATAATGGCACTACAGAATTTAAAAGGTTGGTAAAGACGGCAGTTGACACCTTGAATGATAAATAAACGTGTTTGATGTTTGATCTTTTAATATTCATCTAAAACTTCACTTGAGCTCCTTTTGTGGAACATCAGCCTTGTTCTTTAAAAAGTAGAAGGTTGTTAGAAGTGGTCAGTTGGTTAAATGCTATACTGTATATTTCTAAAAATAATCTCATGATTTGGGCTTTCCTTTGGGGAATGGTTTAAATATGTGTCAGACACCCTTTGTTTGGAACCATTTACAGCTGACATTTTTAGTTTAACATGGCATGTAATACTTTGTATTCTTGCAAATTGTTGCAAAGGATCAGACCTTAAAAGGGCAACTGTGAGAGCAAATTTACATCCCTGCCAGAAACTGTTCTGCTTTACCAGATGATTTGTCACAAAATACACTGACATTGATTTTTTTTTTAATAACAATAGAGCAAATTTTAATAGATTATTAAACTGTCAGTAACTGACATAATAAAATAGCAGAACATATTTAAATGTTTCAGGTTTTGTAGAAATCTGAGTTTAGGTCAAACTTCTGTCAAGAATGAAATGAAATTGAATTTTTAAACACATTAATTTTTTTTTTTTACCTCTAGGCCTCAGTAGACTTAAGCACTTATAAGTTGGGCTCTGATTAATGCATTTTAAAAATGACAACTTCTAGGTATTTAAATTGCAAAATGTAAAGTTTCTACATTTTACCAGGTGATGGATTTTCTGCAGTACCACACGTATGTGTTTCTCAGTCACCAACTATTTCAGTTATGAGCATCTAGTGGCAACTATTTACTATTACATTAGATTGCATTTTAGGTGGCATATTCTTGACATTCTGGAGTTTCACACTGGTAGTGAGGTTCATTCAGATGTTCTCATACTTGCATTATAAGTTAATCTAAAATGAACAAGCTCAATTTTTCACTATGGAACCATGCTTTATCCAAATGCATACATTTTCTCGGCGTGAGGGAGCCACACTTCTTCAACAGACTCAATAACTTATGGTTTGAATCAAGAAGCATGGCCTGAGAAACACAAGGCAGATAAAATAAGTTGTCCAACCCTCTTTGGAAGTGTCTCAGCTCATACTATTTACCTGTAGAGATAGTCTAGCTCAAAAAAACCTCCATAAATAACGGGGCAAGCTTGAATTCATGACTATTTGTAATTGTGGAAAGTGTTGGAAAACCAACACAAGTAGTAGACCAAGTTCCCTCTTTTCTAAGTACAACTCGTTTATGTGGTCAATTAAAAGTCTGAAGATATCTTTGGGTTTGTTCCAAATTAAAAAGGTTTATTTGAACTTAAATCATTAACTTTTTTTAAACAAGTAGATTAAACTGAATCTAACTGTAGAACTAAGTAAATGCAGTAAGAAAAAAAAAAGAAATAAAAAGAAATAGAAACAAAAAGAACAACTGGTCAAAGTGCTGACTTTCAGCTCTTGATTTTTAACTCACAAGATGAATCAGAATCAGAATCAGAATACTTTATTGATCCCTGGGGGAAATTATTTTTTGTTACAGTGCTCCATTTTAAACCAACATTAAGACAAGACAGACAATACGCTAACTAAGAATAGTACAATATATACATACATACATACATACATACATACATACATACATACATACATACATAAGTCACTTATAAATAAATATTTGGAAAAGAAACATGTGTAGCTGTAGCAGCAAACAGTGTGTTAAGTGGATGCGTTGTACAGGGAGATGGCCACAGGCAGGAATGATTTCCTGTGTCGTTCAGTGGTGCTTTTCGGTAATCTCAGTCTCTCACTGAACGAGCTCCTGTGACTGACCAACATGTCATGGAGTGGGTGGGAGGTGTTATCCAACATTGTCTTTATCTTGGACAGCATCCGCCTCTCCGACACCACCTTGAGGGAGTCCAGCTCCATCCCCACAACATTGCTGGCCTTACGGATCAGTTTATTAAGTCTGTTGGCATCTGCGACCCTCAGCCTGCTCCCCCAGCATGCAACAGCATAGAGGATCGCACTGGCCACAACAGACTCATAGAAAATCCTCAGCATTTTCTGGCAGATGTTGAAGGACCTCAGTCGCCTCAAAAAATAGAGACGACTCTGGCCCTTCCTGTAAAGTGCTGTGGTGTTTTTAGCCCAGTCCAGTTTATTGTCAATGTGTACTCCAAGGTATTTATAGTCCTCCACAATGTCAACACTGACCCCCTGGATTGAAACAGGGGTCAAGTGTTTCCTGGTCTTCCTGAAGTCCACGATCAGTTCCTTGGTCTTTGCCACGTTGAGCTGCAGATGATTCTGCTCACACCACGTGACAAAGGAGTCGACCACAGCCCGGTACTCTGTCTCATCATCCCTGCTGATGCATCCAACCACCGCAGAGTCATCAGAAAACTTCTGAAGATGGCAGGTCTCTGTGCAGTGGCTGAAGTCTGTGGTGTAGAGGGTGAAGAGGAAGGGGGAGAGGACAGTCCCCTGTGGTGCCCCTGTGTTGCTAATCACCTTGTCAGACACACACTGTGGGAGACGTACATATTGTGGTCTTCCTGTCAGGTAATCAACAATCCAGGACACCAGAGAAGCATCCACCTGCATCGCTGCTAACTTATCACCCAGGAGGGTCGGCCTGATGGTGTTGAAAGCACTGGAAAAGTCAAAAAACATGACCCTCACAGTGCTCGCCGGCTGGTCCAGATGGGTGTAGACACGATTGAGCAGGTAGATGATGGCGTCCTCTGTTCCGAGACGAGGCTGATAAGCGAACTGAAGGGGATCCAGATGTGGTCTTACTATGGGTCGCAGCTGGTCCAGGATGAGCCTTTCCAGGGTCTTCATGATGTGGGAGGTCAGTGCCACGGGCCTGTAATCCTGGGGGCCACTGGGACGAGGCGTCTTTGGTACAGGGACGAGGCATGATGTCTTCCACATCACCGGGACCCTCTGCAGACTCAGACTCAGCATAAACAGTTTATGAAAGACTCCACACAGCTGGGGGGCACAGGTCTTGAGGACAAGGGGACTCACTCCGTCTGGTCCAGCAGACTTGCCTGAGTGAAGTCTCCTCATTTGCATCTCAACCTGGTATTGAGTGAAGGTGATGGGTGGGGGAGGGGTGTCAGGAATCTCACAGGAGGCAACATGTGAAGAGAGAGGCTGGCACAGTGGTGTGGCTCTGGATTCCAGGCTGACTGCAGGTGAGGTTGTGGGGGTGGGAGCAGACACTGTGGTGTCGAATCTATTGAAAAACAGATTCAACTCGTCGGCTCTATTCTCACCTCCCTCAGCTCCCCTGCTGTTGGTTGGCCTGAATCCAGTGATGGTCTTCATGCCCCTCCACACCTCTCTCATGCTGTTCTGCTGGAGTTTCCACTCCAGCTTCCTCCTGTAATTGTCCTTAGCCTCTCTGATCTTGTCCTTTAGTAACACCTGGATCTTCCTCACCTCCTCTTTGTTGCCCCCTCTGAAAGCCCTCTTCTTGTTGTTGAGGAGGGCTTTGATGTCCTTAGTCACCCACGGCTTGTTATTTGGGTAACAATGAACAGTCTGAGCTGGAACAATGGAGTCGGTGCAGAAAGTTATGTAGCCTGTGATACACTCAGTAAGCCCATTGATGTCCTCGGCGTGAGGCTCAGAGTGTTTCCCAGTCGGTCACCTCGAAACAGCCCTGTAGTTCCGCTATTGCCTCCTCTGACCACCTCCTAACAGTCCTGGTGGTCACAGGTTCCCTCCTCACAATTGGCACATAACGGGGGGTGAGGTGAATCAGGTTATGATCTGACCTACCAAGTGGGGGGAGGGAGGAGGAGCTGTATGCATCCTTGACGTTAGCATACAGTAAGTCTAAAGTTTTCTCTCCCCTGGTGGGACAGTCCACATATTGTTTGAATGTTGGTAGTGTATTGTCCAGTGATACATGGTTGAAGTCACCCGAGATCACAATAAAGGCACTCGGGTGCTGAGTCTGTAGCCGAGCTATGGCAGAGTGGATAGTGTCACATGCAGCTGTGGGGTTAGCAGAGGGGGGAACATAGACAGCCACCAAGATGACGTGAGAGAATTCCCTGGGTAAATAATACGGCCTGAGTCCAACAGCACACAGTTCAGTGTCCGGGCAACAAATCCTTTCTTTGATTGTTATGTTGGCAGGGTTACACCACCGGTTGTTAACTAAAACAGCAAGCCCACCTCCTTTACGCTTACCGCTAGCGATGCTGTCCCTGTCCGCCCGAACAGTGTGGAAGCCTTCCACGGAAGCATTCTCATCGGGAATGTCCTGGTGCAGCCATGATTCGGTGAAACACATCAGGCTACACTCTCGGTATTCCCTCTGACTCCGTACCAGTGCTGAGAGCTCGTCGATTTTAATTGCCAACGATCGCACATTTCCCATCACGATAGACGGCAGACACGGTTTAAACCTCCTCCTCGCTTCGAGCCTCCACTGTCTCACCGTCACCTTTTTTCTTCTCTTCTGTCCTTGACCTCTGCATCCCCGATGTGTTTTCCTCCAAATTTCAGCTGGTACTTCTGCGGGCCTGGCCAGCGAGCCGGCCGGCATCAGGGCGATCAGCTGATCTCTGGAGTAAACAGTCCGTGCGTGTAGGAGATGTGCCGCGGTCCCGTTCCATGATAAAAGTAACAGTTCCACGGCCACCAGAAGAACAAAAACTCTCTCAATCCACATGATTGAGTAAGAGATAGAAAACGGAGGAAAATACAAGTCAGAAAAAAAAAAGAATACGTAAGAAAAAAGAGCTAAACTAAGAGAAAAGCAGGAGCGACTGTAACAGGCTGCACGCTGGTTGGCGCATGCGCACTTTAAAATGTAGAGTTATATAGTGTCCATGACAATCCCTGACTGATAGTGGTCTGTTGTGTGGTTTTCTATCCAGATGTGCAATTCCCGCATGGACAGAGCTTTGGTTAAAGGAGACAGCAGTGTTTCTGGATCATGTACACATATGGCATTAAATTGCATTTGTAGGTGTCACAGTCAGCTGTGTTCACAGTGATTTCTGGAAGCGTTCCTGAGTCTATGCAGTTATTTCTAACATAGAATCATGCCTATTTTTAATCCATGCTGCTCGAGGGCCTGAAGATCAAAATCATTTACTATTGATTTTTGGCCCTGTCTGTTGCACACAGGGATTTCTCTAGATTCTTTTTTGATGATATTATGAACTGTAAATGGTTCAGTCCTTGCATTTTGTTAAGGAACCTCTGGTAATATTTACTTCAGATAAACTCTGTTTCTCTAATATGCAGTTTTTTTTATACCCAGTCATGTTCTTGACCAATTGCTAGTTGGCCTAATTGGTCACATTTTTTTTTTTTATCACCAATTACTTTTGTGTTTTGTTGCACTTGTGCCAACTTTTTCGAGATATTCAAATAATTATGTTAAGCCTTTTTTTCCCCTTAAAATGATACATTGTCTCACTTAAAACATTTGATATGTTTTTGTGTGAAAAAATGTGAATTTATGATGCTTAAAATTGGCTTCCAAAACACTGAACAGTAGGGCAAATTATAACAGTTTCTAGGTGTTGCTATATAAAATGTAAATAACATTACTTGTAATCTTAAATGTATAGTATCTGAGGGATAATCATGGCTGCAATATTAGTTGAAGCTCTTATATGCAGTGGAAGTGTCAACATTTTTATTTTTACTCTACACCGTCCTACAAGCTTTACAAGGAAAGATTCAATAGTGGTCTGTATGAAAGCCAGCAAAGAGGGTCCAGAGTGTTTGGGGGGATTTTCTGTTTTTTTTTTTTCAATTGTGATCGCCCAATGTAGAGAGTAGCCAATGTGGTCATGAAAATTCACAAATACACAAGAAAACTTGTCATTAAAACCTTCAGTACCTGCGGGGACCTACGGTCACTAATGAAGGGCAAAATCCTGGTCCCCATGAGTTTGAAGGCATTTTTGAGGCTCAAAATGTGGTTTTAGTGTCAGGGTTACAATTGGGTTATGGTTAGGTTTAGGCTGAAGGTTAGGATTAGGCATTCATTTTTGATGGTTAGGGTAAGCAGCTAGGTAAAGCATTATGTCAGTGAGATGTTCTCACTAAGATATGAAAATAAGTGTGTGTGTGTGTGTGTGTGTGTGTGTTTGTTTGATGGAAAAGAGTCATTTGAAACATATGCTAAGGAAGTTCTTTATATCAAATTAAAGCTACTGTCACTGAGCGTTTGACTTTCAATTCCAATGTTAACTGGTGTGACAACATAACTTCATTATTTATAGTTAAATAAACAAGTCAGTGTTGCCTGTGACACAATAATCATAACAACATGGATTTTTTAAATCAATTATTCACTTTCTGTTGTGTTCTGTTCTCATCCTTTTTATTTTTTCCTTTATCCATTTATTTATTCATTTCTATCATTATTATCATTTCTGTTATTATTCACATTAATATTAAGAATCTAGTAATATAGCTGTTTCAGAGCTGACAGGCAGGAAAAAGGGAAGACCGAAAGGGCGGGAAAAGGCAGGAAGAAGAGGACAGAGCACAAGTAGAAAAGCATAGTGGTTCACAAACCCCTGCACTTGTAAGCTTCTGCTCTACATTTGAGTACACTACATGTGTTCAGCCCATCCATCCAATTTTTTTCCTGTTTATCCAATTCAGTACATCAAGGTCGTTTGGGTTGAAAGTAGACAGTAACACAGGGTATTTTAAAGATTAAGTGAGCTGTGACACAATGTATCCTGTGTTAGTGAGTTCACTAAAGAAAGATGAATGGAAATGTAAGGTCACAGTGTTTAGAAATTAGTTTGAAAGTATGAATTTGCAATGTACATTTGTACTTCAATAAACACTTTAAAAGATGATAGTTTGCGGTTTATAATGCTGAGTCTAAAAATCCTTATATATGTCACCTGACACACTTTTAACCCATCTGAGTCTGTCTCTCTGTCATTCTCTGTAAGCTCAGTAAATGGGTCACAGCCAGGTTGGGAGGAAGCCTTGATTTCCACAGAAATATGACCTTCACAAGGTAAAATCAGTGTCTACAGCGTATGTGAAATATCCACACACACATACAAACATACAATCATCTCTAATGGCCCAGTAGAAGTGGTGATGTATTTAAACTCCACCCTCTGCTTGCAATTCCCTTATTTTCTTATTTTCCTGTGTTTGGAACGTTTCTAGGTTGGGAGCTTTGGGCATTTTCAGTGTCTCTGTCTATGTAATAGATAAATAGATAATTGCATGTCTGTTTGAACAAACATACACACACACACACACACACACACACACACACACACACACACACACACACACACACACACACACACACACACACACACTCATTGTGTTTGAGAGTGCCAGCATAATGTTACATTTATCGGTTTATATGACTAAAGACTTACTTTTTGCCCACATAAGATACCCCACAATGTGACTGGAGGGAGAGATCACACCCAGGTCATCGAGTACTGCTGTTTTTTCAAAGCCACTGGCATTTCTCAAATATTCTGAAGGTGTTCCGTCATTGTTTGTGTCATGACACCCTTGGTTATTGCAAAAGCAAAAAAAAAAAAAAAAGCCTTATCTCACAGCTATTTATATATAAAGAACGGTGTGTGGGCTGTTACTTTTTTTAAAGTAATGCACTAGGTCAGCGGTCCCCAACCCCCGGGCCTTGGACCGGTACCGGTCCATGAGGCTCAGGTGTGAAATGTATGGTTTTCAGGGTTTTAAGCGTTATTTTGTTATCGTTTTTATCGTTAACTCGGTTTTCCTGGGTCTTTTCACGTGTGTTATCTTCTTTTTTTCGGTGCCGGTACTAGTTTTATTTTGTTGTATTTATCCGCGACACCTTAAAGGCCGGTCCGTGAAAATATTGTCGGGCATAAACCGGTCCGTGGCGCAAAAAAGGTTGGGGACCGCTGCACTAGATTACTTATTTACTCCACAGAGAAGGCCATTTGTAATGTAGCCTAATTACCAGTTAACAATATTAACCCTCGGATGGTCTAAGTCAAAAAAGGGTCCCTTTTTTGACTTAGACCATCCGAGGGTTAACCTTAGGCTAAAGTCTCTCACTGACACAAATCCCTGTCCCAGTGAGGACATGCACAGTATCATTCTTTCAGTGTAGCTCTGTGTTAGCATGTTGTCTTTGCAGATGTTTGCAAAGGGTCTTTGTTTGCAGCGTCAGCACAGCTTGCACGTTATAATCACAATCAGGTCCAAGATCTCTACTCTCCAGAAGTTGTTTGTGTATGTACACGCGCACACATGCATGCACAAACACACATAAATATATATGAATTTGTTTTTAGCCCCTCATTCAGACAATTGAAGAAACTTGGTGTAGTAAAGCAAAGTGTTACATTATTGCTCTATTAAAACATTTTTTAAATTAATGTATTTATTTTTTCTGCCTAAAACTCACCAAGTCCAAACAACATTAATAAGCACGTAAAACATGAACCACCGTCTCCTCTACTCCGCTGCCATCTCTCCAACCTCCACACTGGCTCAACAAAAGTCAGTCCACATTTGGAGATTGTTTAAAAGGGAACCATTATCTCTGTGTCCAATAATACACCGGCCAGTTTATGATGGCATCAACACCAAAGGGAAGCTTTTTGCACATCCCTCTGATACTACAGTAGCAATATGTCACAGAATTGCAGTGTGGGGTGGGCTGAACAGTAATATATCTTCACATGATGAGCAAGTTCAGGTTCACACAAACCTCAGATTCTCAGTTTTAGAATTCACATATTTGTCAGTGAGATGGCCTTTCTTTAAGTATTTTTTTTTCTTCTATTCATGAAATGGAGAAAATGAACTCTCCCAAAGGATGGAGAGTGTAGGTCACTGTATTAGAGCAGGATTGGCCTTAACATAAAAATATGATGAATAGTAGGAAAGTGTGTGCAAAGCCATTTTATATATACACACAGAATATTACATGTGGAAACAGCATAAAAAGAAGATTACAACAGAAAAGCACAGCATTTGCCATTGTCATGATCAGTCATGACTCGCTGATCCTCATGTTTGAACTTACACTTAAAGCACAGTTGGACGCACAGGAGGGCAAGAAACAGCTAATGACTTTGAAGAAGTACTGTTTGAAGAAAAGGAGTGTATAATTAATTTAACTTAAAGACAAGCTATTGGTGGTGGTTTGAATCAGTTAGATATTTCATTTCATCAGATGCAAAAAATCACATTTTGTGAGGAAAGAAATTAAATGCTTCCGGCAAAGAAAACCTTTAATTGTCATGGTCCTGCGACCATGACTCAGTGACTTTATGTTTATGTACTTATTGTTATTACTTTCATTATTATTCATGGCTGTTTTGGGATGGTTTGTGTTTGGGATTTTAGACACTGGGTTCTGGGTTTGTGCTCCCTCTGTTGGTCCCTGGTGTTAGTGTTCCCCTGTCTCGTCAGGTTAATCAGGTCCAGCTGTTTCCCCCATCTGTGTGTGATTTCCCAGTGTCTCTTTGTGTATTTATAGCGTGTGATTTCCTCTGCTCCTCGTCGCGTCGTCTGTGTTCCTACCTGTGTTCATCCTCTGTGTTACCCTGCGTACTCTGCATCTACCCTGTGAAATCCTCTGCGTGCTCTCCCTGCTGTTCTCCCTTCGTGTTCAGGTTTGCCACTCCTTTGTGTAGTTTCACCCAGTTTAGTTCATCCGTAGTTCTGTTTTGCCATCTCCTCTTTATGTTTGTTATTATCAATAAATCACCCTCACACCTGAATAAGTGCTGCGCTTTGAGTCCTCCTTCCACTCTCCACACGGCCGCTGCCCCGGACCGTGACAGTACGACGCGACCACAACATGGACCCAGCAGCGCTTAATCCATCCAGGGAACTACGGGAAAATCTCATCGATGCCACACAGGAGCTGATCGACCTGTGGCTGGAAAGCCCGGGTGGCACGTCCCAGCGCGCTGTAGAGAGGCGGCTACAGCGTCTGGTGACCGGTCTCCCAATGGCTTCTGGGCTCGCTTTGTTCGTGGGAGCGGGAGTTCCTCCTTCTGGACCTCGGTCTTCACCCCCCGTCTGCTTTTACTTCCGAGCAGTCCGAGGCGGTGAGCGAGCGACATGTTCTGGCTTCCCCAGATTCCGAGACTCTGTTTTCTGGGGCTATCCAGAGCGGGATGGGAGACTGTTCGGATCGCTTACCCACCTTCGTGGTAACGGACCCTTCGCAAGTGGGCGTGTACAGACCCTCTGTGAAACCGAGAGACTGTTTCTCTGCCGCTCCTTCTGAGCCAGGACTCTATCACCATTCTCCGGCTCAGTTCTGTGTCCCGCCACAAGCTTCCCAGTCAGTAGCTCAGCCGTTAGCCTCCCTGGGGGCGCAATTGCCTGTTCTGCCGCCGCTCCAGTTAGCCACTCAGCCACCACCATCACCGCTAGCATCGCTACAACCCACGGTTCCGGTAATAGCTGAATCACAGTTTTCACACTGTTTTTCCACCGCTGTTTCTAGGCAGGGAGATGAACTGTTACATTACGGACCTGTTCCTCAACAGCTGGCAACATTAGTGACTGTTACTCACTCCGGGGCTTCCCCAGAGGCGGGGTTACTACCCTCAGCTTACTCTGGACCCCTGGTGGCCAAGATGCCAGCTGTGAACTGCACCGGGCTGTCACTGCCTGAGCAGGGTCAGTGCTCTGCGCAGCTGCAGCCCTCCTTATGTGTGCCAGAGGCCCACGTGCCTACTGGTTTTGTTTCACATGTGCCAGAGGCCCACGTGCCTACTGGTTTTGTTTCAAATGTGCCAGAGGCCCACGTGCCTACTGGTTTTGTTTCATGTGTGCCAGAGGCCCACGTGCCTACTGGTTTTGTTTCAAATGTGCCAGAGGCCCACGTGCCTACTGGTTTTGTTTCGTGTGTGCCGGGGGCCCCGGTGCCCACTGGTTCTGCGGCTGTTTTCGCTGGGGGGCCCGAGGAGCCCGTCCAGCCTCCTGTTTCGCCTGCTGGGGGGCCCGAGGAGCCCGTCCAGCCTCCTGCTTTGCCTGCTGGGGGGCCCGAGGAGCCTCCTGCTTTGCCTGCTGGGGGGCCCGAGGAGCCCGTCCAGCCCCCTGTTTCGCCTGCTGGGGGGCCTGAGGAGCCCGTCCAGCCTCCTGCTTTGCCTGCTGGGGGGCCCGAGGAGCCCGTCCAGCCTCATGCCACACTGACTGCCACGTCGGCTGGGGGGCCCGAGGATCCCGTCCGGCCACCTGTGGCTGCTCCTCCACCTGTGGCTGCTTCTCCACCTGTGGCTGCAGCGCTACCACCTGCTACTGCCACGCCTCAGCCTGAAGCGTCAGCCTCACCTGGTCCTGGTCCAGCTTCATCCTCGCCTGGTCCTGGTCCAGCTTCAGCCTCGCCTGGTCCGGCTTCATCCTCGCCTGGCCCGGCTTCATCCTCGCCTGATTCTGGTCCAGCTTCATCCTCACCTGGCCCAGCTTCAGCTACAGCGTCAGCTTCGCCTGGCCCGGCTTCAGCTGCAGCTTCTTCATCGCCTGGCCCGGTTTCATCTTCGCCTGGCCCGGTTTCATCTTCGTCTGGTCCATCATCAGCATCATCAGCATCGTCTGGTCCAGCCTCCGTGTCTGCATCCTCGCCTGGTCCAGCCTCCATGTCTGCACCCTCGCCTGGTCCAGCCTCCGTGTCTGCACCCTCGCCTGGTCCAGCCTTCGTGTCTGCACCCTCGTCTGGTCCAGCCTCTGTGTCTGCATCATCATCTCCGCCTGCTGCGGTCCCGGCTTCCGTGCCCTCAGCCTCGCCTGGCCCAGCCTCGTTTGGGTCTGGAGCTAAACGGCCGTTTTCTGGACCGCTGGCTAGGCTACTGGCCGAGCGCCGTCGCCTGACTGGCCGCCGTTGCCTTCCGCACGGCCGGCCCCCGGACCGCCATCGCCTGAGTGGCCGCCGTTGCCTTCCGCACGGCCGGCCCCCGGACCGCCATCGCCTGAGTGGCCGCCGCTGCCTTCCGCACGGCCGGCCTCCTGAACTCTTTACGCGCCGCCGTTGCCTTCCGCACGGCCGGCCTCCTGAACTCTTTACGCGCCGCCGTTGCCTTCCGCACGGCCGGCCTCCTGAACTCTTTACGCGCCGCCGCTGCCTTCCGCACGGCCGGCCTCCTGAACTCTTTACGCGCCGCCGTTGCCTTCCGCACGGCCGGCCTCCTGAACTCTTTACGCGCCGCCGTTGCCTTCCGCACGGCCGGCCTCCTGAACTCTTTACGCGCCGCCGCTGCCTTCTTCGTGGACGGCCTCCTGAACTGGGCTTTGGACTCTGCTCCCCTGTGGGTTTTGTGTTCATCTTTGTTTTGGGACTCTGGGGCCTCCGTCCATGGTCGTGGTCCGGTCCCTCCGTCCTGGGCCCCCTGCCGCCCGCCCGGATCTGGTGGTGTGTTTCTGTGGCTGTCGGGGGCCAGCCCTTGAGGGGGGGGGGGTACTGTCATGGTCCTGCGACCATGACTCAGTGACTTTATGTTTATGTACTTATTGTTATTACTTTCATTATTATTCATGGCTGTTTTGGGATGGTTTGTGTTTGGGATTTTAGACACTGGGTTCTGGGTTTGTGCTCCCTCTGTTGGTCCCTGGTGTTAGTGTTCTCGTCAGGTTAATCAGGTCCAGCTGTTTCCCCCATCTGTGTGTGATTTCCCAGTGTCTCTTTGTGTATTTATAGCGTGTGATTTCCTCTGCTCCTCGTCGCGTCGTCTGTGTTCCTACCTGTGTTCATCCTCTGTGTTACCCTGCGTACTCTGCATCTACCCTGTGAAATCCTCTGCGTGCTCTCCCTGCTGTTCTCCCTTCGTGTTCAGGTTTGCCACTCCTTTGTGTAGTTTCACCCAGTTTAGTTCATCCGTAGTTCTGTTTTGCCATCTCCTCTTTATGTTTGTTATTATCAATAAATCACCCTCACACCTGAATAAGTGCTGCGCTTTGAGTCCTCCTTCCACTCTCCACACGGCCGCTGCCCCGGACCGTGACATTAATACAAAATATCAAATCTCAAAATCTTAAACTGTTAAATTTTAAGGTTAAAGTCTTTCTAAGAATTTTCGGATCAATTTTAATGTTTGAGGCCACATAATATGGAACAAATTTATTTTTACTTTGGTGACTAAATTATTAAAGTATACTCAAGGCAATAGGAAGAAATTTCAGACACATTATTTTAAAACAATAACCTTCATTAAGATGATAATGGACCAAAACGAGTAACTTAAATAGCAGCTGGTGTGTGTGGTAAACTAATAAAGGCAATATGAAGAAAGATTTGCCCTTGAGTTTCAAATACATTTCAACTATGTTCTGCATCTCAAAGGTTTAAAAGTCTTAAATACCTTAAGCGCAATATCGTAATTTCTACTTTTGGTGAAAGATGCTGATATTTGTGGGAACCATTGAAACTGTTAAACCCAGCTTAAAAAAATAAATAAATAAGCAAGCATAAATATTAGCAGAGCGTCTATGAAGATTCACATCATTTTAAAGGTTAAGATGTTAGGTGCTAGATATTTCTAAGAGCAATGAAAAAGCAGCTGGAAAACATGAATGTGCTTTGCTGAATCTTGCATACTAATCATATCAACATTCCATCCAGTATAGGATCACATATTGGAGTTTTATGATGTCTGTCAGCCCAAATATCACACAGGCTATTCGCAAAGCAGATGATGTCAGTTTTTGGACAAATGAAAGACACATAAGTTAATAATAAATAACACACCCTGTCAGATTTTTGGACAATTGTAATTACTGCTTTCCTATTATTATTATTTTTAACAGTGGGACCTTAAATGACAAGAAATGTCACAGTTTGAATGCCTTGAATGAAGTGCAGAGTGATTCATTTGGGGTTAAATTAGTTCTTTGTGGATAATTTCTCTTTTTGATCCATAAATAAATGCAATACTAATTCAAGCAGGAAGATGGCATCTCAATCAATCTCGTGCTTCAAGCTTGTTCCTGTGCTGCCATGATTAGTGCCTCTGTCCTGTCCTTCAGTTCAGCTTTGCCCAGCCATTGGTAGAACTTCTCAGTATCAGCCACTTTTTCTATCTGCCAGTGGTGCATGCCAAGCAGAGGCCTGTCCTTTCACAATGGTCCCTCTTCTTGCTCGGGTTTCTCCTGCCTGGGCATATGATCAGTTGTGGTCATCTACTGATATACTCATGGATCTTTGTTGATGTCTGCCACTGTGATGGTTACTGGATCCTGTTCAGAGAGGTTTCTATGGTCTGCTCTTAGCTCCACTATCCACTGAGCACTGTTGTAATGTGTTGTGTCCTTCTCCCATATGCTCTTCTCTAGCTTGATAGGACTGCTGTTCTCATATTCTTACCCTGGCACTGAGAGTACACGTTGGATGGAATGGCTTCTCACTTCTATCCTTCTATCCTCTTCAAGCGGCTGGCCAAGGCTGTGAATCTTCACTTAGCAGTTTCCAAGGCCTCAGATATGGGCAGCTTGCTGCACTTCTTAGGCATCCCTTTCTTCATCACGTCTTTGTGTAACTCCAATAGTTGGCTAACTTCCCTCCATGCTGCCTTAATTGTGGATGTGTGTGTTTGTATGTGATTCTATCCAGGTATTCTTTTACTGCAATGACAGTGTGTTTGAAATCATTGTCATGCTGATCAGTGAAGCTGTTGCTAAAATTTTAGATCAGACCAAAATCTCATCCCAAACAACACTGAAGAAATGAAACCCCAAACCATGACAGAGCCTCCGCTCTGTTTTATAGATGGCTGTAAACACTCACAATTATGCCTCTCTTCTGACCTTCATATTTACTGATGATCTTAACCAAAACTTTTGCGTTTTTGGTTCAAGTAAGATGAGTTGCCACAGATTTTCAGTTCTGTTCTTCTGTAATTTGGCATCTCTCAGCCTTTAATATTACTACTACTACTACTACTACTACTACTACTACTAATAATAATAATAATAATAATAATAATAAGTATTATTATTATTATTAAGTATTATTGTTATTATTTCACTATATATTTTTTAACCTATAGGTAAGGTAATGCAATTTTAAAAGTAGGTCATTCTAAATTTAAAATTGCCAACCAGCCAGAATAAAGCCACATCACCACAGCTGTACAAACATACATTTTTAAATGGATGAGAATGCAAGGGGAGCAGGGAGAAAGGAAGGGGGGGGGGGGGGTTGGGTGGTGGTGGTGGTGGCACTGGATTAGAGACACAGCAGGAGAGGAAACAAAGTACAACTGAATGGTGCACGATGCCTTTTGTAAGAACTAGTTTACATGGCTCTGCTGAAATGCCCAAAACAAATGAAGGCTGTTATCTCAAAAGAAAGAAAACAAATAAATGATTTGAGAGCATGAACTGCTCTTTCATTAATTGTTTTGTTATTGCTGGGATGATATCAACATTCATATTTATGATGTTCTGGGGTTGAACAAGTGTTTTGATTAAAGTCTTTTCCATGTTTTCTTTAAAAATTCTGTAATTCACACCTTAGTCCATAATTTTAGTGAGTAAAAACACATTAACTGCAATAGGACAATTTAAAGTTTGTCCATATTTATTTGATTTACTATTAAATTGATTATTAATGGAATTTTGTTTGTAGTTTCATTAGATAACACTTTTTGATCTATGAATTTTTAAGATTAATAACATCATGTTAATATTGTAAAATGTTTTCAAATTGGGATTAAACAAGAAACAGCATAATAAAACATAGATATGCAGCACATCCAGATCAGGAGTCAAAAACAGTTAAAAATACCCCCAAAACCTCACCTTTTCCTTTTATTGTAGCCTGCACTCTTTCATTGAGAGTGGTAAGAATCTCACCTTACCTGTGGGTAACACCTAGCAGGCACACTTTGATCCCACTGTGCAAGAGTCAAGCAATTAAATATGTTGCTAATTTTGTGTTTTGTTCAGTGCATCATTCTCAAAGTATTGCATACGTACATGAACTGGACATGTGTGTGCTTAATAGACTGGCAAATTACAGCAGGATTTTCCTATCCTCGGTCAGAAGGCACAGGTGACTTATATGATGAAAGAGAGGGTCCACAGCAATGATAATTAGGGTTCTTTTAATCCAAACATCTCCAGAAGTGAATTCGTGTGAGTATATGTATATGTGTGTGTGGTTCTGTAAAATAACAGAAATTACAATTAGCAAACAATTAAAGTCAACCAAACTGGTCTAAATAATACAGAAAGGGTTGAACAGAAATGACTAAACACCACCCCCTGGTGGACACAAATGGGCTGCTGCACAGGGATAGACTCCATCTTTACTTTGGGCAGCTCAGTTCACAAGGGTAGCGCCATTTTGGTCAAATCAGCGTGAATATACAGTGTCTCGTGGCTACACGAACAGCTGGAAAACTCTACTAAGCATCACCCAATGTACATAGCTAAGTATATGATAAGTTACAACCATAGAACAAACAAATACAAGGCACTTACTTATCATTCACGCACACGCACTACACATGTTCAGTACAACAGCCCAGCTCCACCAGCGCTATCAAGGTGGACCACCGCAAACACAAACAAGGGATGGGAGGAATGTACCATCTTAGCAGTGGTTAGAGGGGGTCCGTGGAACAGTCTATATACACAAATCACAGGGGTTTTCTACAGCCGCCCCCTAATGTGTATAGCACATTAGTAAACATCAAAAACCCATGTGAATATAACTAAGGACGTTCAGCTGACAGTTCAGGTAACGTGATAAGTTTTGACACAGGCCGTTGGTATTTATGTTCCCCAATAGCGACTTCAGCTACTCGCACCTGTCCATCCGGGCTGGGAAATACCTGTGTTACCCGTCCTACGGACCAGGAAGCCCGTGGGAGCTGATAGTCCACCACCATGACAGTCTGTCCCACTTTCAAAGGTGGAGTAGTCTGGTTCCACTTCTGGCGAGGCTGCAGTCCAGGCAGGTAGCGCTGAATGAACTGAGTCCAGAACCGGTCCGCTATGACTTGGCTGTGACGCCATTTTCGCCTTCCAAGTTCTTCTCTGGTGCCATATACTGCCTGGGGAAGGGAAGCATCGCGCCGCCCCATGAGCAACATATTTGGCGTGATCGGGTCAACATCTGCAATATCCGAGGAAACTTATCCCAGTGGCTTGGAATTAAGTATGCCCTCTACTTCAATAAGAACAGTAAGCAACAAATCCTCTGGCACCGCTTGACCTTTGAGGGCAACTTGAAGTGCAGATTTGACTGAACGGATCTCCCGTTCCCAGGCTCCCCCAAAATGTGGAGCATGCGGAGGGTTGAAGTGGAAAGTGATGCTCTGTTCACTGAGCTTCTCCTGCAGTCGTGGCTCCATCACTTTGAATGCCTCCTGCAGCTCTCTGTCTCCTCCTCTGAAATTGGTGCCCTGATCACTCAGTATTTCAAAGGGTTTTCCTCTTCGAGCAATAAATCTGCGCAGAGCCATGAGAAAGGAGTCAGTGTCCATACCAGTGAGAAGGTCGAGGTGAATGCAGCGGGTCGTAAGGCATTTAAATATAATGCCCCACCGTTTTTCTTGTCTCCTGCCTATCTTTATAGTGAAAGGGCCAAAACAGTCAATTCCTGTGGACCAGAATGGCGGCTGATTTAATCGCAAGCGGGTAGCAGGGAGATCAGACATCTTCGGTGAAACAGGCTTGGCTCTCCACTTCTTACACTCCAAACAGCGATACTGATGCTTCCTTATGGCCTGTCTGCCTCTTAAAATCCAATACCTGCGTCTCAATTCGGCAAAGACACGTTCTGGGCCAGGATGCAGGAGACGTGTATCATAGTCTTTGATGATGAGCTGAGTAGTAGGATGGTCTGGTGACAACACGATAGGATGCAGAGTGTCAACATCCATCTGCTCTGCTCGCCGGAGGCGTCCACCTACTCGTATGAGGCCAAGCTGACTGTCATATTCGGGAGAAAGGTTGCTCAGTCTGCTGTCTTTGTACACCTCTTTCCCAGATTTAAGGGTGTGTACTTCAACAGGGAAGCTTTCTTGTTGCGCCTGTTTGAGAATTTGAACTTCTGTCTCTAGTCGTTGTGCTGCTGACATAGGGAGGCCAGCCGCCCCGTGAGAAGACAGGTGGGTGGCCTGCACCAAATCAGCCCAGGTGTTGTATGCAGGATCAGACTGTGCCAAATCTGTAGTGACACAGGCACAGAAAGCTGATTTCTTTAACTCAGTATTATCTTCAGTGTCTGTACTCACAGTAGGTCGTGCTGGCCACTGCTCAGATGCTTGTCTCAGGAAGGGGGGCCCATCCATCCACTGGCTAGGTTTTGACAGCTCACGTAATGGTTTTCCCCGGGTGATGTCATCTGCTGGGTTCAAAGCCGAGGGGACATACCTCCAGCTGGCGGCCTCAGTCAGCTCCTGTATTTCAGCAATACGAGTACCTACAAACACTTTATAGTGACAGGACTCGGACTGGATCCAGTTCAACACAGTGGTAGAATCGGTCCATAAAGTAGTCTCACTAATGGGCAGAGTAAGCTCACTGAGGAGGAGTCTAGACAGTTGTGCCCCAGCCAGTACAGCACACAGCTCTAAACGGGGAATTGACAGTTTCTTGCGGGGAGCTACACGTGATCTGGCCATGATAAAGGCAGTGTGGACCTCATGTTCTGCCGATTTAAATCTCAAATATGCCACTGCTCCGTAAGCACTCTCTGACGCATCACAGAATACATGCAGCTGGAAAGTTCCCTCTTGGGTTGCTGGGGCTATGTAGCATCTAGGCAGACAGATTTCTTGTAGATACTGTAACTCACTCACCCACTCTTGCCACCGCTGGAGTAACTCGCCCTCGATGGGATCATCCCAGTTCCTGTCATTCTGCCACAGACGTTGAACAATAACCTTTGCCCGGGTCGTGAAGGGGATGATGAAGCCCAGTGGGTCGTATTGAGAGGCGAGGATGCTGTAGATATTTCTCATGGTTGACTCCTGAGGAACCACTGGCCGACATCTGTAGGCAATCTGGTCTGTGGAGCAGTGCCATGCCAAGCCTAAGGTTGGTTCTTGGGGATCTGGTTGGTGTTCAGTCAACCACAGCTCGCAGGTAGGGGACTTTGCTTCAGAGGGGAGATGAGCAATGGCCTCTGGGTAGTTACTTGCCCACTGTCGGATTTCGAAACCACCAGTAGATAGCAACTCTCTGATGTTATCGACAAGTGGTCGTGCCTGCAAAGCAAAGGGCAGAGATTGCAAACAGTTATCGACATAAAATGAGCGCAGCACTGAGTCTAGTACTTGTTCATTGCCATCTTTATGATCCTGCACATGGCGCTGAAGGGCATACGTGGCACAACAGGGTCTGCATGTGGTTCCAAAGGGCAGGACACACCACTCATAAATGTCCGGGCTCCGATCTCTTTCCATATCTCTCCACACGAATCTCAGCAGGGGCCGGTCATGCGGAAGAAGCCGCACCTGATGGAACATACCTCGTATGTCCCCACTCACAGCAACAGGGTGCTCCCTAAATCTCAACAGGACACCTATTAAGGATGGACCGAGAGTTGGACCTGGTAGCAGCTGATCGTTAAGACAGTCTTGCCTGTATTGGAAGGAACAGTTGAAAACTATCCTAGGCTTATTGTTATGATGCACAATATGATGGGGAATGAACCAGGATTCATCTGTGAGGTTTGCCTCTTCAGGAGTGAGTTTTCTTACATAACCTGCTTGTTCCAGTTTGTGTATTTCTGCATTGTACACAGCCGCTAGATCAGGATCTTTAATCAGGCGCTTCTCTGTGGACCGAAGGAGAGCCATCACTGCGTCATGGTCAGTTCGTAGTTTAGTGGAGTCTCTGCGGCGGAGCAGAGGAGTAGCATAACGAGCTACTCCATCCACCTGTACACGTTCTGTGGTTTTCTGCAGTAACTCCAGTGCCTCTTTGTCTTGTTTAGAGCGAGTTACCTCTTTCTCTGATCGAAAGGGGAGCACATCTAACTGCCACAGCTTCTCAACGTTCTGTCTTAACGCTTGAGAAGGAGATGGTAACAGGGATGTGTGCAGACATGAAGCTTCAGTAGGTAGATGTAGAAAGGTAGCTGGTCCCTGGATGGCCCAACCGAGGTTAGTGTTGACAGCAACAGGGCTGCCTAGTGGACCGACTTTGACAGGTGACAGAGGGGTGATGAGCTGGACATTATCTGAGCCTATAAGAAGCATAGGCTGCACATCCTTAAATGCTTTGATGGGAACGTCGGCCAGATGTGGATATCTCTGACGGAGTATGTCCACTGGGCAGGATTGTTTTGCCAGATTAAGTTCTTTAGCAGTGAAGACACGTCTGATGTGATGTTTGATTTGGGGAGAGCTGGGTGCACTCAGTTCAAAAGAAACCGATGCGCCTTGTAACTGTGACACCTCCTGCCTGATGGTTCGTAGTTTGAGGGACTCCTCTGTGATATTTAATTGCAGGTAATGAACCGCTGCAGATAAAACAATAGTCCGCTCTGATCCATCGTCAAGAATGGCATAGGTGGACAGAGATCGCCCATTGTTGTGGAGGGTAACTGGGACCACTTTAAGCATGACTCTGCCTGAATGAGTGACTTGGTCCAAATACACCATGCTGGAGGCTGTACTCAATGTCAGGATACTCTTGTTTGGGCGAGAGGCAGCTTCATGAAGGATCTGCAGGTGTTGTTCTCCACAGGTGGCACAAGGTTTCTTCAGATTGCAACTGTCAGGCTGGTGACTCCGACCACATCTCCAGCATCTCTTATTGTCATTAATCCATGTAATAATCTGTGTAGTACTCAGCTTACTGAAGTCAGAACAAGAACTCAAGTAATGTTCTGTACTGCTACAGAAGGGGCAGTAGGGCTTAAATTTCTCTCTTTTCTTCCCTTTCATAGGTTCTTTACTGTCAGTGCCATAGTAGACTGATGAGGATGTCTTTAATGGTCGTGATGACTTGTCTCTACGATCTGAGCGGGGTTTATCAGATATGTAGCTTTCTGTAGCCCTTCGTGATATCTGTATGGCCTGTGACTTCCTCTCCAACCACTGTGCAAAGTCAGGGAGAGTATAGGTGTTAGCTGAGTCACTCTGCAAGATGCCCTTTGCAAGACAATATTCAGCAAAACTGTCTTGATAGGAGAAGGGGAGTTTACTCAAAAGCCTGTCCACATGGGAACCACACTCTAGTTCGCTCTTAGCAGCTCCTTCCATGGAGTTTAGTAGTCCCACCAAACTACTAACTGATAGAGCACAGTCTTCAAACCCCTGTGCATCTCCAGCTTTCACTGTGGGAGCTCTCAAAATGTTGTTAATTTCACCTTGGACTAATTGGCGTGGTTGTCCATAGCGCTGCTGTAGAGCCTGCATTGCTTTACTGAAGGGCATAGTGTCATGCACATACCTCTTTGCAAGCTGAAACGCAGGAGGAAACTTTAGATGATCCAGAAGTACTTGGAATTTGTAATCCTCAGACAGGTGTGGGTGTGGTCCCAAAACTCCATCCAGACCTTTCTTCAGTAGCAGGAAATCACTCTCTTTTCCTGTGGTGAAGCGGATCAGGTTGGGTTTTGGGATGCCATAAGAAGAGGAAATAGCCATCTCCATCAAGTTCGGTCTCTGAGAGGAAAGCAGAGATGAGGAGTGTTGTGGGATGCTCTGAATTACATCATGCTGTGAACTGACAGGTGGCGGTGCAGCTGGAGCATGATGCTGATAGGTATACTGTGAGCTAACAGCAGGTGGCAGCACTGGTGTAACGTATGGCTGACTGAGAGGTGGGCCTGAAGTCCAAAGCGGATAGCCTGGAGAGGGCATGCCAGGCGGCAGCGTGACAGGGTACTGCATAGTGCCAAGGATACTAAACTGAGCAGCACTGTGTGGCACAGACCACTGTGGGGTTGATGACTGCCAATTCAGGTCTCTTTGCTGATACCAGGGAGGATGTGGCTGTTCTGTTGCTGTAGATGCAAACCGGGGTACCACTGGTGTTGGCTGAGCAGCTGATGGCATGGAAGAGTGGACGTATAGAGGGGGCTGAGGAATAGGTCGGTTAACAGGGAGAGTAGGAGCTGTTGACTGTAATATTTGAGGGTTATCAACATGATGAGCTGTGGAAGGGGAGGTCTGCTGTACAGTATGAAACTGAGGGCTAGGTATTACTGGAGATATGGGAGGGATGTTTTCTAGTCCGCCCATAGGAGGAGCTTGTGTAGGATTATTATCCACAGTTAGTAAAGGCATACTATGGCTCCGGACCTGGGTTTGTAACTGTACTTGGGGGGTTCTTTGGCCAAAGTTCAAAGACACTTGTATAGCGCTCTGTATCTCCCTCATCTGCTCCTGTACCTGGGTAACACACTGCTCCATCCTCCTTATTCTCTCCATCTCTGGTGAGCCATCGATGCCAGCGATTTGGTGTATTGGAGTAGCTGCGTTAGTGTTCGGTGGAACTGGGTTAGTCGGCTGTGGGGGATAGGTCCAGATGAAGTCATCCAGATATCTTGGAGCCCTATGTGGTCTCCTTTGCCGGGCACCTTGTTGTTCTTCATCATATCGGGATGTCGCCATGTTAGGAAATGCTGTAATTAATCCGGCTCGAAGGACCACTTGAACTGGACATGTGTGTGCTTAATAGACTGGCAAATTACAGCAGGATTTTCCTATCCTCGGTCAGAAGGCACAGGTGACTTATATGATGAAAGAGAGGGTCCACAGCAATGATAATTAGGGTTCTTTTAATCCAAACATCTCCAGAAGTGAATTCGTGTGAGTATATGTATATGTGTGTGTGGTTCTGTAAAATAACAGAAATTACAATTAGCAAACAATTAAAGTCAACCAAACTGGTCTAAATAATACAGAAAGGGTTGAACAGAAATGACTAAACACCACCCCCTGGTGGACACAAATGGGCTGCTGCACAGGGATAGACTCCATCTTTACTTTGGGCAGCTCAGTTCACAAGGGTAGCGCCATTTTGGTCAAATCAGCGTGAATATACAGTGTCTCGTGGCTACACGAACAGCTGGAAAACTCTACTAAGCATCACCCAATGTACATAGCTAAGTATATGATAAGTTACAACCATAGAACAAACAAATACAAGGCACTTACTTATCATTCACGCACACGCACTACACTTGTTCAGTACAACAGCCCAGCTCCACCAGCGCTATCAAGGTGGACCAGCGCAAACACAAACAAGGGATGGGAGGAATGTACCATCTTAGCAGTGGTTAGAGGGGGTCCGTGGAACAGTCTATATACACAAATCACAGGGGTTTTCTACAGTACAGATGCATACTGTGGCTTTGTGTGTTGTGTTCAATGACAATGACAAAGACAAAGACACAAAGGAAAGAACAGGCTGCTATCACACAATGGCAGCTGAATAACAAGGCAGTTTCCTTAAATCATTACAGAGTATTTTTTCCTTTTCGTCCATCATGTCGTGCCACGTGCAGTAACCAAGTTCTGCCTGTCATCCTTTCTTTAATGATCTCCTCAATCATCAATATGTCTACATATATTAAACTTTTGCGTGGCCATATATGACATGCCCACAGCAACACACACACACACACACACACACACACACACACACACACACACACACACACACATAAATGACTGCTATGCAGTGTTATTTTGTGGCACACTAATTCATTCATGTAATTGTGGGATGGTGTGACTTTTTGTTCTTCACACAGAAGGACTTGGAAGTGTGTGTGTTGGGTTCAGATTTTATTATTGTCATTTGTATTAGGAAATATTTAACCATATATTCTTAGAGGTGTATAATCAATTGTGTAGTGATAGGTTGTGTGATCTTTAACAGGCTGCAAAGGCTTGGTGTGTATTCCACACTAGAATGCACACCCACATCCTGGGAGCACGGGAGAGGTCGTACCTTGTCTTCATTGTTTTATGGTAGGATTAACGTAGCTACGTCTGTTCTAGTCTAAGTGCTTTTCTGTTTAGATGAACTGCTGGACTTCCTCACCGGGGGGGGGGGGGGGGGGGGGGTCTACCCTCTTCCTGACCAAGGATGTTTGCCTTCATGTTATATGACCCTTTGATCAGCAGTACCACACACACACACACACACACACACACACACACAGTATTCTTTGTTTACATGTATACCTATGTAAGATGCTATATGTTAATGACCCTATGCATATTCATGTAACCACAATAAAAGGAGTGCTGTGGGGAAACCTGGCTGAGAGTCTGACAGAGGTCAAGTGGTGGAACGACGCTTGGCTCCAGCCAGGTCTCCCTCATGCATGAGTAAACCAGAGAACTTTGGTGCCTTGAGTCTTGCTTTTTGCTGCGTAGCAGATTGTCCTTAACGTTCCAGCGAATAGGTTTATGCTACAAACCTATCAGTGTGCGTATGAGTTTGAATTTGTGACATGTCTCTTTCTCCCCTCACCCTCAACTGGTCATGGTAAATGACTCATCCGTCCCGAGCCTGCTTCTCCCTGTTAAAGGAGTTTTTTGTTCCCTCTGTCCCCAAGTGCTTGCTCATAGGTGGTTGTTTGATTGTTGGGTTTTTCTCTTTAAAAAACATTCTTTATATTGCAGGGTCTTTACCCTACAATATAAATCCGGTTGAGGTAACAATTGAACTGAACTGAACTCAATTGAATTGAACTGAATTTACACACACAGATACACAAAACCTTTGTGTGTGTGTGTGTGTGTGTGCCTTATTTGGATGATTTTCAGGGAATTTGTGTGTCCGTTTGTTTGCAGCAGCTCGTTTGCGCTATTGCCTCTGTTGTTTTTATCCTCAACTGATAGCTTTCTCTTCTAAAAAATAGGCTTCCAGTGTGTTTGTGGTGCTATTGTGTGGTCTGCCTCTTTGTCAGCATGTTAATATATGCGTGTGCATATTTGTGTGTGTGTATGTGTGTCCATTTGCCCAGCTAATTGAAAAGTGCCAGTGTTGTAAACAAGCTTAGAAAAGAGCGAACATTTGTCATGTGGCACACGGGCTCTGCACAGCAGGGCGGTGCATAGGTTTTGTGTGCCAGTGTGTGCGTTCAGGGCCTGCCAACCTCAGATGGAAGTCACTTATCTCGGGTACTTGCATCATTATATCTCCTCTCTCATCCCCTTCTCAACACGCTCATCTTTTTCCTCTCATCTCGTCACCTCTCCAGTCTTTCCTCTCCGTGATGTCCCATTGGTTGTGTTAACACGGTAATTCAGAATTTTGATGCTCTGTGTTTTTGCAAAGGTTTTTAAATTGATCAAACTGTTTACACAAACTAGATAAAATTCTGCCAGTGAAGATTTTTGCTGCGTCAAATAAACCAGTTAGCATGATATTCCATTATCCAACAATGGCCCACGCTATTATACTACTGCCAAATTATTTAATACTTTTCTCGCTGATATGTACCTTTAGAAACTCCATCCAGATGGCAGAACTGACGGAACTGAACATATCAGTTTAAAAAGAAAAGCTGTAATGACTTGAAACATATGATCAGAATATTTTTGGATTAGATTCTCAAGGATTGACCTCATAAAATGCTGAAAGAATAACAAAAATAAAGTAACCAATCCAGGCTTTTATCCACAAAACAGCTTACTGTGTAATTCACCAAGGTTGCAGAAAATGGCATGAATAATACAAAATTTTCCATTTTGTGTTTCATATACTGTGACATTGGGGTATATCAGCCTTAACTCTTAACAGCTCAATTTTAATCAATTGCATGCCATTTATTGCCCAATAATAACAACGGGTGTTTTTAAATTACATTCACAATGTATCTGAATGATATCTTACACAGTTTTGTTTGTTTTTAAAAGTACAGTTATTCTAGTCTAGGAACAATCCGATGTTTAGTAGACAAGTTTACTTTAATGCTAGCATGGTGTGTAAGAATGCTAATATTTCCCCTTCCTGTTGCAAGTACAAAATTCAAGAAATCTTGTCATTCAGATTCATTCCCAGTCATAAAATTTTCCTAAATGTCACATGAAAGATAAATGTATACAAGTACTGCTGCAACATGTTTCAAAAGTCAACATTTTAGCCTTAGTGTCACCAAATAATAAAAAATTGCTAGTGATGGTGTCACGGCTCGGGGCAGCAGCCGTGTGAAGAGTGGAAGGAGGACTCAAACGCAGCACTATTTCAGACGTGAAGGGTGATTTATTGACAATACTGAACATAAAGTGGAGATGGCAAACAGAACTAAGGACGAACTAAACTGGGAGAAACTACACAAAGGAGTGGCAAACCTGAACATGAAGGGAGAACAGCAGGGAGAACAGCAGGGAGAGCACGCAGGGAAATTCACCGGGTACGAA